>NC_090444.1:23602950-23904200 GCF_031143425.1 Pleurodeles waltl | reverse complement strand
AGCAGCCTGCCACACTAGAGACATGTTGCTGGCCCCATGGGGAGAGTGCCTTTGTCACTCTGAGGCCAGTAACAAAGCCTGCACTGGGTGGAGATGCTAACACCTCCCCCAGGCAGGAGCTGTAACACCTGGCGGTGAGCCTCAAAGGCTCACCCCTTTGTCACAGCACCGCAGGACACTCCAGCTAGTGGAGTTGCCCGCCCCCTCCGGCCACGGCCCCCACTTTTGGCGGCAAGCCCGGAGGAAACAAAGAAAACAACAAGGAGGAGTCACTGACCAGTCAGGACAGCCCCTAAGGTGTCCTGAGCTGAAGTGACTAACTTTTAGAAATCCTCCATCTTGCAGATGGAGGATTCCCCCAATAGGATTAGGGATGTGACCCCCTCCCCTTGGGAGGAGGCACAAAGAGGATGTACTCACCCTCAGGGCTAGTAGCCATTGGCTACTAACCCCCCAGACCTAAACACGCCCTTAAATTTAGTATTTAAGGGCTTCCCTGAACCTAGAAAAACAGATTCCTGCAACTACAAGAAGAAGGACTGCTGAGCTGAAAAACCCCTGCAGAGGAAGAACAGAAGACACCAACTGCCTTGGCCCCAGACTTACCGGCCTGTCTCCTGCCTTCCAAAGAAACCTGCTCCAGCGACGCTTTCCAAGGGACCAGCGACCTCTGAATCCTCTGAGGACTGCCCTGCTTCAAGAAAGACAAGAAACTCCCGAGGACAGCAGCCCTGCTCCAAAAGAACTGCAACTTTGTTTCAAAGGAGCAGATTTAAAGACCCCTGCAACTCCCTGCAAGAAGCGTGAGACTTGCAACACTGCACCCGGCGACCCAGACTCGACTGGTGGAGAACCAACACCTCAGGGAGGACCCTCCGGCGACTCCAAGACTGTGAGTAACCAAAGTTGTCCCTCCTGAGCCCCCACAGCGACGCCTGCAGAGGGAATCCCGAGGCTCCCCCTGACCGCGACTGCCTGAACTCCATTTCCCGACGTCTGGAAAAGACCCTGCACCCGCAGCCCCCAGCACCTAAAGGAACGGAACTCCTGTGCAGGAGTGACCCCCAGGAGACCCTCTCCCTTGCCCAGGTGGTGGCTACCCCGAGGAGCCCCCCCCTTGCCTGCCTGCATCGCTGAAGAGACCCCTTGGTCTCTCATTGAAAACCATTACAAACCCGACGCGTGTTTGCACACTGCACCCGGCCGCCCCCGCACTGCTGAGGGTGTACTTTTTGTGCTGACTTGTGTCCCCCCCGGTGCCCTACAAAACCCCCCTGGTCTGCCCTCCGAAGACGCGGGTACTTACCTGCTGGCAGACTGGAACCGGGGCACCCCCTTCTCTCCATTGAAGCCTATGTGTTTTGGGCACCTCTTTGACCTTTGCACCTGACCGGCCCTGAGCTGCTGGTGTGATAACTTTGGGGTTGCTCTGAACCCCCAACGGTGGGCTACCTTGGACCAAAAACTGAAACCTGTAAGTGACTTACTTACCTGTTAAAACTTACAATATTTTACCTCCCCCAGGAACTGTGAAAATTGCACTCAGTGTCCACTTTTAAAACAGTTTATTGTGTTTTATGTAAAAAGTATACATGCTAATGTAATGATTCAAAGTTCCTAAAGTACTTACCTGCAATACCTTTCAAATGAGATATTACATGTAGAATTTGAACCTGTGGTTCTTAAAATAAACTAAGAAAATATATTTTTCTATAACAAAACCTATTGGCTGGATTTGTCTCTGAGTGTGTGTTCCTCATTTATTGCATAGGTGTATGTACAACAAATGCTTAACACTACTCCTTTGATAAGCCTACTGCTCGACCACACTACCACAAAATAGAGCATTAGTATTATCTCTTTTTGCCACTATCTTACCTCTAAGGGGAACCCTTGGACTCTGTGCATGCTATTCCTTACTTTGAAATAGCGCATACAGAGCCAACTTCCTACAATATTCTACAGGGTTTACATTTTGGCAGCCTGGATATTGGTCACTGTTGTGATGGAGTAACTCGGCCACCAATAGCTAAATCAGGTCACTACTAGATAAGGCGTTACCGGAGGTAAGTAACTTGTTCATCTAATAGAGACTTCTAGCTGCAGACTCCTTACCTTTGCATAAATACCCAAGCAATACCATCCCCAAAGGAGGGTCTGCAAACCAATTTCAAACAAGAAAGTTCTGCAGGAAGGAACGGGAAAAGTGCCCATATCTACAGACCTGACTGTCCACGCAGTAGTATTTGGTAAACGTGTGCAGAGATGCCCACACTTCTGCCTGACAGATGTCCAGGACTGGAACTCCACATGCTAATGCAGTAGCCGCAGCTTTATCTTGGGTAGAATGAGGGTGCAAACCCTTGGGGGTTGCTTTTTGGCCAGTGCAAAGCAGATCTTAAAGCAGAGCATGACCCATTTGGAAATGGTCCGCTTCTGTGCGGCCTGACCTTTCTTCACACCCACATACCCTACAAAGTGTTGGCCAACCACTTAGCACTCTTTGGTACAATCAAGGTAGAACACCAATGCTTTTTGGGATGAGAAGCCTGAGAGGACAATGGTGAAGGGACTCGAACGGAGCACACATCAAAAAGGTCATTACCAAATTAAGATCCCATTGGAGCATAATAAATGGAGATGGATTAAAGAGATGAGTAAGACCTTTAAGGAATCTATATACAATAGGAGACTTAACCTTCCTTGTTTATGTCACTACTGTCAGATCTGGTTGAGAAAGGGAGAGGGGCCTGCCTCTGGCCCAATCATGGTTCGTTAACTACTACTGCCAATCACGGTTTGTTAACCACCACTGCAGATCTTTTTCACTGAGATATGACCATGTCTGAGAGATTCCCCTGAAGCTGCGCCCACTGGAACTTCAGGTTCCACTGCAGAGCCCGCATATGCCATCTGGCATCAGTCACCAGCAGGATGCAGGGGGCCATGAGGCCCAGCAGCCTCAGAGTCAGTCTCACCGAAATCCAGGATAGAGGTTGAAAATTGGTAATATAGCCTGAATATCCTGGACTCACTGCTCGAAAGAAGCCCAATACTGCACTGTGTCCAAAACAGCTCAAATGAAAGTGATCGTCTGAGAGGGAGTCATGTATGACTTCAGCACGTTTATAGTAAACCCCAGCGAATGCAGGAGGTCAGCTGTAATCTAGAGGTGGGAGATGGCAGCTTGGGGGTGAGCCCACCTTCAAGAGCCAGTCGTCGAGACAGGGGGAAGACTGACAATCCTAATCTCCACAGATGAGCTGCAACCACCGCTATCACATTGGTGAACATCCAATGGGCGTTGGTAAGGCCAAAAAGAAACATGGAGAACTGAAAGTGCTGATGGCCATCCGTGAACTGAAAGTAACGTCTGTGGGCAGGCAGGACGAGGATGTGGAAATAAGTGTCCTGCAAGCCCAACGCTAACATCCAATCTCCTGGGTCCAGGGCAGACAGAACCTGAACCAATGTGAGCATCTTGAACTTCTCCTTCTTGAGGTACAGACTGAGGAACCAGAGGTCTAGGATAGAGTGAAATCCCTTGTCCTTTCTGGGAACCAGAAAATATTGGGAACAGCAACCACAGCCTACTTCAGGCACTGGAAAACTCTCTACGGCTCCCTTGGCCAAGAGAGCTACTACTTCATCGCAGACAAGGGGCAAATGATCGTCCATCATCCGATCATAAGACAGTGGCACAGATGGACGGATAGTCTTGAAGGGAGGGAGCAGCTCCTTCAGACTAGCTGCAAAACCCAACTGTCTGAAGTAATGGATTGCCAGTGGAGCAGGTGATGGCGAATCCTGCAGCCAACTTGCCCAAAGAAGGGAGGGGGCAAACTAAGAGGGCTTAGAGGTTGGTGGGGAGGGGGATGGTAGACTGACATAACTGCTGGCCACCTGACTCACGAGGTCCGTGGGTCCACTACCTTCGGCCACAAACAAGCTGGGCAGCTTGCATGGCACAGTGGCTGGATGTGAATTGCCATGGTTGGTAACCCCTTCCGCAGCCACAAAGGGAGAAAAAGGCAGACTGGTGGGGCGAGGGGTGGCTGGAGGCCCAAGGACCTGACTATAGCATGAGAATCCTTGAAGCCCTTGAGCGCCAAGTCTGCCTTGTCTCTGGAAAGATGGGTGTCATCAAAGGGCATGTCTATCAAAGAATCATAGACACCCCCCGAACAGCCACATGTCCTCAGCCAAGCGTGGCACCTCAGGGCCACTGTCGTGGAAACCGCTCTGCTTAGCGAGAAGGTTGTGTCAAGTCTGCAAGGAATTGTGAACTTTGCTGCATTTCTACCTTCCAAAACAAACAGACAGTACAGCCCGGCCTCCTCCAGGACCTGTGGTAGCCTTTGCACAACCGTATTCAACAGCTTGTGGGAATAACGGCTCAAAAGGCAGGCAGTGTTTACTTACTGCAGTGCAAGGCCGGCGGAAGAAAACATCTTCCCAAATGAATCCAACCTTTTGGATTCCATATCTGGGGGACTGGTAGGGAACGCACCTTGGGAAGTAGAGGTCTGGAACACCAAGTTCTAAGTGGTGGGGATTGTGTCAGGAAACTTGGGTCCCCATGTGTGGGGCGATGGCGGTGGGGAATTATCCTGTTCAGAACAGCCCCTGTGCTGGGTTTGGACCAGGCACCCAGTAGGTTGTCCTGGAGTGCATCATTAAACAGGAGCAGGGGTTCTGACGCGGAAGCTCCCGTTTGCAACACCTCTGTCACGGCATTAGTCTTGATGGCTACTGAGGGCAGTTGAAGATCCAGAACCTCTGCCGCCCTTCTCACCACCACTGCATAAGAAGCCCCTCCTCCGTAGCCACGGTAGGGGAAGAAAGCATGCCAGTGTCTGGAGATGTTTTCAGTCCACTGGCTTCACCCAAGTCCATACACCAGTTCATTTCACTTTCATAGGGCTGGTATTCTATAGGGTGCAGCGGCCCCTCCTATTCTTCCTAGATGCCTAGCACAGGCAATAGGGCTCAGGATCCGAGCAAGGAGGCAAAGCCCCTGCTGGCACTGTGTCAGAGTTGGGGATGACAACAGGGACGACGAGGCCGGGAGGGTCCGCATCGGGATCGGTGCTAGCTAAGGTCAAAATGATACGAGTGGAGCAAGTGCAGATCCAGGACTGGATCCATGAGAGTCCATCGTGGCAAGGTCAAAGCTGCCGGTGTGGGACCTGGTGGGGCCCCCCTTTGAATCCACAGGGCCCAAAGGCGCTCGAGCGCAGCCAGAGTGACAAAAACAAGGCACATGGTCTCTCAGAACTTCTTAATTTGGGCAGGGGTCGCTCCAGTGCCTAGAAACTTGGGGAGGAGAAGAGTCTGCCCAGACAAAGGCTCCGCAAAATGAAGCCTAGAATAACAACGCTCTGTCGATGCATCGGCCGCCGAACGAGGAGAAGTCGAAGACTGATTCGACTTCTGGCTTTTTTTCTTATGCCTTGAATTATCCAATCACGCAGAGGACAACAAATGGGACGATGACTTTGGACTCCGCAATCAATCCCAGGACCTTCCTCTCGACCGAGACCTCAACCTGTGCGGAGTCGCATGCTGGGCCACCATCAGCTTTAGGGACTGCTCCCTCAAAGCTTTTGGATGCGTGGCACGGCACTCGGAGCTCGACTTCGGGTTGTAGTGGCACTCCAAACACCACAAACACACGAGGTGCGGATCCGTGCTGGACATCGCCCGATGACAGGATCCGCAGGGCTTGAAGCCTGTCTTCTGGGAAGACATCCCTTGACACGCCAGGAGAAAATTTTTGAAAAACAGTTTAACAGAAGTAAAAAAAAGACCAGTCAAAAAATGACTAAGGGGTAGCTCTTTCCCTATCGGTGCAGACTGGTGTGGAGAGAAAAGGACTAATGTCAGTGTGCCTGGGTGGTGCCTATATAGGGACCGCAGCGTCTGGTGCGCAGGGGTACTGCTCATAAAACTCTTCTGAATTCAGTCTAATGCCTGGGGAGAAATCAAAGGTAAGGAATCTGTAGCTAGAAGTCTCTATCAGATGAGAAGAAAGAAAAAGGGGCTCTCGGAAGGTACAACTGTGACACCCAGGAGCTCACAAAAAGTTGGGAGCTGATGTAGCAGGCTACATTCTGAAGATCTTAGAGCAAATGTCTTTCGATGAGGCCAAAGGAGACAGTGACTGCATACTTCAGGTGTGAGCAGTTCCCCTTTAATAATAAATATTTAGTTCATTTACAAGCATGACTTAATGACTACATGATTCAAAAGGAACAAACAGAAATGCATGAAAGTCCCCATGGCTAGACAGTACTGCTAAACCTCTACACATTTAATATACTTCCCTTCATTAGCTGCACTTTATACCAACGCAATATACAGGTCGGACAGTAATGCAGGCCTCGTACAGGAACATTAAAAAACATTGCAAACAAACAAGGGAGGTATGCCTGGATGTGATGGATTCAAGCTTCGAGGGGGAGCAGACAATGCTAAAGATCTGGTGCACAAGAAATGGAAAACCAAGATAAAGGAACTGAAAGCAGTACATGGGAGAGGACCTGTGTCTAGTCGCAGAGGGCAACAGTGAATGCACCACATCAAAATCATGTCACTTAAACTCTGCATTGTCACAGGCCAACCCGGAGAGAACAGGCAGCCAACACCCATTCCAAAGACTTCTCAAAGGAATCTCTCCTTGAACATTACTCATAAAGCTAGGTTGGGCATCTCACAGAAGTGGTCCAATATTCTATATGCATACAGACCGGTGACGTATAACAGTCTCACATGGACCTTATGTGACGGAAAGGAGGCTCACAGTAAACATATGTTCTCTTTATTGCTACTCTTATACGGGTGTAATACAAAGGAGCGAGAATTTAGAACAGAGAATCAGCCCACAGTATGAACCCCAACAACAATGCATATTCATCCTCTTTTGTTGCTGCTTCTGCATCAGATATTTGCATTGGTTATCTGGGAGTCAATAATAAAACATATCCCTTGTTGAATGAACGAGCATTACACTGTCTTCTTAACATCTCCTACAAAGCCTTCGTGTTTTTGTGTTTCTGCCTTTATGTTCATCAAGATAACTTTTTTTTCTGCCTCCATAGGAAGGCGGATTTCTTTCCTTTCATGGACGGCAACATCGATGGATGCAAACAAGTTAACATTACTTTGGCTTTCATTCTTCTGGCACATACACGTTAACTCCAACTTACACTCCAACTTACACTCCAACTTTAACAGCCTGCGACTCCACTTTTGAAAGGAACAGGACAAGGTTTGGAAGCGTGAAGCTGTCCAGTGTCTGCTAGAGAGGCTTGTAGTCCCAGCAGCTCTCAGACAGGTCTGGATAGCTTCAGCAAACTGTTCCTTTAATTCCATCAGCAGTCTTGGATTAGGGAATTAACAAACACATATACGGATTAAACAAGTGGTAAGACTTGTATTGGGAAATCAGCCATTCTTTTACAAGATAATTACAACACATTTCTCAAACATTTTCTTGCTCACTATGTAGAATTGTGTTTTGCGTGTACAATTAAGCGCACAACTGTTAAGTCACCTTCACATCAGTGGAGGGGACCAGTGGTTAATTTTGAGTGACATTTCACATGTTGAACTGACCTGGCTGGGACTGAGTTCTGGGGCCGAAAACCTTCCAGAGAGCATCTTACAATGACGGGACAGATGAATGAATTACAGACTAAAAGAAATAGGGAAATATTTGGAACAAGATCTTTGTGAAATTGTCATTCTTAACTGTCTCACAAAAGCAGACCGTGGGGAAAAGACAGTAAACACACAAATCAATGTTAACTGCCTTCTAAGAAGGGAGGGAAGCAATCTGCCAGGGAACTGTTAATGATTAAATATCAGCAAAACGCCTGGAAAGGAAACAGACGTCCTTAAAGCAGGAGGCTGTCCTGCAGATAGGCCACTGAGACCTGAAGTTGTCCAAGAGACAACAAGGCAACAGTCCAAGACAACAGTAATCTGTTCACATTACCAAGAAGGACAAGAAAAGGACAACACTATATTGTGGGGGAGATTACTGGGAATATCTTTTGTGAGATCAATAACAAAGATCGAAGCGGTTCTGAAGTCACTGAGGCTGGTGGCCCACGGCTAACACAGCCATCTAAAAAAGAGAATGGCTGGAACGGCGTCAACGCCTTGCGGCGAGGGCAGTGTGTGCCCGCCCAGCTCCTGTAGAGCTGCTGTGGTCTTGGAATATCCCTCAAACTATATCAGGACAAGAACCCGCTGGTCCTCGCAACAATACAGGACACGGCGGAGGGGCAGGTTACCGACTCAAGTGTCCGAGTGACTGTAGAAGCTTCCAGGGCTGGATTCACCGGGGCTCTTGCTGCAAGTGCACAAATATGGTAGAAAAAGAGGGGTCTGCAGCAAAAGATCTCATTTGGATTTTTAACTGCAAATTTTGAAGAAGTGCAAATAAAAAAAAAACCTTTGCAAGTGATGTTTTGGCAGTGCTATGATATTTGGAACAGATTTCCTGGCTCTGTATAGTCCTATGTATTATCAGCATTGCAGAGAGACAGAGTGCATGCTGCCAAGGACTCCAGGTAGACACAGGTTGTTTGTGCTCACAGTGGGTGCAATCTAATCACAGAACAAGGAGAGGTCACAGTTAACAAGCAGAAGAGGTGAACAAATAAAGATATCTCTAGTTCTGTCTTTTCTGCCTCTAACCTCAGGCTGGCTATTTTATGAGGAATGGTAAAAGGTACCGCAAGTCAAGCGGGGTTTCACCCTCTAAAGTGTTGCAGAGTCGAGCTTTCATTTACTCCCACACAAGCTACTCCAAGGGCACGCTACTGAAAATCTCTTTTTTCAACAAGAAATGCATCAAACAGGAAATAGCAGACACAGTTCTAAAAGGGGGAAGAAAACACCTCATGAGAAAACATTGTTATTCTGAGCAAAGTGTTTGTAGAAAACACAGGGTATTTGCCCAGTAACAAATTTGATAAATCATAAAAATTCACTATCATTTTTGATCGGAGAGAAATCACTTGCTCAGAAATAATCCAAGAAGCCGGGATGGGCCGGCTCAGGACTTCTCAGTTACAATCCATCCCAGGGGCAGGGGGTTCCATTGGTCTAAACGTGAAGGAAAACTACGCAGTTTACTTGCCTTCTGCGACGCCTTCTTTTACCAAGCATTCGAAGCTGGGTCTATTTCAAATGATATCTCAATTTTTCACACATTTTCTTTATAAAGCTCAAAGCCAGGTAAATTTACCGAACCACCTTTCTTTTCAAACCTGCTAAGGACGCTGGGTGACCAGAAAACAATGGAAACATATCTTTATCCCAAGAAAAGACAACTCCCGGGGTCTTTGTCAGCTTCAGAAGAGGCCATGGTGTACCTCAAACACTAGACAGAGAAGTAGAATAGGGTTTTGAAGAAAGAGCTTTTCTTTAAAGGAATTACCAAGAGTACATGTTTTGGCAGCACCTACTCATGCAATATTTCCACGCCTCATTCACTACAGACCACGGCAGCAGTCGAAGACTTAGGGCCGGATTTAGACGTTGTCGGACTAGTTACTCCATCACAACGGTGACCGATATCCCGTCCGTCGAAATTTAAATCACATTATCTCCCTTTTCCGATGTGAGGGAGTAACTCGTCGGCCAAGATATAAATCAAGCCCCGACTAAGAAGAAAGGGACACTCCACAAAGCAAGCGAGGAGTCACTGTGAAGGCTTCAGAGTACACAGGCATGGGATGAATAAGGCTATTTCAGGCACCGTTCAGGGTTATATTCCGACCTCTCCAACCTATAGAAACATCTGTGCGGCTCCAGAACTTTGGGAAGTGAGAAAAACCTCCTTCTGCAGCCTCCCGCTTTCCTATTGCTCACACTCGACCTCAGTGCTTCTCAGGAACACCTTCCCTTCTTCGATCGCTCTCCCCGCTCCGTTAAGAGTGAAACCTGCGCTCTCGCCTCTGAGGCGGCGTCTGGAAGCACCTTAGCTCTTACTGTTATTCTGCTTTGGAATCGATCTTGCTTCCCACTTTCCTTTCCCACTTGGCCCCTCTTTCCTTCCATTTGTTTTCTGATCCATTCTATGCTCATTTCTTTCCTCCACCGTGACTCATTCCAAACCTCACAAACGCCTGTCTTGTTTCCTCCTTTGCCTCCACTCCCTTCCATCTCTTGTCTCTTCATTACTATTCAGTCCTCACTGGCCTCTTCCCTGCCCCCGCCTCTCCATCGCCCACTTCTCCTCCGCTCTCTCCCCATCCATGATCTCCCACTTTACTCCTTCCAAGTCCTCACTGGCCTCTTCCCTGCCCCCGCCTCTCCATCGCCCACTTCTCCTCCGCCCTCCCCCCATCCATGATCTCCCCCTTTACTCCTTCCAAGTCCTCACTGGCCTCTTCCCTGCCCCCGCCTCTCCAACGCCCACTTCTCCTCCGCCCTCCCCCCATCCATGATCTCCCCCTTTGCTCCTTCCAAGTCCTCACTGGCCTCTTCCCTGCCCCCGCCTCTCCATCGCCCACTTCTCCTCCGCCCTCCCCCCATCCATGATCTCCCCCTTTGCTCCTTCCAAGTCCTCACTGGCCTCTTCCCTGCCCCCGCCTCTCCATCGCCCACTTCTCCTCCGCCCTCCCCCCATCCATGATCTCCCCCTTTGCTCCTTCCGAGTCCTCACTGGCCTCTTCCCTGCCCCCGCCTCTCCATCGCCCACTTCTCCTCCGCCCTCCCCCCATCCATGATCTCCCCCTTTGCTCCTTCCGAGTCCTCACTGGCCTCTTCCCTGCCCCCGCCTCTCCATCGCCCACTTCTCCTCCGCCCTCCCCCCATCCATGATCTCCCCCTTTGCTCCTTCCGAGTCCTCACTGGCCTCTTCCCTGCCCCCGCCTCTCCATCGCCCACTTCTCCTCCGCCCTCCCCCCATCCATGATCTCCCCCTTTGCTCCTTCCAAGTCCTCACTGGCCTCTTCCCTGCCCCCGCCTCTCCATCGCCCACTTCTCCTCCGCCCTCCCCCCATCCATGATCTCCCCTTTACTCCTTCCAAGTCCTCACTGGCCTCTTCCCTGCCCCCGCCTCTCCATCGCCCACTTCTCCTCCGCCCTCCCCCCATCCATGATCTCCCCCTTTACTCCTTCCAAGTCCTCACTGGCCTCTTCCCTGCCCCCGCCTCTCCATCGCCCACTTCTCCTCCGCCCTCCCCCCATCCATGATCTCCCCCTTTGCTCCTTCCAAGTCATCACTGGCCTCTTCCCTGCCCCCGCCTCTCCATCGCCCACTTCTCCTCCGCCCTCCCCCCATCCATGATCTCCCCCTTTGCTCCTTCCAAGTCATCACTGGCCTCTTCCCTGCCCCCGCCTCTCCATCGCCCACTTCTCCTCCGCCCTCCCCCCATCCATGATCTCCCCCTTTGCTCCTTCCAAGTCCTCACTGGCCTCTTCCCTGCCCCCGCCTCTCCATCGCCCACTTCTCCTCCGCCCTCCCCCCATCCATGATCTCCCCCTTTGCTCCTTCCAAGTCCTCACTGGCCTCTTCCCTGCCCCCGCCTCTCCATCGCCCACTTCTCCTCCGCCCTCCCCCCATCCATGATCTCCCCTTTACTCCTTCCAAGTCCTCACTGGCCTCTTCCCTGCCCCCGCCTCTCCATCGCCCACTTCTCCTCCGCCCTCCCCCCATCCATGATCTCCCCCTTTACTCCTTCCAAGTCCTCACTGGCCTCTTCCCTGCCCCCGCCTCTCCATCGCCCACTTCTCCTCCGCCCTCCCCCCATCCATGATCTCCCCCTTTACTCCTTCCAAGTCCTCACTGGCCTCTTCCCTGCCCCCGCCTCTCCATCGCCCACTTCTCCTCCGCCCTCCCCCCATCCATGATCTCCCCCTTTACTCCTTCCAAGTCCTCACTGGCCTCTTCCCTGCCCCGCCTCTCCATCGCCCACTTCTCCTGCGCTCTCTCCCCATCCATGATCTCCCCCTTTACTCCTTCCAAGTCCTCACTGGCCTCTTCCCTGCCCCCGCCTCTCCATCGCCCACTTCTCCTCCGCTCTCTCCCCATCCATGATCTCCTACTTTACTCCTTCCAAGTCCGCACTGGCCTCTTCCCTCGCCCCTGGTCTCACTACTCGTTCTGCTGTAACTATGACTAGTTCTACGACTGTTGCATGAACCATCCATTCTGCCTTGTTGTGCTACCAGTCTGGCCTTTGCGTCACTGCTGTTCCTTCTAACGAACTTGCGTACCTTTTGGTCCTCAGCACTATATAAAACTGCTAAATAAATAAATTAAATAAATATTATTAAATTATTAGATAACTGGTTGCAAGTCACACTAAAAGAAGAGCCAGGAATGGAACTCCAGGGAAAGGAGCCTTGTGGTCTTTGGAGGAAAGGGCATTTCACATCAACTATCTGGAGCTCCGCATGGACCTGTCGAGCAGTTAATAATGCCAATTTATAACTTAGTTTATTTAAGAATATTCAATGTGTTATAATATTAGATTCAGAGCCGCATAGAAGAGAAGTACTGGGGAATGACTTGAGCTTTATACTGCAAGGTACAGTGTTCTAAATAATATCACATTTGTATTATCATTAAATGGGAGCAGAATTAAAGGAATTACGCATGCCATATGAGCCCCCAGAATCTTTAAATCACCTTTTCAGTCACCATCAGCTAGGGGGAAAAAAACACATTATCCATAATCAGAAATCCGTTCCCAAGGGTATTCCTCAACAATATACACCAGTTTTTTACGTTCTTCTCACGGGGCCCGAGCCACAACCAGAGGAGGAGGTTTTGGTTATTTTCGGGTCAGTATAATGAAGCATTCTCTGTATATAGACACAATTTAGCTACCACATTCTGCACATATTCTCCAATGGATTCTCAGAGTCTTTCTCCACCTATAAAGACCAGTCCTGAAAGAAATCTTACACCACACCGCACCGCTAAGAACGGTTTCTGCAACCACAACAAGCCACCGTCTCAGGCAGGATCTGCACCTAAAGTCAGGAATCTACGTCTGTGTCCACCTCACCAGGAACCACACCCCTCACGAGGCAACGTGGACCTCAAGAGCCACCACCTACGTCACGAGGCACCATACCCCTCACAAGGCACCACACTCCTCCCGAAGCACCACCCACCTCATGAGGCACCACCCACCTCACGAGGCACCACCCACCTCACAAGCCACCATGCACCACAGAGATGTCAGAATAAGATATGACCTCATGACTTTTATACCCTTGCTCCTAATCTCCCCCCACACACATTGTGTGGCAAAATGGGGCTTAGTTGAGGGTTCCGAAAACCATCAGAAATCTATGCTGTAGATGAATTTCTAACATACGCTCATGTAACACCTATGGATCCTCTGGGCAACATGAACCTCACTGCTATCAGGGGTCTCCCTTCCCTCCAAATCACTGGGTTGTCTATGTAGCTTCTCCTCTCTAGGCTCATCACAGCTTCTCCTCTGACAGTCCAGTGAGAAGCAGGCAAGGGGGCTGCCTCCCTACTGCCCTCATCATCACAGTTCCTTGTGACTCCTTCTCACTGGCCACACCCTTAGCGCTCTCCTCTAATTTAAATGATCAAACCCTCTGGCTATGTCATTAGCTAGTACCTTTGCCATTAGCATCTCAGTGAACAGGAGCGCCCCTTCGCTACCAAAATGAGCAGTTATTCTACCTCATCACTGGAGTATCTCATCCATATCTATCATAGCAGCCTCGGCGCCACACATCACACTAGACAGTCCCTGCGCCAACTGCCCTCCTAGGGGACTCTCAATCTCACTGGATAGCCCTTCTGCCCTCCTTCAAGCTTGACTCTCATCTGCCCTCCATCTCGCCGGAAACCACTCTACCCTCCTTGTCGCTGGACACACCTCTGCCCTCCATCTCGCCAGATGACCCTCTGCCCTCCATCTCAAATTGGCTCACCCTTTGCTCTCCGGCTTCTTCCGCCACCACTATCTCACTGGCTAAACGCTGTTGTCCATGTTTCACCCCCTCTGCCCCTCACCTCACTGGACAGCTTCTCCCCCATCCCATCACTCTGCGGCCCATGCTTACAGACCGCCTTCTGTCTTATCTAGCTTGCTGGAACCTCTGATCTGCATCTCGTTGAAGAGCCATTTTGCCACCTGACTCCCCACTGAACAGACTCCATGAAGTCTCTCCTTTTTCCTGCATATCTGTTGCCTTCTACCACTTCCTTCCAGTGCACTCTTTCCCACCTAGTGTTGTCTCAAGCCCCTTGTGGAGGTGCATGATCTGGCCCTCAATCTCATTCTCTGCCTCTCGTAGACAGTCATGAGAGGCCGCACACAATATCTGACCCCACACCGTCATCCTTCTGAAGAGCCTGCTTGTTGGACTATTACTGCATTGCTTTGGAAGCAGTGTTTGCTGTTAAACGTATGATTTTAGCCTCCATAATTTCAGTTTGTCTGTATTGCCTGGTAAATTATTAGGAACATGACCCTATTCTGTCAAAATCAAGACACTTGCAAGTGCTTTCTATAGTGCATGTAAAAAGTAAACTGAGTGTCCAATATAAAGCTCCTCCTTTGCAGGAGTGACCAGCAAAGGTTAAGGCAATGTTGATTCCAGGGCCCCAAGTCTTATCTAAACATCTCCCGGGCCTCTGCTCATTCACTGAAGCCCAACTATGGACTGCTGACCAGCAAAGCGCTCCATGCAACCGCTGCACACATAGGTCCCCTCTCCACTGTCATGCAGAGAGTGGAGGCCAAAGGGTTGCTTACACTGAGTACAAGTATATAGTGGCTCTTCTGCGTGCATTCGTTTGTGTGCAGAAAGAGCTTTCTGGTCTTGGAAGCTTCTATCACAGTTCATGCATGGCCACAACCTGTCCCTCGTGTGCTTCCTCTGGTGAGCAATCAGACTTCTCCGCTCTTTAAAGCCTTTGTCACACTCCACACATTTGTAAGGGGTCTCGCCTGTGTGGATTCGCATGTGTTTCTGCAGGCGTGAATTGTCATAGAAGTTTTTCTCACATTTTGTACATTGATACGGTCTCTCCCCAGTATGAGTTCTGTGATGTATAACTAGGGATATTTTGTAACTGAAGCTTTTCTCACACACCGCACATTTATATGGCCGGTCCCCAGAGTGTGACTTCTGATGCGTGAGGAGGGCCCTCTTCTGAGTGAAGTTTTTCTCACATCCTAGGCACTGATAGGGTCTCTCCCCACTGTGTCTCATCTGGTGTCTGAGAAGGTCTCTCTTCTGAGTGAAGCTCTTTACGCAGTCAGTACACGAGTGTGGTCTGTCTCCTCCATGCCTTTTCCTGTGTGTCACAAGAGATTGTAGGTCCCTAAAGTTTTTCCCACATTCGGGGCACTTGTATGGTCGATCTGCCATGTGAGTCCTCTGATGGGCAGTGAGACTTCTGCGCTCTTTAAAGCCCTTTCCACATTCTGTACATCTGTAGGGGGTCTCTCCTGTGTGGATTCTCATATGTTTCTGAAGGCGCGAGTTGTCATAAAAGTTTTTCTCGCACTCCGTACACTGGTAAGGTCTCTCTCCTGTGTGGGTACGGTGATGGATAACGAGGGATATTTTATAACTAAAGCTCTTCTCGCACTGTGTACAGTGGTAGATCCTTTCACGGTGGGTACGCTGGTGCCGGACGAGGTCTCGCTTATGTGGGAACTCTTTCTCACATTCCGCACAGACATACGGCTGCTCTGCTGCGTGGCTTTTCTGGTGCAGAACGAGAGCTGCGTTGTGGCCAAAGCTTTTGTCGCATTCGGTGCATTGGAAGGATTTTGTTTTTTTGTGTCTCCGTTGATGTCTAATGAGGTCTCTCTGTTGGATGAAGCTCTGGCTACACTGGGCGCATGGATAAGGCCCGTCTGCGGTGTGTGTGCGTTGGTGACGGAGGAGGGTTGAGCCCTGACGAAAGGTTTTCTCACACTCTGTGCACTTGTATGGCTTCTCATCAGTCTGCGCTATTCCTTGCTCATTCACTGGCTGCAAGTGGACGACACTGTTCTCCATGCACTCGTACGGCCAGCCTCGGACACGCATCCGCTGGTGCTGGGCAATGTCCTGCGTTTGGCTTTTCCCACCTCCCACGCGTTGATAGGGTCTGTGATGGGGGTCTAGGGAAGAGCTTTTAAAGAATGCAGATGGACACATGTAGGGTGCTATGTCTGCACCTGTTAAGGAGTGACGCGGGGTGCACTCTCCTCCGCTGCTCCCATTCTGCCGTGTTTCGATGTGAAGAGGCGCAGCTCTGGATGCTGTGACCGTATACTCCTGGGTGTCCCTGTATCCCTGGGAATGGTCCTTGGCACCTGCTCTTGGACAGCCATCCTCTGTTCAATTGGAAGACACAAAAACATATTTTCATTAAAATTACAGTAATAAACGTTTTGTAAAGCAGTACATGATACCGGCTTTTGACTGTTGTAGCCAGTGTCGTCATTACGCAACAGAATGGTAGTCAGTGGCAGGGTGAAGGCTGACATGACTTGGCAATATTCAATCTGTAACCTGTGGATACCATCGGGTGTCAGCTACAAGTGCTACAAGTGCTCATATCCAGTTTGATGTGTCTTCACTCTGCTAGGGCTGGGATCCCAGAGCTGGTAGTCACCTGACAGATGCATATTCAAGTCAAACCACGCTGCCCGATTATCGGCGAGAGAACCTTTGAAATCTGACCCAGTAAGATGAATCCTATGTTAAAAGTCAACGTCTCTGATATTTTAGGGATTCACAAAGGATCCGAAAAATACTCTAGGTAATCTACCACAGTCATCTGTTTCCTAAACTTTACTCCAGTAGACTTTCCAGCACATGAAATATTCTGCAGGCAAAAATGTACACTTGTCCTTGTTGAGAAACAGAGTCTGCAGCCACACTGAAAGGCATCTTATTCCTCCCTTTGAGGGGATTAAATGTGGGTTTTGAGATGCTAGAGCTCCACCAACAAGAGGTTTGTGAATATGCACAACCCCGTTACTTGTGGCGCTCACCCCTTTAAGCCCTGCATGAAAAGACTAATGCAAGATATAGATAAGAGTACTTTACAAATGTAAAGCACTTTCTAATCTTCAAGCTGGAAACACAATTACGATTTTAAGTGAGCAAAAGAGATTTTTCACCTATTATTCCTCAACATTGGATATAGGTTTACTAATCCTGAGGCTGGCTAGTTTTGAGAACCATTTCCTCAACTCTGGATTGAATATCAGCAATCTTGGTGAGGAGCCGCCTGTCGCTGGGACACATTCTGCACACACTGGGCTCACTGCAGCAAGGAGCTGGTGTTCAGTACAAAGCACCACTGATCTGGCCGCATCTTAAACAGAGTTTGTGTAAAGGGAGCTGCACAGAATCTAGGCTTCTGCTAGGATATGTACAAGTCTTTCAGATGATTAATACTACTGGATGTGTAAAAATATATTTAAAATACAGAGTCAGGCTGTTTTTTTCTCACCCTTCGTTATCATTACCCTCTCTTCTTCACCAAAAACCTTCTACCTCCTAGAAGCCTCTTTCTGAGAAAAGTTACAGTTTTTTTCACTTAGTTTGAGACACTGAGACAGGGCTTTCTTTCCTTCTATCTAAGTGTGTTGGACATTGCCTTCAACTAAAAAAAAAAGTGTTAACATTTTATGTGGGGTATTTGCGAGTGGAGCCTCTAAACATCTGCTTAAGATTCTCTGCCTGTGGAATACCTGGAGTAAACTTTTTTTGCAAAGGTAGATAGCGTGTTCCAGTCAATATATCATGATCCAATAATCGCGGAATCCCACTGTCGGCAATCACTATCTGCCCAGTGGGGAATCCAAGGCTCGTGTGCTGAGGTTTTTTTTCTGTTATTCTCTCTCTCAAATGAAATCCAGAGACCGTCCATTACCTGCACCTCGGTTTCCTAAACGCCGTCTTTCGCACAAGTATTCCTACAGCATCCTCAACAACTTTTGTGGTCTGAACGGGAAACATTTACCTGTAGCCATAAGAACCCCCATGAGCTTTTGTACTTTATGGACTCATGTTCTGCATTCTCCTGACATGTAGTGTTGGGTTTAGGACTTTACGACCCATTTCTTTCAAAGACCTTTGCTGTCGTTTTGAGGCTTGTGTCGAACAAATCCATGTCACTGATTTCCTGAAACCCACGATGGACAACGACTCATAGTAGAAACACTTGTTTCCGATCATAATATATACAACTTAACTCCAGAACGAAATGATGAATGTAGGAGGCTGGCCTGGCTTGTGGTGGGTACCAAGGGGTACTTACACTCTGTGCCGGGTCCAGTTGTCCCTTATTAGTGTAGAAGAGGTGTTTCTAGCAGCTTAGGCTGATAGAACGTAGCTATGGCAAAGCAGCTTAGGCTGAACTAGGAGACATGTAAAGCTCCTACTATACCACTGGTGTCATATGCACAATATCATAAGAAAACACAATACACAGTTACTAAAAATAAAGGTACTTTATTTTTATGACTGTAGGAGGCTGGACTGGCTTGTAGTGAGTAGAGCCAGGATGGCATAGAGGGGGCAATTCCATGATCATAGACATGTTACATGGCCATATTCGGAGTTACCATTGTGAAGCTACACATAGGTAGTGACCTATGTGTAGTGCACGCATGTAATGGTGTCTCCAGCACTCACAAAGTCGGGGAATTTGCCCTGAACAATGTGGGGGCACCTTGGCTAGTTCCAGGGTGCCCACACACTAAGTAACTTTGCACCTAACCCTTACCAGGTAAGGGATAGACATATAGCTGACTTATAAGTTACTTAAGTGCAGTGAAAATGGCTGTGAAATAATGTGGGCATTATTTCACTCAGGCTGCAGTGGCAGGCCTGTGTAAGAATTATCAGAGCTCCCTATGGGTGGCAAACGAAATGCTGCACCCCATAGGGATCTCCTGGAACCCCAATACCCTGGGTATCTAGGTACCATATACATGGGAATAATAAGGGTGTTCCAGTAAGCCAATGTGAATTGGTAAAATTGGTCACTAGCCTGTTAGTGACAATTTGTACAGAGAGAGCATAACCACTGAGGTTCTGGTTAGCAGAGCCTCAGTGAGACAGTTAGGCACCACACAGGGAACACATACATATAGGCCACAAACTTATGAGCACTGGGGTCCTGACTAGCAGGGTCCCAGTGACACATAACAAACATACTGAAAACATAGGGTTTTCACTATGAGCACTGGGCCCTGGCTAGCAGGATCCCAGTGAGACAGTGAAAACACCCTGACATACACTCACAAACAGGCCAAAAGTGGGGGTAACAAGGCTAGAAAGAGGCTACTTTCTCACACAACCCCCCCCCCCCCAAACGAAGGACAATAAGGCTAACCTTGGCCAGTTGAGACTTTATTGTCTGAGTGGTGATAAGTAGAGAGTAGCTCTGCAATAGACTGGTTACTCCCTTTATCATCCACTATATGGTTACTTCCCTGTGGGGATGTAAACCACCCTGTTTGAAGTTTTTTAGCTAAGCAACAATGTGAAGATGTATTTTCAGAGTTTCTATCAGTAAGTTTTAGTTTAGAGCAGTGGGAATTGTCCACTGAACCTATTTGTAGTGATGGAAATGCCAGACAGGGATGCTGTCTCAGAAAAGCAATAGCTGGGCAAAAACTTTTTCCATATGGCTGGAAGAGGGAACAGGGATGCTGTTTCTCTTGAGTTGGAGCAGGGCAGGGATGCTGTCCTATGAGCTCCACACTAGGGCAGGGATGCTGTCCTAAGTGTTGTGAGGCAGTGCAGGGTTTCTGCACTAAAGTTTCTCTGGGAGGGTTGGAGGGATGCTCCATGTTAACTAAAATGGTGCTATTTTTCTCACCAATGTTAGTTATCCCACAGAGAGGTACTTCTACCTCAGGGAGTCCAGCTTTGCCAGCTGATGATTCCCTTGGAACAGGTGCCACCCCAGGAGAAGTTTCTCCCACCACAGGAATGGTATCCTGAATGGTAGGGTGGTTAGGGGATACTGTGATACCCTTTTTACCTGTTGATGGAGAGGGATCTTGAGTTTTCAGGCCTTCTCTCCTTTGCTTTTTCATTTCACTAGAAATGAGAGGGGACAATTCCTCAGGGATGCCCAGCATGGCTGCATGGGCATAAAACTCTACATCAGCCCAACCTGAGGCCTCTAGGTCATTACCTAAGAGACAGTCTACAGGTAAGCTAGGTGATACCACCACCTGCTTAGGGCCAGTAACTCCACCCCAACTAAACTGAATTATAGCTAAGGGAAGAAACTTAGTGGAGTTATGGACATCAATAATCTTATACTGTTGTCCAATATTATGTTGTTCAGGATGCACTAGGTTTTCAGTCACCAAAGTGAAACTGGCACCTGTGTCCCTGTAGGCCAAGGCCTCAACACCATTTATTGAAACTGTCTGCCTGTACTTATCCATTGTAAGGGGACAAGCAGCCAGTGTGGCAAGGCCAATGCCACTAAGTGTGACAGAAACCGTCTTGGGACTGACTACCCCAGTTTCTATGATGGACCCATAAGTGAACCCAACTACACCCTTTGCTTGACTGTTGCCAGCAGTCCCACCACTAGTACCACTACTGCTAGGGGCACTAGAGCTTGATGTATTAGTGGTGGTAGGCTCAGGGGGTTTACCTGGACAGGACTTATCCCCTGGCCTATGGCCTCTGTTTTTACACACAAAGCACCAAGGCTTTTTAATGTGTGTGGGTTGAGAAGAAGAGGAAGAATTTGTTTTATCCCCACCCTCTGAAGAGTGTTTAAGATTTGAAGAAGGATCTTTGGTTTTACACTTATCCCCATGCTTATCTTGAGATTTTTCACCATTTTTCTTCTTGCCATCCTTGTCACCCCCTGTATGAACTTTTCTGTTCACCCTTGTTCTGACCCATTTGTCTGCCTTCTTTCCCAATTCTTGGGGAGAGGTCAGATCTGAGTCCACTAGATACTGGTGCAACAAATCAGACACACAATTATTAAGTATATGCTCTCTCAGGATTATGTTATATAGGCTTTCATAGTCAGTCACTTTACTGCCATGTAACCACCCCTCCAAGGCCTTCAGTGAAGGGTCAACAAAATCAACCCAGTCTTGTGAAGACTCCTTTTTGGTCTCTCTGAACTTCATCCTGTATTGTTCAGTGGTTAAGCCATAACCATCAAGGAGTGCATTCTTAAGAATAGTGAAATTGTTGGCATCCCTTTCATTCACAGTAAGGAGTCTATCCCTACCCTTTCCACTATATGATAGCCATAGGATAGAAGCCCACTGCCTTTGAGGGACATCCTGTACAACACAGGCCCTCTCAAGTGAAGCAAACCACTTGTTAATGTCACCCCCCTCCTTATAAGGGGGAACTATCTTAAGCAGATTCCTGGAATCATGCTCTTTTACAGGATGACTATGGGGAATACTGCTGCTGCCACCATGGGTTTCTAAACCCAATTTCTTTCTCTTTCTATCTCTAGAGACTGCCTATCTAAATCCAGCTGTTGCTTCTTGAGCTTCAGCCTGGATTCCTCCACTCTTAATCTATTGATCTCCCTTTCTAACACTCTGTCATCAGGGTGGGTGGGAGGGACATGTCTTGAAACAGAAGTATGGTGAGAATGGACAGAAGGAGACCTATCCCTTACAGAAGGCACCCTAACAGCTTGGCTAACAGTGTAATGTGTGAGCACACCATCTGTATGATGTGACCCAGCATCTGTACCAACTATGCTAGACTGTCTAGTAATGGGCAGGCTAGGAAGTTTCCTTCCTGAATCTATCTCTAGGGGAGTCCCTGGATCAGATTGGGGACCATTAGCTACTTTTTCAACAGATGGGGCCCTTCTGGCCTTATCTTGTTCTCTAAGCATATTAAGCAACAATTCCAAAGAAGGATTCTTCCCTACACTCAAACCTCTTTCTATGCAGAGACTCCTTGCTCCTTTCCAGCTAAGGTGATCATATGCAATTTTGGACAGGTCAACAGTTTGGCCTGTGCCAGACATTTTTAGAAAGAGTTAAGTGATAGAAAAAAGTGAAGAAAAAGTTTTTCAGAACTTTTGGAAATACAGAAAAAAACTTTTAGAACTTTAAGAAAGTTTAGATGTACTTTTCAGCACTTAGGAAAGAGTGAAAAGAGGAAATGCAAAACTTTTTGATTATGTGTATACACACTGAACTTGTTTTGTATATTTTTCTCTTATGAAAAGTACAATGTCAAGAGTGGTAAGTAGTCTCAAAGCACTTATCCCACCACTGCACAACCAATGTAGGAGGCTGGACTGGCTTGTAGTGAGTACCAAGGGGTACTTACACCTTGCACCAGGCCCAGTTATCCCTTATTAGTGTATAGGGTGTCTAGCAGCTTAGGCTGATAGATAATGGTAGCTTAGCAGAGCAGCTTAGGCTGAACTAGGAGACATGTGAAGCCACTACAGTACCACTAGTGTCACTTGCACAATATCATAAGAAAACACAATACACAGTTATACTAAAAATAAAGGTACTTTATTTTTATGACAATATGCCAAAGTATCTTAGAGTGTACCCTCAGTGAGAGGATAGGAAATATACACAAGATATATATACACAATAGCAAAAATATGCAGTATAGTCTTAGAAAACAGTGCAAACAATGTATAGTTACAATAGGATGCAATGGAAGCACATAGGGATAGGGGCAACACAAACCATATACTCCAAAAATGGAATGGGAACCAGAAATGGACCCCAAACCTATGTGACCTTGTATAGGGTCGCTGGGACTATTAGAAAATAGTAAGGGTTAGAAAAATACCCCACCCCAAGACCCTGAAAAGTGAGTGCAAAGTGCACTAAAGTTCCCCCAAGGACATAGAAGTTGTGATAGAGGAATTCTGCAGGAAAGACACAAACCAGCAATGCAACAACGATGGATTTCCAGTCGAGGGTACCTGTGGAACAAGGGGACCAAGTCCAAAAGTCACAAGCAAGTCGGAGATGGGCAGATGCCCAGGAAATGCCAGCTGTGGGTGCAAAGAAGCTTCTACTGGACTGAAGAAGCTTAGGTTTCTGCAGGAACGACAAGGGCTAGAGACTTCCCCTTTGGAGGATGGATCCCCCACGCCGTGGAGAGTCGTGCAGAAGTGTTTTCCTGCCGAAAGGACGCCAACAAGCCTTGCTAGCTGCAAGTCGTGCGGTTAGCGTTTTTGGATGCTGCTGTGGCCCAGGATGGACCAAGATGTCGCCAATTGTGTCTGGGGACAGAGGGGACATCGAGCAAGACAAGGAGTCCTCTCAGGAGCAGGCAGCACCCGCAGAAGTGCCAGAACAGGCACTACGAAGAAGAGTGAAACGGTGCTCACCCGAAGTTGCACAAAGGAGTCCCACGTCGCCAGAGACCAACTTAGAAAGTCGTGCAATGCAGGTTAGAGTGCCGTGGACCCAGGCTTGGCTGTGCACAAAGGATTTCCGCCGGAAGTGCACAGAGGCCGGAGAAGTTGCAAAAGTCGCGGTTTCCAACAATGCAGTCTGGCGGGGGGAGGCAAGGACTTACCTCCACCAAACTTGGACTGAAGAGTCACTGGACCGTGGGGGTCACTTGGACAGTCTTGCTGGATTCGAGGGACCTCGCTCGTCGTGCTGAGAGGAGACCCAAGAGACCGGTGATGCAGCTTTTTGGTGCCTGCGGTTGCAGGGGGAAGATTCCGTCGACCCACGGGAGATTTCTTCGCAGCTTCTGATGCAGACTACCCCCACAGGATGCACCACCAGGAAAACAGTCGAGAAGGCGGCAGGATCAGCGTTACAAGGTCGCAGTAGTCGTCTTTGCTACTTTGTTGCAGTTTTGCAGGCTTCCAGCGCGGTCAGCAGTCGATTCCTTGGCAGAAGGTGAAGAGAGAGATGCAGAGGAACTCTGATGAGCTCTTGCATTCGTTATCTAAGGAATCCCCAAAGACAGAGACCCTAAATAGCTAGAAAAGAGGGTTTGGCTACTTAGGAGAGAGGATAGGCTAGCAACACCTGAAGGAGCCTATCAGAAGGAGTCTCTGACGTCACCTGCTGGCCTGTCCACTCAGAGCAGTCCAGTGTGCCAGCAGCACCTCTGTTTCCAAGATGGCAGAGGTCTGGAGCACACTGGAGGAGCTCTGGGCACCTCCCAGGGGAGGTGCAGGTCAGGGGAGTGGTCACTCTCCTTTCCTTTGTCCAGTTTCGCGCCTAAGCAGGGCTGAGGGGTCCCTGAACCGGTGCAGACTGGCTTATGCAGAATTGGGCACATCTGTGCCCAAGAAAGCATTTCCAGAGGCTGGGGGAGGCTCCTCCTCCCCTGCCTTCACACCATTTTCCAAAGGGAGAGGATGTAACACCCACTCTCTGAGGAAGTCCTTTGTTCTGCCATCCTGGGCCAGGCCTGGCTGGACCCCAGGAGGGCAGAAATCTGTCTCAGGGGTTGGCAGCAGCAGCAGCTGCAGTGAAACCCCTGAAAAGGTAGTTTGGCAGTACCAGGGTCTGTGCTACAGACCACTGGGATCATGGGATTGTGCTAACTATGCCAGGATGGCATAGAGGGGGCAATTCCATGATCATAGACATGTTACATGGCCATATTCGGAGTTACCATTGTGAAGCTACACATAGGTAGTGACCTATGCGTAGTGCACGCATGTAATGGTGTCTCCAGCACTCACAAAGTCGGGGAATTTGCCCTGAACAATGTGGGGGCACCTTGGCTAGTGCCAGGGTGCCCACACACTAATTAACTTTGCACCTAACCCTTACCAGGTAAGGGATAGACATATAGGTGACTTATAAGTTACTTAAGTGCAGTGAAAATGGCTGTGAAATAATGTGGGCATTATTTCACTCAGGCTGCAGTGGCAGGCCTGTGTAAGAATTGTCAGAGCTCCATATGGGTGGCAAAAGAAATGCTGCAGCCCACAGGGATCTGCTGGAACCCCAATACCCTGGGTACCTCAGTACCATATACTAGGGAATTATAAGGGTGTACCAGTATGCCAATGTGAATTGGTGAAATTGGTCACTAGCCTGTTAGTGACAATTTGGAAAGCAGAGAGAGCATAACCACTGAGGTTCTGGTTAGCAAAGCCTCAGTGAGACAGTTAGGCACCACACAGGGAACACATACATATAGGCCACAAACTTATGAGCACTGGGGTCCTGACTAGCAGGGTCCCAGTGACACATAACAAACATACTGAAAACATAGGGTTTTCACTATGAGCACTGGGCCCTGGCTAGCAGGATCCCAGTGAGACAGTGAAAACACCCTGACATACACTCACAAACAGGCCAAAAGTGGGGGTAACAAGGCTAGAAAGAGGGTACTTTCTCACAATGACAATATGCCAAAAGTATCTCAGTGAGTACCCTCAGTATGAGGATGCGAAATATACACAAGATATATGTACACAATACCAAAATATGCAGTAATAGCAATAGAAAACAGTGCAAACAATGTATAGTCACAATAGAATGCAAAGGGGGCACTTAGGGATAGGGGCAACACAAACCATATACTCTAGAAGTGGAATGTGAACCAGGAATGGACCCCAAACCTATGTGACCTTGTAGAGGGTCGCTGGGACTGTAAGAAAACAGTGAGGGTTAGAAAAATAGCCCACCCCAAGACCCTGAAAAGTGGGTGCAAAGTGCACCTAAGTTCCCCAAAGAGCACAGAAGTCGTGATAGGGGAATTGTGCAGGAAAGACCAACACCAGCAATGCAACAACGATGGATTTCCAGACAAGAGTACCTGTAAGACAAGGGGACCAAGTCCAATAGTCGCGACAGTGTCGAGAGTGGGCAGGAGCCCAGGAAATGCCAGCTGACGGTGCAAGGAAGCTGCCACCTGTTGGAAGAAGCTTGGAGTTCTGCAAGAAAGAAAAGGAATTTGAACTTCTCCTTTGGAAGACAGCTGTCCGACGTCGCGATGAAGCTTGCAGAGGTGTTCCCACGCAGAAAGACCGCAAACAAGCCTGCTAGCTGCAAGGGTCGCGGTAGAGGTTTTTGGGTGCTCCTGTGGCCCAGGAGAGACCAGGATGTCGCCACTTGGAGGACGAGACAGAGGGGGCGCCCAGCAACTCAGGGTGCCCTCACAGAAGCAGGCATCACCCGCAGAAGTACCCCAACAGGTACTTAGAAGCAAAGTGAACCGGAGTCCACGCGAAGTCACAAAAGGGAGTCCCACGACGCCGGAGGACAACTCAGAAGGTTGTGCACTGCAGGAAGGCGTGGCGGGGACCCAGGCTTGGCTGTGCACGAAGGAAATCCTGGAAGAGTGCACAGGAGCCGGAGCAGCTGCAAATCACGCAGTACCCAGCAATGCAGTCTAGCGTGGGGAGGCAAGGACTTACCTCCACCAAACTTGGACTGAAGAGTCACTGGACAGTGGGAGTCACTTGGACAGAGTTGCTGAGTTCCAGGGACCACGCTCGTCAAGATGAGAGGGGACCCAGCCGACCAGTGTTGCAGTCTTTTGGTACCTGCGTTAGCAGGGGGAAGAATCCGTCCACCCTAGGGAGATTTCTTCAGAGCTTCTGGTGCAGGGTGAAGGCAGGCTACCCCCAGAGCATGCACCACCGAGAAAGCCGGCAGGATGAGGCGCTACAATGTTGCTGGTAGTCGTCTTGCTACTTTGTTGCGGTTTTGCAGGCGTCCTGGGCAGTCAACGGTCGATCCTTTGGTAGAAGGTGAAGAGGGAGATGCAGAGGAACTCTGGTGAGCTCTTGCATTCGTTATCTGATGAATTCCCCAACGCAGAGACCCTAAATAGCCAGAAAAGGAGGTTTGGCTACCAGGTTAGGAGGATTGGCTACCAAGAGAGGTAAGGGCCTATCACAAGGAGCCTCTGACGTTACCTGCTGGCACTGGCCACTCAGAGCAGTCCAGTGTGCCCCCAACACCTCTGTTTCAAAGATGGCAGAGGTCTGGGACACACTGGAGGAGCTCTGGGCACCTCCCCTGGGAGGTGCAGGTCAGGAGAGTGGTCACTCCCCTTTCCTTTGTCCAGTTTCGCGCCAGAGCAGGGCTGGGGGATCCCTGAACCGGTGTAGACTGGCTTATGCAGAGATGGGCAGCATCTGTGCCCATCATAGCATTTCCAGAGGCTGGGGGAGGCTACTCCTCCCTAGCCTTTACACCTATTTCCAAAGGGAGAGGGTAACACCCTCTCTCAGAGGAAATCCTTTGTTCTGCTTTCCTGGGCCAGGGCTGCCTGGACCCCAGGAGGGCAGAAACCTGTCTGAGGGGTTGGCAGCAGTTGCAGTGGAGACCCCGGAAAGGCAGTTTGGCAGTACCTGGGTACTGTGCTAGAGACCCGGGGTATCATGGAATTGTCCCCCCCAACACCAGAATGGTATTGGGGTGACAATTCCATGATCTTAGACATGTTACATGGCCATGTTCGGAGTTTCCATTGTGACCTATGTGTAGTGCACGCGTGTAATGGTGTCTCCGCACTCACAAAGTCCGGGTAATTTGCCCTGAACAATGTGGGGGCACCTTGGCTAGTGTCAGGGTGCCCACACACTAAGTAATCTTGCACCCAACCTTCACCAGGTGAAGGTTAGACATATAGGTGACTTATAAGTTACTTAAGTGCAGTGGTAAATGGATGTGAAATAACGTGGACGTTATTTCACGCAGGATGCAGTGGCAGGCCTGTGTAAGAATTGTCTGAGCTCCCTATGGGTGGCAAAAGAAATGCTGCAGCCCATAGGGATCTGCTGGAACCCCAATACCCTGGGTACCTCAGTACCATATACTAGGGAATTATATGGGTGTACCAGTATGCCAATGTGAATTGGTGAAATTGGTCACTAGCCTGTTAGTGACAATTTGGAAAGCAGAGAGAGCATAACCACTGAGGTTCTGGTTAGCAGAGCCTCAGTGAGACAGTTAGTCACTACACAGGTAACACATACAGGGCACACTTATGAGCGCTGGGGCCCTGGCTGGCAGGGTCCCAGTGACACATACACTAAAACAACATATATACAGTGAAATATGGGGGTAACATGCCAGGCAAGATGGTACTTTCCTACAATGAATAACAATATTAATTATCAATACGTATTGATAAAGTGAGACACCCAGGGATAATTCTAATGCCCCTCTTGCCACAGACCTACTGGAGCTGCTTAATACCCACCATCT
This sequence comes from Pleurodeles waltl, assembly GCF_031143425.1. Taxonomy (NCBI): domain Eukaryota; kingdom Metazoa; phylum Chordata; class Amphibia; order Caudata; family Salamandridae; genus Pleurodeles; species Pleurodeles waltl. Next base: position 23,876,040 of record NC_090444.1, on the reverse strand, counting down.
GGAACAGCTGTCACAGCATCCAACTCAGAAGAAAGAAGAATACTGGTGTCGCAGAAGACATAATTTTAGTTGTAAAGAATCAGTCGTGTTGGATTATTCTGTCCATCCTATGATCCCAAACAAACCATATTTGATTTAACTGCACAAATATAAGCTAACTCTATCCTCCAAAGATCTTTGTACCCTATGCAATATCTCCACAATGAAAATGGTAACAACAAAGCTGGTGCTGTTACTGTCCTATCAAATGATGAAAACACCTTTTCAAGTTACAATACTCCACTAAACACAGACTATGTAGCACCCATCAAAATAAGGAAATCACTCAGAGAAAGAAATCTGTGGTTTATGGATAATCCTTTCAACCAAAACATGAGGAAATAGGACAATTTAAAGAAGACGGAGCACAAAAAGAACATCTAGCAGTCCATCAGAGCTAAAAACACCGAGGACATATCATAAAAGAAACACCATAAAACTAAAATCTTCATATCTAGAGAATAAAATCAACAGTGCTCTCACTAAACCGAAGGAATTGGTCAACATTTACAAACTGAACACAATCTCTCATGAAATGTCCCCCTCCTACGATTCTATGCACTGTTTCACCATCATCAGAATGCCAGAAAAGGAATTAATAAATAAACATTAATGTCACCAGACAATCAACTGACAAGGATTTCATCTGCCATCTGGAGAGACTATGAACCAACCTCTGTAGGTAATTTGTCTCCAGTTGTCAAAAATGTAAAACTAACATCTTATTTTGAAGCTCTCTGGTGAAGCAAACTAATCAAAACCAACTTTCTTATACATCTCACTTTGAAATGGATTCCTCACAGACTCTGAAAACCCTCCTACGTACTACCACGCTCTCCAACTTCAGACCGGCGACCACCCCTGGCTGGGTAAAGCGACAGAAAAAGGCATTACTAACGAACTGCACGTTTTTTCTAGAAAGTGATAACCTACTTGCTTCCTACAAAGCGGGATTCCACAAGGGTCACACTGAGGGAAACCGGCATATTTACAACACCTGATGATGCTACGTGCATCGCTGACAAGGATAACGGATGCCCACAGCTTCTCCGAGATTTGTTAGTGCCCTTCGATACCGCAGACCACCACAAATTTATCTGAACACTTCATCAGCACTTTAGCTCTTTGTTTGTTCTAATCTTACCTCTCTAACCGAACTGAGACTTAGCAACTTTATCTCAGAGACTGCTTGTGTATTTTGTGGGTCTCTCAATCTTCCACCTCAGGATGTTGCTCAAAAGACCTGGCATTATAATCCATCAATCTGCAAATGATTCTCAGTTATAGCTGAAAATATTGTCACTTCATGACATCAGAATGTCAAGTCCTGACTATCAAAACTTCAACAATTGAAGTCTCAAAATGTATTGAGAATGAATGATGAAAAAACTGAATGAATTCAGGGGCGTGCCAAGTGGCTACTGGACCTGTACTCAATCAGATGATCCACCTCACCAGCACTGGAGGTAAAACTGCTGGGTATCTGGCTGGAAAACCAGCTTACTGCGTCTTCTTGTGAGACATTTAGACTTTTTGCAGCTATAGCAACATTGCGCTCTTCAGCAAGTTAACACCTATGGAGTTCAGACTAGTTAATGCTTGTGAGATTTCTCACACAGATTACAGAAACTGAACTCTGACTCTAAGGCCAAAATCCAACCTTGAGCCCCTAAAAGTCATTCTTCACTTGGTAGATAGGCTGGTCACATCACTCCTGTGATAAGAGGCCTACATTAGCTTTCTTTGGAAGCAATGTTTGGGTAAAACTGCATGCATGTATTGTTATCAAAGCACTCCATGAAATCCAAGCAGAACACCTGCACAATTGAGTGAACATTTCTAGTAGTCAGAGAAATAGCCACTCTGCAACTGGAAACCAAAACATTTATACCATCGGTCTCCTAATCTTTCTTTTGCTAGTGATGCCCGAACACTTTCACGGACAGAAGGAATTAAGTATACTAAGCTCTTTCTCCCATTCCAGAAAACTAAAACAACATCTTTTTCAGCTCCATCTCAGTCACGTACAATACATTCCAGAGTCATAACTCTCTTCCCATTTTGCACATACCTTGTTTAGGTTTTGTCTGCACAGCGCTTGCGCCGTGCTTGCAAAATCTCTTGTAAAGAAATAAAAACCTTAAACAGGGCCCACCCATTAGTATCCATTGGATGGCTTCCATGGCGCTCTAGCTTCCTTGTTTTTCATTTGGCAGTGCTTCCTGCTTCCTCTTCTCCATTGTGTTTGTGCATTCCAAGAAGCATGGACCAAGTGCACCTTCCTATCAGCGGCCAGTGTCCTTTGGTCTGGCTGCGTGCTTCCTGATGTAGTTTTTTTTTTTAAACTTTCTTCCTAGCACTTCATACGAGTGCATGTGTTTGTAGTCAGTCTCCCCTGTCCACGTTGGCCCCATCATCTTGCTGGTCCACATCTTGATTGCCTCCTTCCTATCCTTTGTTCTCCCCTCACCCCCTCCTCCTTCAGATAACTATAACTGGTAAATTCCAGGGGTTTATTAATTTAAAACAGTAGGTTTTACTGACATTTTCACCTAACTATAATGTCTCTTTAGCCTTTGTTTTTTTTCAATTAATTACTAAGGCTTTGTTAAATGTAAAGTAACATTATTACAATTGCTAACTGTAACATCACTTTAACCTTTGTTTTTTTTCAAGTGACTACTGTATAGTGGGAAGATTTATATATAAACATTGGTGGTGACCACTGCGCGGGTATACTTTGGGTGGTGTGGGGTGGGGCAGGGCGTGTGTGCACATGTATAGTCCACACTGTGAGGAACAGTTCATTCCTCACAGTGTTGGTAAACACTGTCAGCTCCAGACACACACTATCCTTGTGAGGACCGCTGCGTTAGGAGGACCGCTGCGTTAGGAGGACCGCTGCGTTAGGAGGACCGCTGCGTTAGGAGGACCGCTGCGTTAGGAGGACCGCTCCCCGTAGTGTGTTTAGGTAGTTTCATGCGAGTGCATCAAAAAACGAAAAGTGCAGTTATATTTCCCTCTGTCTGCTTTATATCCTTCTCTACTATCAAAGCGCCTGTGGAGTTAGAATAGTAAATACGCACTTCATTACAGTCAATGGCGGGTCCTCATAATCATAGCTATGTCATGACGTGTGTGTGTCTCAAAACTCAATTTGTTCTTGAGATTTCCATAGGAAACAGTGTTACAGAGGAAGCTGCCTAATAGACATACACCAAATTCGCAGAACGCTAGATCTTTACCCAGAAAGCATTCTTTTTGTGATTTGTTTTTGGGAAATTACGGATTAAAAAAAAATAGAGACATCTGGGCGGGACACGTCCAGATTTGCTCTGGTTGGCCACTTTAAAGAGGACTGGTCAATACTGAACAATATGTTGCGGCAGTCATTACAGAACTCAGGGACATGGCCGCTGCATCCTGAAAATAATTTAAGAAATATATATATAAAGGGGTAATGTGAGCACACCCTGACCCCCAAAGGGCCTGTAGGGCGGCCCCCCCCCACCCCCCCCCCCATGCTTGCTGGACTCCGGGACACGGTCTCCATTGGAAAACATTGCAGTGAAAGAAAGGAGCACATTTAAAGGGGGATATCAGGGGTCCACAACCGCTTCGAAAATTTAATATTGTTAACAGATTAATAAAATGTATATAGAAAAAGAAGCAACACTGAAAAAGTCAGTACCACAGACAGATTTCTGGGAGCAGTGCAAATGCCTGAAACAGAACACAGTCTGGTGCTGAGTGGCCTCAGTTGAAATTAGAAGAGTGTCAATCTTCCCATTAAAACAAAAAATTAGATTTCTTTTTAAATCTTTCCACGAATTACATTGAAATATTATATATTTTTTCTACTGATTTGAAGAATGCTTGTTCCTGTGTTTCTTGTGTATTGTTTTGCTGTTCAAATCATTGAAGGTGCCCAGGCCAGGCTCCCCGGCTCTGTGGGGGTCCTGGGTTCCAGTAATGATAAAGTGGAGGTTCACAGATGTGAAAAGGTTCAGAGCCCTTGCTTTATAAAGCAAAATTAGGACAGATTTTCTAGGATTCCTCGAATATCTTCCTCATCCATTTCACTAAAACAATCTGACGTGGATTGAAACGTACAGCAGTGGACCGTCCGTGAACACCCCAGATCTCTAATGAACTCCTAGAGTGCTGACATTCTGTATCCCCTGAAGTCATCTTTCAGTGGATGCTGCAGTAAATGAAGGAATGAGGGAGCTTGATAACAAATAGGTCTCCCGAGTCGGTGCAAATATCACAAATTAAGTCCCGATTTGGCCCAATGATAGAAGTGTGCAAAAGCTAAAGCAGCTCGAAAAACAAATAGGCAAGTGATCAACCAGATAAAAAAAAACCATAAAAAGTTAAAGGCCCTTTGGCGCTACTTGGAAACTCAGAAACATGTCCCCATTTTAGCTTACTAGAGCTCTGACCATACCTTCTATGAGAAAAGAATGACATTATTTAGTTCATTTCTAAAGGAAATGCTTTAGGTTTTACATTTTTAATTCCATCAAGATGACTTCAGGCGTGCCACACTTATCATAAATACACAATATTAGCCAAGTAGACGTTCAATGTGGGTGTCTATTTGACAGTGTATCCGGTGGGCTTCTACAGCCACAACTTAGGGAAGAGTGCTTCATGAATGTTAAGTGGGGCCCAGGCAGAAACGTATGCTTTACCAATGGTCACCCTACCTAACCTCCTCTATATGCTCCAGAACACACCACATGAGGTGCTGGAGATGTTCTCCCAAGAGGTGGACGCCACAACTAGACTACTTCTTTGGGATGGGGGGGGTGCCACAGGTTACCCTGTTGTTGCTCACCAGGGGCCCGACGAGGGAGGAAGCACCCTCCCGGACATAAAACTGTACTACTGGGCGACTCAACTGCTGGTGGTTAATGCACGGTCAGTTGAGTCCCAATAAGAACCAGCCTTGCAGGCAGACACACAGTATATGGGATCAGGGGGTTCCCGAAGATATTTATAGAATGGAGCAACCCCACCAGCGGTTAGCCCACCAGCGGTCACCCCAACTCAAGAGGTGATGAGAATCTGGAAGAAGGCTACTAAGAGGTTGGGATAGGCGGGGGCTAAAGTTGGAGATGCCTCTGAGAATCAGAGATGCTTACAGACCTGCAACGACTAGAGGGGCAGAACAATGGGATAGGACAGGGCTCTCTGTATTGGGGGGATGTGTGTATGTGGGGGGGGGGCAGGGCATCCTCCCGCTTCAGGAAATCCAGATCCACTATGATTTTGCTAACACCCAATGCTACAGATACCCACAGCTGAAGCATGCTCAAGCGGGGTATTAAGGAGGAGCTCCGTGAGGTGGCGGACGAGACCCCACTGGAATAACGAATACTAGCGCTCCTGCTATGCAGACATGCGGTGTCCCAGATTTATAAAGCCCTGTTGAACAACCCCGCTCCTGACTCGCATCACTCAAAGACCAGTGGGAAAGAGACACAGGGACACTAGAGGGCAAGGATTGGGGTGAGGCATGTCGACATCCACGGGAAGTAGCAGTCAAAGCGGGGTTCCGCCCGGTGCCACTACACTAGAACCAGGCTGCAACGCACGGGGACGACAGACACACAGACCCCAGAGGGGCGGCGGAATGCTACTACAGACATTGTAGGGCTGTGAGAGGGCGAGGCACTACTGGGTTTGGGTGGGCAGATGGCTCTAGGATGTCACCAGGGAAGAGATAACTGTGGGCCTGGCACTGCCACCCCGAGGGATATGGAAGAGCAGACACTGCTCAAGTACACTCTTATTTTGCAACACAAGCCTCATGGTGGCTGGAAGGGTAATAGTGCAGGTATGGGGCAGCAGAAATACCCCAACAATGGGAGACCAACATGGAATGGTGCATGATGGCAGAAAAATCAGTCTCCAATGCCCGGGGTTGCTGGTGTAAATGTGAGGACGTATGGGGCCTGTCGCATGAATACAGAGACTAACTTGTCCAGGGTGCAGGAGGAATGGAAAGAGACTACGGGAGTGTGAACCCGAGAGCCTGGGAAAATACACCGTGAACCAGCTACGGAGTATTTAAAGGACATGTGGGGGACTGGGCATTGATTTGTGTATTCATCAAGGGGAGGTGAGGGGTGAAAAGTGGCTCGGAGATGGGTCACATTGAGTTGTTTTTGTGCAACGTAAACAATCAATACAAAGAAGTCTAAAAATAAAAGATTTGTCTCTTTCGTCTTACCTGTGGATGCATATTGTCCACACGCCTGGGACTCGCCGAAGGAGGACTCGTCTTCCTGCTTTATCCACAAGGACAGCTCGTGGTTGAACACAGGGCAGCCTGCAAGGGACAGCACATTCTTGTCACAGACGTCTACTCTCCTTCACTCACCAATAATCAGACATTCCCTGTATTTAGCAGGCTGTCCTTGCAAGGCGAAAGAAAGTTAATCTGTGACAAAATTCCATGAGTCAAACTGGCAACAAGCATATCAGAGCGCACTAGGAGTGGTGAGAAGCTCTTTCTAAAAAACAGTTTGGGAAGGGTTTTGAGATGCTCTCGACAAGGAGCCCAGTTTAGCCAGAATTGCCACTACACCTCCACTCTGAATCTTTCAGACAGCCCATTTAAAAATGGTTCATCTGGAGTTTGCTTGAGGGCATTACAAACTTTAATTACTGGTTTAAAGCATTAATATACAGACAAAACTCTGCCTGAAATGACTGTACAAACAAGTTAGCCAAGAACAGAAAATGAATGATGGACATTAGGAGTTATGAGAAAGGGTTAGCTTTCCCTGTACTACTGACTTCTGCTAGTAAACCGATGTCCAAAGATGTCTCTTCAAGAGCTGATAAATGGCATCTGGGACCCAAAGATTTTGTGCGTTTGGCCAGGAAAGACACAGCTCATGAATCAGGGTAAGTGAGGGACAGGGCAAGCGCGCTGCCTTTCTGCTGAAGTCAGAGGGTAGGGTTTTACCCAAGGATCTGCAGCCACTCAGCAGGCCCTGTCAGGGCTCAGGGCTCCCTCCAACCTCCCATCTCTCCCTAGTCTCCACTGGACACCCACATTCTGTTGAAGTAGTCTCTCATCAGCTCAGACATGCAGGGACTGGGGTTACATAAGATACTACACACTCACAAGACCAGGCCCATGAAGGGGCATCGCTATCACTGATGCACCAGGTGCAGGCCAGAGGGCATGAGGACAAGCCATCCTGCTCAAGATGGAGATATGTATCATCCCATCCATTCAGAATCCTCCTTTATTGCCAGGCAGGGGCTTGCTCTCTGTACTTCTGATTGAAGGACTGAGGGCTGGGAGTGAAGGGGTAATGATCAAGGGCAATGACGTGCTCTCGAGCAGCAGCCCTGACAGGCCTACCCTACCCACAATTGGGATAAAGCAACTAAGGTGACATCAGGGTAAACTTATCCGATGTGAAAGACTAGATATTTGATTCCGCCATTTGAGTCCCACAGGTATTCTCTTCAACACCAGAAAACGTAGCAAAACTAATCTGACTTCTGTAAATATTATCCCAACCAACTCAAGTTATGTGTGGGAAATTGTCTAAAAGTTTATGAACAAAAACCAGTCCATCGCAGAAAGGTCCTGTGACACCAGAGTCTTTCTTGGTTTCCGGAAACCCCCAAACCTGAGCTCTGAGGTGGAGCAGGGCTGTCCTGTGTCACACACACTCCGAGACCACTTACGCACCAGCCAGAGCTTCATTCATAGGGAGTCTGTCTGCATCCAACACTTCACCCTCTCCCACTAATGTGACTTGAGCCCCAACTCACCTGAGTCAACAATGTGTATGACTATCAGCTGAGGAATGAGACCTCTGACCAACAAAACTGAATGAGAAACACTTCTAATGCAAAGTCTACTGTGAATATCATTAAAAAGAAAGTACTGAAGCGCTTGGAAAAATGAGGCCTTAATTTAAAATGTATAACGTCTGGTTTTGATCAGATACTTCCATGCGCTCTATGATGTATTATTCCCCTACGACCCTTTTTATTCTGCATCTTCGGCTGTCGGTCAGTGAGGTTCCAAGTGCCACTGTAATCCTGGATAACACAGGTCCAGGAGAACACAATAGCAGTCTGAAAAGGCTTCTTTTCCAAATTCAAGCTTGCTAGCAGTCTGTAAGGGCCCTTTCTGGTCACAGTACTGACAGAAAAGTGCAATTAAGTCACCCACAGCTGCACCTCAGACTCTTCCCAGTCAACCTTCCTCAGTGCCCAGGAAGTCACCTCAGGCATTCACTCGCTCTCATCTGATTTCATGCTGTTGTTGTGAGGGTTATCCAAGTCAATCCCTGATCGTTGCAGGGTCCAGGCAAGGCGGTCTCTGCCATCCAGCCTTCTGAGGTGGATAAAGTGAGTATCCTTAATTCTGCAATGCTAACATCCGGTATTTAGAACGTGGACAAAAAAAGCAGTATTTAACACTAAAGAATTCAATTTGTGCCATATGCCAGATCAACAGCTATCAATTCTCCATATGCAAACTGTCTCTGTAGGAGGCTGGACTGGCTTGTAGTGAGTACCAAGGGGTACTTGCACCTTGCACCAGGCCCAGTTATCCCTTATTAGTGTATAGGGTGTCTAGCAGCTTAGGCTGATAGATAATGGTAGCTTAGCAGAGCAGCTTAGGCTGAACTAGGAGACGAGTGAAGCTCCTACAGTACCACAAGTGTCACTTGCACAATATCATAAGAAAACACAATACACAGTTATACTAAAAATAAAGGTACTTTATTTTTATGACAATATGCCAAAGTATCTCAGAGTGTACCCTCAGAGTGAGGATAGCAAATATACACAAGTTATATGTACACAGTACCAAAAATATGCAGTATAGTCTTAGAAAACAGTGCAAACAATGTATAGTTACAATAGGATGCAATGGGGACACATAGGGATAGGGGCAGCACAAACCATATACTCCAAAAGTGGAATGCGAACCACGAATGGACCCCAAACCTATGTGACCTTGTAGAGGGTCGCTGGGACTATTAGAAAATAGTGAGGGTTAGAAAAATAGCCCACCCCAAGACCCTGAAAAGTGAGTGCAAAGTGCACTAAAGTTCCCCCAAAGACAAAGGAGTCGTGATAGAGGAATAATGCAGGAAAGACACAAACCAACAATGCAACAACAATGGATTTCCAATCTAGGGTACCTGTGGAACAAGGGGACCAAGTCCAAAAGTCACAAGCAAGTCGGAGATGGGCAGCTGCCCAGGAAATGCCAGCTGTGGGTGCAAAGAAGCTTCTACTGGACAGAAGAAGCTGAGGTTTCTGCAGGAACGAAAAGGGCTAGAGACTTCCCCTTTGGTGGACGGATCCCTCTCGCCGTGGAGAGTCGTGCAGAAGTGTTTTCCCGCCGAAAGAACGCCAACAAGCCTTGTTAGCTGCAAATCGTGCGGTTAGCGTTTTTGGATGCTGCTGGGGCCCAGGAGGGACCAGGAGGTCGCAAATTGGACCAGGAGGTAGAGGGGACGTCGAGCAAGACAAGGAGCCCTCTTAGCAGCAGGTAGCACCCGGAGAAGTGCCAGAAACAGGCACTACGAGGATGCGTGAAACGGTGCTCACCCGAAGTTACACAAAGGAGTCCCACGTCGCCGGAGACCAACTTAGAAAGTCGTGCAATGCAGGTTAGAGTGCCGTGGACCCAGGCTTGGCTGTGCACAAAGGATTTCCGCCGGAAGTGCACAGGGGCCGGAGAAGTTGCAAAAGTTGCGGTTACCAACAATGCAGTCTGGCGTGGGGAGGCAAGGACTTACCTCCACCAAACTTGGACTGAAGAGTCACTGGACTGTGGGAGTCACTTGGACAGAGTTGCTGGATTCAAGGGACCTCGCTCGTCGTGCTGAGAGGAGACCCAAGGGACCGGTAATGCAGCTTTTTGGTGCCTGCGGTTGCAGGGGGAAGATTCCGTCGACCCACGGGAGATTTCTTCGGAGCTTCTAGTGCAGAGAGGAGGCAGACTACCCCCACAGCATGCACCACCAGGAAAACAGTAGAGAAAGCGGCAGGATCAGCGTTACAGAGTTGCAGTAGTCGTCTTTGCTACTATGTTGCAGGTTTGCAGGCTTCCAGCGCGGTCAGCAGTCGATTCCTTGGCAGAAGGTGAAGAGAGGGATGCAGAGGAACTCTGATGAGCTCTTGCATTCGTTATCTAAAGTTTCCCCAGAGACAGAGACCCTAAATAGCCAGAAAAGAGGGGTTGGCTACCTAGGAGAGAGGATAGGCTAGCAACACCTGAAGGAGCCTATCAGAAGGAGTCTCTGACGTCACCTGGTGGCACTGGCCACTCAGAGCAGTCCAGTGTGCCAGCAGCACCTCTGTTTCCAAGATGGCAGAGATCTGGAGCACACTGGAGGAGCTCTGGACACCTCCCAGGGGAGGTGCAGGTCAGGGGAGTGGTCACTCCCCTTTCCTTTGTCCAGTTTCGAGCCAGAGCAGGGCTAAGGGGTCCCTGAACCGGTGTAGACTGGCTTATGCAGAATTGGGCACATCTGTGCCCAAGAAAGCATTTCCAGAGGCTGGGGGAGGCTACTCCTCCCCTGCCTTCACACCATTTTCCAAAGGGAGAGGGTGTAACACCCTCTCTCAGAGGAAGTCCTTTGTTCTGCCATCCTGGGACAAGCCTGGCTTGACCCCAGGGGGACAGAAACCTGTCTGAGGGGTTGGCAGCAGCAGCAGCTGCAGTGAAACCCCAGGGAAGGCCGTTTGGCAGTACCAGGGTCTGTGCTACAGACCACTGGGATCATGGGATTGTGCCAACTATGCCAGGATGGCATAGAGGGGGCAATTCCATGATCATAGACATGTTACATGGCCATATTCGGAGTTACCATTGTGAAGCTACATATAGGTAGTGACCTATATGTAGTGCACGCGTGTAATGGTGTCCTCGCACTCATAAAGTCCGGGGAATTTGCCCTGAACGATGTGGGGGCACCTTGGCTAGTGCCAGGGTGCCCTAACACTAAGTAACTTTGCACCTAACCTTTACCAGGTAAAGGTTAGACATATAGGTGACTTATAAGTTACTTAAGTGCAGTGTAAACTGGCTGTGAAATAACTTGGACGTTATTTCACTCAGGCTGCAGTGGCAGGCCTGTGTAAGAATTGTCAGAGCTCCCTATGGGTGGCAAAAGAAATGCTGCAGCCCATAGGGATCTCCTGGAACCCCAATACCCTGGGTACCTCAGTACCATATACTAGGGAATTATAAGGGTGTTCCAGTATGCCAATGTGAATTGGTAAAATTGGTCACTAGCCTGTTAGTGACAATTTGGTAAGAAATGAGAGAGCATAACCACTGAGGTTCTGGTTAGCAGAACCTCAGTGAGACAGTTACGCACCACACATGGAACACATACATATAGGCCACAAACCTATGAGCACTGGGGTCCTGACTAGCAGGGTCCCAGTGACACATAACAAACATACTGAAAACATAGGGTTTTCACTATGAGCACTGGGCCCTGGCTAGCAGGATCCCAGTGAGACAGTGAAAACACCCTGACATACACTCACAAACAGGCCAAAAGTGGGGGTAACAAGGCTAGAAAGAGGCTACTTTCTCACAGTCTCCGGTTAACATATGCGGGCAAAATTGAAAAGAAAGATGTGGAGCATTTAAATATATATATACATATATCATAGCACGTGTATCTGCAGCTACACATGCCAAACACACACATATATATATATATATATATACACACACACACACACACACATATATATATGGAAAATGTCACTTACCCAGTGTACATCTGTTCGTGGCATGAGACGCTGCACATTCACATGCTGTGCATATCCCGCCATTAAAAGGGCACTAATGTACAACATTGATAGAACCAAACAAATTCGCAAAACAAAACAATTGTTTGTAGCTTTCCAAAAACCTCATGCAGGGAATCCAATATCCAAACAAGGCATTGCCAGATGGATAGTTAAGTGTATTCAAACCTGCTATGTAAAAGCTAAGAGAGACCTGCCTATTACACCAAAGGCACACTCCACTAGAAAGAAAGGCGCCACAATGGCCTTTCTAGGAAATATACCCATGACAGAAATCTGTAAGGCAGCCACATGGTCTACGCCTCATACATTCACGAAACATTACTGTGTGGATGTGTTAACAACACAACAGGCCACTGTAGGACAGGCAGTATTAAGGACATTATTTCAAACAACTTCAACTCCTACAGGCTGAGCCACCGCTTTTGGGGAGATAACTGCTTACTAGTCTATGCACAGCATGTGTATCTGCAGCTACACATGACATCGAACGGAAAATGTCACTTACCCAGGGTACATCTGTTCGTGGCATGAGACGCTGCAGATTCACGTGCGCCCTCCCACCTCCCCGGGAGCCTGCAGCCGTTTTAAGTTGACTAAAATTAAACTTGTACATTTGTAAATTTGTAAATATATCACTTTTAGTCACATTATGTACATACATACTTACTCCATTGCATGGGCACTATTACTATATACACAACTCCTACCTCACCCTCTGCGGGGAAAACAATCTAAGATGGAGTCGACGCCCATGCGCAATGGAGCCGAAAGGGGAGGAGTCCCTCGATCTCGTGACTCAAAAAGACTTCTTCGAAGAAAAACAACTTGTAACACTCCGAGCCCAACACTAGATGGCGGGATATGCACAGCATGTGTATCTGCAGCTACACATGCCATTGAACACATATATAAATATATACATACATAAACACTAAAAGTAAAAGCAAAAGTTACAGGGACGTTATAGTTAGGCTGAGAGTCATAATTAGAGTTATCTCAAGTAACTTATAACTCGTGCCCCCACCACGCAGTTTTTTCGTCAACAATTTTACAGCAAATATTACACCGATATTATCAATGACATTATCAAAGATGTCATGAGTGCCGTATTTTGTGGGTAATTAGCAGTGCGTGGTGAAGCCGGTGTTTTAGTTACCTTAGGGCACGAGTTATTTGAGGTAACTAACCATAACTGGTGAATTTCTCTGGTTTTGTACGATTAAAATGTGAGCTCAACTATAACGTCCTTTTAACCTTTGGTTTTTCAGTGAATTTCTAATTTTCTTTTAAATTCTATTTCCTAACTATAACGTCCCTGTAACCTTTGCTGTCTGGTGTCCTGAGGGCTCTCTAAAGTCTAAACACATCGGCGTCCATCTTCATGCCGTGAGACATCCATTGCATCATGCAGGAACCCGCTGGCATCTTCTTAGGGTGCATTTCTGCAGTCTTTGTCCAACCGGCGACTCTTTCTTTTGCACCCTCTTCTGGGTTGCAGGGGCTCCTGTCCATCCTGGAACTTCTTTCGACTTCTGGACTTGGTCCCCTTCTTTTGCAGGTCTTCAGGTCCAATAATCCAGCAGTTGTTGTTTGCAGACTTGGTTGGTTATTGCAATATCCCAAAAACGAGGTGTAGTGTGTGTCCGAAGGAAACTTTCAGTACTTTCCTCCTGCTTTTCTGGGCTCTGGGGTGGGGTAATTTACTTACCTTTACTGTATTCTTACTCTCCCAGCGATTCTGCACACACTACACTTGTCTAGGGGGAATTCATGATTCGCATTCCACTTTCTTAATATATGGTTTGTGTTGCCCCTAGACCTACTTTCTCCTATTGCATTTATTAGAATTTCCTATTGTTTGCACTATCCTATGTCTAATTACTTACCTTATTTTGGTGTCTAGTGTATATATTGTGTGTAATACTTACCTCTATAATGAGTATTGCCTCTAAGATATTTTTGGTACTGTGTCACCCAAATAAACTACCTTTATTTTTGGTAACACTGAGTATTGTCTTTACTTGTGAATAAGTACTGTGTAACTATAAGTGGTATTGCATGAGCTTTGCATGTCTCCTAGTTCAGCCTATGCTGTTCTGCTATAGCTACCTCTATCAGCCTAAGCTGCTAGAACACTACTACTTCACTAATAAGGGATAACTGGACCTGGTATAAGGTGTAAGTACCCAAGGTACCCACTACAAGCCAGGCCAGCCTCCTGCACTCCCACAGGAGATGTGCGCTGTGTGGGGATCTGTAAAAAGTCACTGCTTGGTTGAGGTGGAAGAACCTCAGGGAGGTTGATTTACCTTTCCCTCTATAATTATTCCCTCTTTAAGAGCCTCTAAAGGAGCCCCCGTTGTAAACATGTGACCCTTGTTTCTGTTGGGATGTGGATGGTTGTGAGGTTGATGGTTTGAAACTGCCCCTAAGCCGTGGCCTGCAAAAAGTTCCCCGAGTAGGTGTAGTGTAAAGGCACCCATAGCCTTAGCTGTATCAGAGTCTTTTCGGCTTTTCTATTGTGGTATCAACCTCTGGCCAATAGGTGTGGCTCATCAAAGGGCATATTCAACACTGCCCTTAACCATGCGTGCCACCTAATGACGATACTAGTGCTGATACCCCTTGCTGCGCATTTGCTGCATCTATAGCAGACCTGATTTCATTATTGGCAATAGCCTGACCTTCCACTGCTATCTGTTGTGCTCTTTTCTGGTGGAGGGTACTGCAATACATTTTCCATTTGGTCCACACTGAGCTCTATCGTGTCTTGCTAAAAGTGCTTGAGAGTTTGCAATCCTCCTATGGTTCGCAGCTTGAGTTGCTACTCTCTTTTTAGCTGCGTCAAATGTGCGACTTTCCTTGTCTGGAGGAGGCGCATCCCCTGTAGCCTGGCTACTGCCCTCTTTCTGGCTGCACTGACGATTATAGAGACAGGTGGAAGCTGTGTTCTAATAAAAGCCGGATCTCACAGGGTGCAGGTTATACTTTTTATCCACCCTGGGTGTAATAATTCTGGATTTTACCGGTTCCTTGAAAATGTCTTCTGCATGTTTAAGCGTGCCTGGGAGCAAAGGAGACACTGATACTCCTTATCAAATAAAAAATCCCCCTCAATGGGATCTGTATGTAGTTGTACATTATAAGACGCAGCTGCCCTGGCTATAACCTGATTGTAGGCTGTGCTATCGTCAGGGGGAGATGGCCTTGCAGGGTATACATCAGGATCATTGGGAAGAATGGGGTCTGTCTCATATGTCCCACGGATCTACATCCTCTTGAGTGTCGTACAAATTATCCCTTCGTGGTGAAACAGGGGATTGTGGAGAAAATTGTTTAGGAGAAAGGGGTGGTGGTGGAGTATCAGGTAGTAAAGGAGAAAGTGATGATGAAGGCTGTTGTGGTAACTTTGGTTTTTTCTTTTGTTTAAATATTTTAGCAGGTGGAGGCCCAGCTTCTAAAGTTTCTTAAAAGTCAATTTTATTTTAATTGATGGAGGAGGAGAGGCTATGATCCTCCCTGTGTCCTTATGGATATGGGTCTTCCGCTGTTTAGCATCCATTACCTCCAATATGGACCTTATTTCCAAAGGCTCCTCAGTAACTGGCGCATATTTACCACCAACAAGTTTCAGCTCCAAAAGTTTGGATACCTAATGCTTGAGTCGGTTGGAAAATGTCACCTCCAAAAGTGTTGTTACTTTTTTCCGCTCCCAGGTGGAAGTCTCTGATTTTCAGCTCGATTCAGAAACAGGTGTGGCCAGCGGTTTGCTCGGTGCCGAATGCACTTTGGCCTTTTGTTTCGGCACCAAACCCGAGGGTTGGTCTTCCGATTGTATTTTTCGTATCCGACCATGGTTGGCCGGCAGTGGAGGACACAAAACCAGTGCTGAAGTCTTTTTGGCTGCCTTTGGGTGTACTGCGCCGGTGAGATAGACTGACAGTCGACATCGGAATCTCGATCAGAATCAGAGTCTGCGATGGAAACGGTAGCTTGACGTGCCAATTCCTCTTGTGCGTGTTCTTTTCCCTAAGAGTCTTCTTAGAATGAAAGGACTGGCAAGTGTCACACTTCTCTTCTCTGTGATCTGGAGAGAAACAGAGATTGCACACCGAGTGCTGATCAGTGTAGGAGGCTGGCCTGGCTTACAGTGGGTACCTTGTGGTACTTACACTCTGTGCCAGGCCCAGTTATCCCTTATTAGTAGAATAGAGGTGTTTCTAGCAGCTTAGGCTGATAGAAGGTAGCTATGGCAAAGCATAGGGTGAACTAGGAGACATGCAAAGCCCCTACTATACCACTTATATCATATAGCACAATAACATAAGAAAAAACAATACATAGAGTTACTAAAAATAAAAGTACTTTACTTTTATGACAATATGCCAAAAGTATCTCAGGGCGTACCCTCAGTAAGAAGGTAAGTAATATACACAAGTTATATGTACACAAACCCAAAACAGGTAAGTAAGAGTAAGAAAAGTAATGCAAACAGTGTAGAATTACAATAGGATGCAATAGGTGAACATAGGTCTAGGGGCAACACAAACCATATACTCTAGAAGTGGAATGCGAATCACGAATGGACCCCAGGCCTATGGGAGATTGCAGAGGGTCGCTGGGACTGTACGAAAACAGTCAGGGTGTCCAAAATACCCCACCCCAAGACCCTGAAAAGTAGGAGTAAAGTACACCTACTACCCCAATAGAACGCAATAGTCATGATAGGGGGATTCTGCAAGAACCACAAACATCAGTAAAGCAGTGAAGATGGATTCCTGGACCTGAGGACCTGCAAGGCAAGGGGACCAAGTCCAAGAGTCGCAATAGTGTCCAAGGGGGCCAGGAGCCCAGGAAACCCCGGATGAAGGTGCAAGGAATCTGCCTCCGAATGGAAGACGCTTAGGCTTCTGCAACAACGAAGAGGACTAGGAACTTCTCCTTTGGATGGAAGATGTCCCACATCGTGCTGAAGGTTGCATAAGTGTTCCCACGCAGAAATACTGCAAAAAAGCCTTGCTAGCTGCAAGGGTCGCGGTTAGGGTTTTTGGGTGCTGCAGGGGCCCAAGAAGGACCAGGATGTCACCACTTGGAGGAGGAGACAGAGGGGGCGCTCAGCAACTGAGAGAGCCCCCACAGAAGCAGGCAGCACCCGCAGAAGTACCGGAGCAAGCACTTAGAAGATTTGTGAACTGGAGCTGGCTCAGAGTCACAAAGGAGGGTCCCATGACGTCGGAGGCCAACTCAGAGGGTTGAGCACTGCAGGTTAGAGTACCGGGGACCCAGGCTAGGCTGTGCACGAAGGAATCCGTGGAGGAGTGCACAGGAGCCGGAGCAGCTGCAAATCACGCAGTACACAGGTTTGCAGTCTAGCGTGGGGAGGCAAGGACTTACCTCCACCAAACTTGGACTGAAGGATCACTGGACTGTGGGAGTCACTTGGATAGAGTTCCTGTGTTCCAGGGACCATGCTCGTCAGGATGAGAGGGGACCCAGAAGACCGGTGATGCAGTCTTTTGGTGCCTGCATTAGCAGGGGGAAGGTTCCGTCGACCCACAGGAGATTTCTTCTTGGCTTCCAGTGCAGGGTGAAGGCAGATGACCCCCAGAGCATGCACCACCAGCAAACAGTCGAGAAAGCCAGCAGGATGAGGCGCTACAATGTTGCTGGTAGTCATTTTGCTACTTAGTTGCGGTCTTGCAGGCGTCCTGGAGCAGTCAGCGGTCGATCCTTGGCAGAAGTCGAATAGGGAAGTGCAGAGGAACTCTGGTGAGCTCTTGCATTCGTTATCTGAAGAATACCCCAGAGAAGAGACCCTAAATAGCCAGAAAAGGAAGTTTGGCTACCAAGAAAGGAGGATTGGCTACCAAGAGAGGTAAGAGCCTATCAGAGGGGGTCTCTGACATCACCTGCTGGCACTGGCCACTCAGAGCAGTCCAGTGTGCCCCCAACACCTCTGTTTCCAAGATGGCAGAGGTCTGGGACACACTGGAGGAGCTCTGGGCACCTCCCCTGGGAGGTACTGGTCAGGGGAGTTGTCACTCCCCTTTCCTTTGTCCAGTTTCGTGCCAGAGCAGGGCTGGGGGATCCCTGAACTGGTGTAGACTGGCTTATGCAGAGATGGGCACCATCTGTGCCCATCAAAGCATTTCCAGAGGCTGGGGGAGGCTACTCCTTCCCAGCCCTTCACACCTATTTCCAAAGGGAGAGGGTGTAACACCCTCTCTCAGAAGAAATCCTTTGTTCTGCCTTCCTGGCCGGGGCTGCCTAGACCCAAGGAGGGCAGAATCCTGTCTGAGGGGTTGGCAGCTGCGGCAGCTGCAGTGGAAACCCCGGAAAGGCAGTTTGACAGTCCCCGGGTTCTGTGCTAGAGACCCGGGGGATCATGGAATTGTCCCCCCATTGGGGTGACAATTCCATGATCTTAGACATGTTACATGGCCATGTTCGGAGTTACCATTGTGACGCTATACATAGGTAGTGACCTATGTATAGTGCACACGTGTAATGGTGTCCACGCACTCACAAAGTCCGGGGAATTTGCCCTGAACGATGTGGGGGCACCTTGGCTAGTGCCAGGTTGCCCACACACTAAATAACCTGGAACCCAACCTTCACCCAGTGAAGGTTAGACATATAGGTGACTTATAAGTTACTTATGTGCAGTGAAAATGGCTGTGAAATAATGTAGATGTTATTTCACTCAGGCTGCAGTGGCAGGCCTGTGTAAGAATGGTCCGAGCTCCCTATGGGTGGTAAAAGAAATGCTGCAGCCCATAGGGGTCTCCTGGAACCCGAATACCCTGGGTACCTCAGTACCATATACAAGGGAATTATATGGGTGTACCAGGGTGCCAATGAGAATTGCTAAATTTAGTCACTAGCCTGCAGTGACAAACTTAGAAAGCAGAGAGAGCATAAACACTGAGGTTTTGGTTAGCAGAGCCTCAGTGATACAGTTAGGCACAACTCAGGGAACACATATAGGCCACAAACTTATGAGCACTGGGGTCCTGGCTAGCAGGATCCCAGTGACACATATCAAACACACAGACAACATAGGGTTTTCACTATGAGCACTGGGCCCTGGCTAGCAGGATCCCAGTGAGACAGTGAAAACACCCTGACATATACTCACAAACAGGCCAAAAGTGGGGGTAACAAGGCTAGAAAGAGGCTACCTTCCTACAATCGGTGTATGCCGAGGGCAAAAAAAAAATGGAGTCCGTTCCATCAGCCTAACATTGTTCGACTACCACCACGCTTCGAAGTAGGCCCAAGAAGGGCGAGGTCACTCCTTAGGGGCATGTAATCAAGCCCGACGATTACAATCGGATCGATTGACTGGAAAACCCGATCGGGAAAAGAAGAGAGAACTTCAGATAGTACCGAACCGAGATCTACAGGAGCGAAAGGAAGCACGTCCGAACGTGACGGCGGAAAGAAAACAATCTAATAAAGGACTAGATGCCCATGTGCACTATCACCGAGAGGAGGAGTCACTCGATCTTGTGACTTAAAAGCCTTCTTCAAAGAAAAAACGTTTAACACTCCGAGCCCAACACTAGATGGCGGACTTATGCAAAGCATGTGTATCTGCAGGTACACATGCCAACGAACATATAGATCTGTCTTTTGTGGACTTTGTATGTTTTTGTAGTTTGTTTCCAAGGCTCAGAGGCAGTGGAACTGTGGCCCGAGAGAGCGAAGGACCAACTTCACCCAAACAACGGCAGTCTTCTAAACTCCTGTGTGGGTGCACATATAATGCTTTCATTAGGGCCCAGCGACCCGTGTACACCACAGGGTCCAACACATCACTAGGAGAGAGGAAGGATGATCTGTGATAACAAAAGCAGCTCCACTCCAGAATGAGAGATGTGCAGCACTTGCTGCAGCAGTGCACATTCTAATCCACGCAACAAGAGGCTTCAATGAAAAGACAGGCTGTGCTGACAGTGTGGACACCCCACAGCACCCATCTGGAAGCTAAGTGAGGAGACAGGCCACGCAGCGACACTCTCAGCACACGCCTGTGGGTCCGAAGACAGCTGAGTGAGGAGATAGGCTTGACAGAGACGCCTTAGCGCACACACCTGTGGGTCCGAAGGCAGCTGAGTGAAGAGACAGGCAGCGCTGAGACATCTCAGCACACACCTGTTGGTCAGGCACCAAAAGACTGCATCACCGGTCCTCTGGGTCCCCTCTCATCCGGACGAGCGTGGTCCCTGGAACACAGGAACTCTATCCAAGTGACTCCCACAGTCCAGTGATCCTTCAGTCCAAGTTTGGTGGAGGTAAGTCTTTGCCTCCCCACGCTAGACTGCAAACCTGTGTACTGCGTGATTTGCAGCTGCTCCGGCTTCTGTGCACTCCTCCACAGATTCCTCTGTGCACAGCCTACCCTGGGTCCCTAGCACTCCGTCCTGCAGTGCTTAACCCTCTGAGTTGGACTCCAACGTCATGGGACCCTCCTTTGTGACTCTGAGCTAGCTCCGGTTCACAAATCTTCTAAGTGCCTGCTCCGGTACTTCTGCGGGTGCTGCCTGCTTCTGTGGGGGGCTCTCTGAGTTGCTGAGCACCCCCTCCGTCTCCTCCTCCAAGGTGCGACATCCTGGTCCTTCCTGGTCCCCAGCAGCACCCAAAAACCTCTACATTGGCCCTTGAAGCTAGCAAGGCTTTGTTTGCGGTATTTCTGCGTGGGAACACTTCTGCAACCTTCAGCGCACCGTGGGACATCTTCCATTCAAAGGAGAAGTTCCTAGCTCTCTTCGTTGTTGCAGAATCCTAGGCTTCTTCCATCCAGAGGCAACCTTCTTGCACCTTCATCCAGGGTTTCCTGGGCTCCTGCCCCCCCGCCGGACACTATCGCGACTCTTGGACTTGGTCCCCTTGCCTTGCAGGTCCTCAGGTCCAGGAATCCGTCTTCAGTGCTTTGCTGGTGTTTGTGGTTCTTGCAGAATCCCCCTATCACGACTATTGTGTTCTATTGGGGTAGTAGGTGCACTTTACTCCTACTTTTCAGGGTCTTGGGGTGGGGTATCTTGGACACCCTGCCTGTTTTCTAACAGTCCCAGCGACCCACTACAAGCTCCCATAGGTCTGGGGTCCATTTGTGATTCGCATTCCACTTTTGGAGTATATGGTTTGTGTTGCCCCTAGACCTATGTTCACCTATTGCATCCTATTGTAATCCTACACTGTTTGCATTACTTTTCTTACTATTACTTACCTGTTTTGGGTTTGTGTACATATAACTTGTGTATATTACTTACCTTCTAACTGAGGGTACTCACTGAGATACTTGTGGCATATTAGCATAAAAATAAAGTACCTTTATTTTTAGTAACTCTGAGTATTGTGTTTTCTTATGATATTGTGCTATATGATATAAGTGGTATAGTAGGAGCTTTGCATGTCTCCTAGTTCAGCCTAAGCTGCTTTGCCATAGCTACCTTCTATCAGCCTAAGCTGCTAGAACACCTCTTCTACACTAATAAGGGATAACTGGACCTGGTACAAGGTGTAAGTACCACAAGGCACCCACTATAAGCCAGGCCAGCCTCCTACACCCCTCAGCACACACCTGTGTCCCCGAAGGCAGCTGCGTGAGGAGACAGGCTGTGCAAAGACCTTTCAGCACAAGCCTGTGGGTCCGTAGGCAGCTGAGTGAGGAGGCAAGCTGCAGAGAGACCCATCAGCACACAGCTGTGGGACCGAAGGCAGCTGAGTGAAGAGACAGGCCGCGCAGGGACCCCTCCGCACACACCTGTGGGTCCGAAGGCAGCTGAGTGAGGAAACTGGCTGCTCAGAGACCCCTCAGCACACACCTGTGGGTCCGAAAGCAGCTCAGTGAGGAGACGGGCCACGCAGGGACCCCTCAGCACACACCTGTGGGTCCGAAGGCAGCTGAGTAAGGAGACAGGTTGCGCAGAGACCCCTCAGCACACACCTGTGGGTCCGAAGGCAGCTCAGTGAGGAGACGGTCCGCGCAAAGACCCCTCAGCACACACCTGAAGGCAGCTGAGTGAAGGGAAAAGACTGTGCCAAGACCGGTCACACAAAGGTGTGGGTTCCAGAGCAGCGATTGAAGGGCAGGTTCTAAATAGGGCCCTTGCTGTGTTTCATGCTTTCATTACCAGAATTCCAATCAATCATTTCCTGTCAGTGTGATGTTTTCCAAACCCTTTAGGCCTAGTGGGCACAAGAGACTCACACCTTTCCCTTTAGATTTACCGCTACAGAGAACCTCAGCCATAGCAAGTAAAAGGAGATGGTTTCTTATAAGACACTTTCTTTCAGAGCTCCTCAGTAAGGGATGTGATGCACACCCACCTTAGGAACCTCTCAAAGAGTCAGTGCTCCTCTCTGCTTAATGAATTACCTGCTCTATGCAAACACAGTTCGAGAGCCTACTGTCGGCATCTGAGTGTTGCAGCCTCCAATGATGCTGCAGCACACCACTAAGCTATCATATCAGAGGTGGACATGGTGACACAAAACCTTTGATGTCAATGTTTTCAGTCACAATGTTTTGTAAGCACTCTTGCATGGAGTGCCCTGAAAAAGCTCCTGTGTGTAATACAAAAATGTAAGACTTAAATACAAGTTAATACCAGCAGAGAGTTGCAGTACAACATCTTGTGCAAATCTGCATATTACGAGCAACTAGTATTATGGTACACATGGTGGGTGTCTGTAGCAATTTACAACTGCAAGAAGCTGCAATTGCAGGTACATGACAGGAATTAACCTAAAGGAGTACGGTTTTTACAGGGTATACCTATGCTCCTGTAGAACCCTGGGCAGGAAAGGGAACTGAATTTCCAGGAAGCTAAGGGAGGGAGCACCATTCTCCTCCGGCTCAACCCAGGTGGAGTCAGGCAACAAGCAGGGCTCACATTCTCTGGGAACTCACCCAGATGTTATTACACCAAGTCCTTCTCACCTGTGCTGGGGCTGATTGTACCACTGGCTCGCCCCCGCTGATCCGGAGGGTGTGTGTCTGTCTCGTTTTTAACATTCTGTGACAGGACCAGGGGAATTTGTGGCTGGTCTGCAATTCATAAAAAATGCAAACACAAAATGATTAAAGTGTCATTCAAAACACAAAGCAAGGAAGAGTGGGAGCAAGAGGGATAAGGGTGGGAGCAAGAGGGATAAGGGTGGGAGCAAGAGGGAGAAGGGTGGGAGCAAGAGGGAGAAGGGTGGGAGCAAGAGGGAGAAGGGTGGGAGCAAGAGGGAGAAGGGTGGGAGCAAAGAGGGATAAAGGTGAGAACAAGTGAGAAGGGTGGGACCAAAGGGAGGAAGGGTGGAAGCAAGGAGGGGAAGGGTGGGAGCAAGGAGGGGAAGGGTGGGAGCAAGAAAGGGATGGTGGGAACAAGGAGGGAAAGATGAGAACAAGAGGGAGAAGGGTGGGAGCAAGAGGGAAGGTTGGGAACAAGCGGGTGGGGTGGAAACAAGGGAGAAGGGTAAGAACAAGAGGGAGAAGGGTGATAACAAGAAGGAGAAGGGTGAGAACAAGAAGGAGAAGGGTGAGAACAAGAGGGAGAAGGGTGAGAACAAGAGGGAGAACGGTGAGAACAAGGGGGAGAAGGGTGAGAACAAGGGGGAAGGGTGGGAGCAAGGAGGGAAAGGGAGGGGGCAAAGAGGGGAAGGGAGGGAGCAAGGAGGGGAAAGGTGGGAGCAAGGAGGGGAAGGTGAGAACGAGGGAGAAGGGTGAGAAAGAGGAAGAGTGGGAGCAAGGAGGGAAAGGGAGGGGGCAAAGAGGGAGCCAGGAGAAGGGTAGGAGCAAGGAGGGGAAGGGTGGGAGCAAGGATGGAAAAGGGTGAAAGGAAGAGGGAGATGGGTGAGAACAAAGGGGAAGGGTGGGAGAAAGGAGAAGGGTGGGAGCAAGGAGGGGGAAGGGTGGGAGCAAGGGGAAGGGTGGGAGCAAGGGGAAGGGTGGGAGCAAGAAGGGAGAGAGTGGGAGCAAAAATGAGAAGGGTGAGAAAAAGGGGGAAGGGTGGGAGAAGGAAGAAAAGGGAGGGGGCAAAGATGGGAAACATGGGAGCAAGAAGAGACGGGTGGGAGCAAGGATGGAAAAGGGGGAGCAAGGAGGGGTAGGGTGGGAGGAAGGGGGTAAGCTTGGGAGCAGGGAGAGGTGGGAGCAAGGGGGGGAAGGGTAGGAGAGAGAGAGGAAGAAGGGTGGGAGCAAGGAGATGGGGGAAGGGTGGGACCAAGGAGGAGGGGAAGGGTGGGACCAAGGAGGGGGCGAGTGTGAGCAAAAGGGAGAAGGGTGAGAATGAGGGAGAAGGGTGAGAACAAAGGTGGGAGCAAGGAGGGAAAGGGTGGGCAAAAGGAGGTGAAGGGCTGGAGCAAGGAGTGGAAAGGTAGGAGCGAGAGAAAGAATGGTGGGAGTGAGAGGAAAAAGGGTGGGATCAAGGAGGCAGGAAGGGTGGGAGCGAGGAGGGGAGGAAGGGTGGGACCAAGGAGGGGAAAGGGTGGGACCAAGGAGGGGAAGGGTGGGACTAAGGAGGGGAAGGGTGGGACTAAGGAGGGGAAGGGTGGGAGCAAGGAGGGGAAGGGTGGGAGCAAAAGGGAGAATGATGGGGAAGGGTGGTAGCAAAAGGTAGAAGGGTGAGAACGAGGGAGAAGGGTGAGAACACAGGGGAAGGGTGGGCGGTAGGAGGAAAAGGGAGGGGGCAAAGATGGGAAACATGGGACCGAGGAGAGAAGGAGCAAGGATGGAAAAGGGTGGGAGCAAGGGGGGAAGGTGGGAGCAAGGGGGAAAGGGTAGGAGCAAGGGGGAAAGGGTGGGAGCAAGGGGGGAATGGTGGACGTGTTGGCAAGAGGAAGAAGGGTGAGAGCAAGGAGGGGAAGAGTGGGAGCAAGGAGAGGAAGAGTGGGCGCAAAAGGGAGAAGGGTGAGAACAAGGGGGAAGGGTGGGAGCAAGGGGGAAGGGTAGGAGAGAGAAGAAGGGTGGGAGCAAGGAGATGGGAGAAGGGTGGGACCAAGGAGGAGGGGAAGGGTGGGACCAAGGAGGGGGCGAGTGTGAGCAAAAGGAAGAAGGGTGAGAACGAGGGAGAAGGGTGAGAACAAGGGTGGGAGCAAGGAGGGAAAGGGAGGGGCAGAGGGGAAGGGGGACTCAGAAGAAGGGTTGGAGCAAGGAGGGAAAGGGTGGGCAAAAGGAGGTGAAGGGCTGGAGCAAGGACGGGAAAGGTAGGAGCGAGAGAAAGAAGGGTGGGAGCAAGGAGAGGGGAAGGGTAGGAGCACGGAGGGGGAAGGTTGGGACCAAGGAGGGGGAAGGTTGGGACCAAGGAGGAGAAGGGTGAGAGCAAGGAGGGGAAGGTTGGGACCAAGGAGGAGAAGGGTGAGAGCAAGGAGGGGAAGGGTAGGAGCCAGGAGGGGAAGGGTAGGAGCAAAAGGGAGAAGGGTGAGAACACGGGGGAAGGGTGAGAACACGGGGGAAGGGTGAGAACACGGGGGAAGGGTGGGCGGTAGGAGGAAAAGGGAGGGGGCAAAGATGGGAAACATGGGACCAAGGAGAGAAAGGTAGGAGCAAGGATGGAAAAGGGTAGGAGCAAGGATGGAAAAGGGTGGGAGCAAGGGAGGGAAGGTGGGAGCAAGGGGGGAAGGTGGGAGCAAGGGGGGAAGGTGGGAGCAAGGGGGGAAGGTGGGAGCAAGGGGGGGAAGGTGGGAGCAAGAGGGGGAAGGTGGGAGCAAGGGGGAATGGTGGGAGCAAGGGGGGAATGGTGGGAGCAAGGGGGGAATGGTGGATGTGTTGGCAAGAGGAAGAAGGGTGAGAGCAAGGAGGGGAAGAGTGGGAGCAAGGAGGGGAAGAGTGGGAGCAAGGAGGGGAAGAGTGGGAGCAAGGAGAGGAAGAGTGGGCGCAAGGAGGGGAAGGGTGGGAGCAAGGAGGGGAAGAAGAGTGAGAACAAGCAGGGGAAGGGTATGAGCAAGCAGGGGAAGGTTATGAGCAAGGAGGGGAAGAGTGGGAACAAGGAGGGAAAGGGTGGGAACAAGGAGGGAAAGGGTGGGAGGAAGGATGAAAAAGGGTAACAGCAAGGAAGGGGAAGGTTGGAGCAAGAGGGCGAATGGTAAGAACAAGGAGGGGAAGGGTGGGAGCAAGGAGAGGAAGGGTGGGAGCAAGGAGGGGAAGAAGAGTGAGAAGCAGGGGAAGGGTATGAGCAAGCAGGGGAAGGGTATGAGCAAGCAGGGGAAGGTTATGAGCAAGGAGGGGAAGAGTAGAAGCAAGGAAGTGACAGGGAGAGTAAGGAGGAGAAGGTGAGAACAAAGAGGGAAAGGGAGGGAGCAAGGAGGGGAAGGGACGGAGTAAAGATGGGAAAGGATTGGAGCAAAGGGGAAGGGTGGAAGCAATAGGGAAAAGAGTGGGAGCAAGGATGGAAAAGGGCGAGAGCAAGAGGGAGAAGGGCGGAAGCAAGAGGGAGAAGGGCGGAAGCAAGAGGGAAAAGGGCGGAAGCAAGAGGGAGAAGGCCGGGAGCAAGAGGGAGAAGGCCGGGAGCAAGAGGGAGAAGGCCGGGAGCAAGAGGGAGAAGGGCAGGAGCAAGAGGGGGAAGGGCAGGAGCAAGAGGGGGAAGGGCAGGAGCAAGAGGGGGAAGGGCAGGAGCAAGAGGGGGAAGGGCAGGAGCAAGAGGGGGAAGGGCAGGAGCAAGAGGGGGAAGGGCAGGAGCAAGAGGGGGAAGGGCAGGAGCAAGAGGGGGAAGGGCAGGAGCAAAGGGGAAGGGCAGGAGCAAAGGGGAAGGGCAGGAGCAAAGGGGAAGGGCGGGAGCAAAGGGGAAGGGTGGGAGCAAAGGGGAAGTGAGGGGAAGTGTGGGGAAGGGTGGAGCAAGAGAGAAGGGTGAGAAGAAGCAGGGGGAAGTGTGGGAGCAAGAGGAAGAAGGGTGAGAACAAGCAGGGGGAGGGTGGGAGCAAGGATAGGGAAGGGTGGGAGGAAGAGGGAGACGAGTAGGAGTAAGGGGAAGGGTGGAAGCAAGGATAGAAAATGGTGGGAGCAAGAGGGAGAAGGGTGGGAGCAAGAGGGAGAAGGGTGGGAGCAAGCATGGAAAAGGGTGGGAGCAAGCATGGAAAAGGGTGGGAGCAAGCATGGAAAAGGGTGGGAGCAAGCATGGAAAAGGGTGGGAGCAAGCATGGAAAAGGGTGAGAACAAGGGGGAAAGGTGGAAGGTGGGGGAAGGAGGGGAAGGGTAGAGCAAGAGGAAGAAGGGTGAGAACAAGGAGGGGAAGGGTGGGAACAAGATGAATAAGGGTGAGAACGAGCAGGGGAAGATAGGAGCAAGCAGGGAAGGGTGGGAGCAAGAAGAAGGGTGAGAACAACAAGGAGAAAGGTGGGAGCAAGAAGGAGAAGGGTGGGAGCAAAAAGGAGAAGGGTGGGAGCAAGGAAGGGAAGGGTGGGAGCAAGAAAGGGAAGGGTGGGAGCAAGAAAGGGAAGGGTGGGAGCAAGGGAGGGAAGGGTGGGAGCAAGGGAGGGAAGGGTGGGAGCAAGGAAGGGAAGAGTCGGAGCAAGGGAGGGAAGGGTGGGAGCAAGGAAGGGAAGAGTCGGAGCAAGGGAGGGAAAGTATGAGTAAGGGGAAGGGTTAGAACAAAGGGGAAGGGAGCATGCACTCATGGGGTAAAGGAATGATCTAGAAACAATGGGAATGAGCAAAGGGAAAGGGAATGAAAGTAAGGAAATAATTGAGGTAAAAATGGAGCAAGCAAGAAAAGAGCAGTGAGAAGCTGGCAGAGGGGATTAGAAGTAATAATGAAAACAATCTAGCAAATGGTAATGTTAGTGAGATAAAATTAGGTGTCCAAGCAGGGAACTACGGAAGCGCCAGATGGAGGTGGAGTAGAAAGGGAGGGAGCGACCATAAAGGGGGAAGGAGCGTTAACCAGCTAAACAAGGGTACAAGTGAGCACAGCGAAAGGAATGTGAGAAGATAAGTGAAAGGGAGCTATACCAGGTGAGGTGTAAGATAAATTTAGAAAGCGGGCATAAGGGAGGGAGTAAGTAGGATGAGAGGAAGGTGGACGACATGGTGAAAAAGGCAGTAAATGGGGCGAAAAGGAGGTACTGAACAAGTAGGCCAACAGAAGGTGAGCAGAAAAAAGTGCACTCCATACTAATTGTAGAGCGTGACAAGCGAAAAGCTACCGTATTCCACTTCGTGCAGATCATTATACATCTTTAGGTTAAGAGCAGACAGGTTGGTCCACAGACTTTGTGGAGTAAAATTGAAAAATAAATAATTTAAATATGTAAGATTTACCTTGTGGGCAGCGGTCATTTCCAGATAATAGTTGTTGGAGGCCTGAAGACATGAAATAAATCCAATATTCAATCATCAGAAATGCAGAAGCCAGGCCAGATTAAAGTAAGAAGGATTGTAAATACAGACTAAAGTGAAAAGGGGACATGATCTGGTACTGATGCCAAAGCACTCTCAGCGAAAGAGAATGTTACTAATAAATCATTAAACCAGCTAAGCTCATCATAAAAGCCTGATCAAGGAAAGGTGAAAGTGGATCACTTCTAGGGCAGTGCAAACCCTGAAAGAAGCAGCCAAAATGTAAATGTGTATTTACCAGTGTTGTTGTCAGTGCCTATGCGTGTACCACAACAGAGCTTCTAGCTTATGGCACTAGTCAGTGGCAGACACTGCTACATTTATATACATTAAAAGAACTGAGCCCAAGAATAGATCATTGCATAGCTTGGAAAGGACAGAACACTTAGGGCCAGCCACCTGAGAAGTCCTTTAATACTAAATGATAAGCTGTTGTGATGTTTGTATGACAAATGCCTTGGACATCCCAGCATGCACCTAACCCTGCTACTGTAAGAGGCTGGCCTGGCTTGTAGTGGGTACCAGAGGTACTTACACCTTGTGCCAGGTCCAATTATCCCTTATTAGTGTAGAAGAGGTGTTTCTAGCAGCTTAGGCTGATAGAAGGTAGCTATGGCAAAGCAGCTTCGGCTGAATTAGGAGACATGCAAAGCTCCTACTATACCACTGGTGTCATATGTACAATATCATAAGAAAACACAATACACAGAGTTACTAAAAATAAAGGTACTTTATTTTTATGACAATATGCCAAAAGTATCTCAGTGAGTACCCTCAGTAAGAAGGTAAGTACTATACACAAGTTATATGTACACAAACCAAAGTTAGGTAAGTAATAGCAAGAAAAGTAATGCAAACAGTGTAGAATTACAATAGATTGCAATAGGAGCACATATGTATAGGGGCAACACAAACCATATACTCCAAAAGTGGAATTCGAACCACAAATGGACCCCAGACCTATGTGAGCTTGTAGAGGGTCGCTGGGACCGTAAGAAAACAGTTAGGGTTAGAAAAATACCCCACCCAAAGACCCTGAAAAGTAGGAGTAAAATGCACCTACTACCCCCAGAGAACACAGAAGTCGTGATAGGGGGATTCTGCAGGAAGAACACACACCAGCAGTGCACTGACAATGGATTTCCGGACCTGAGTACCTGTAAGACAAGGGGACCAAGTCCAATGGTCGCGACGGTGTCTGGGGGGGGCAGGAGCCCAGGAAACCCCAGCTGAAGGTGCAAAGAAGCTGCCACCGGTTGGAAGAAGCTTGGAGTTCTGCAAGAAAGAAGAGGACTAGGGACTTCGTCTTTGGAAGACTGATGTCCCACGTCGCGATGAAGCTTGCAGAGTTGTTCCCACGCAGAAAGACCACAAACAAGCCTTGCTAGCTGCAAGGGTCGCGGTAGAGGTTTTTGCGTGCTGCTGAGGACCAGATGTCGCCTTTTGGAGGAGAAGACAGAGGGGGCACTCAGCAACTCAGAGAGCCCTCACAGAAGCAGGCAGCACCCGCAGAAGTACCCCAACAGGCACTTAGAAGAAAAGTGAACTGAAGTCCACGCAAAGTCACAAAAGGGAGTCCCACGACGCCGAAGGACAACTCAGAAGGTTGTGCACTGCAGGACGGAGAGCTGGGGACCCAGGCTTGGCTGTGCATGAAGGAAATCCTGGAAGAGTGCACAGGAGCCGGAGCAGCTGCAAATCACGCAGTACACAGCTTTGCAGTCTAGCGTGGGGAGGCAAGGACTTACCTCCACCAAACTTGGACTGAAGAGTCACTGGACTGTGGGAGTCACTTGGACAGAGTTGCTGTGTTCCAGGGACCACGCTTGTCAGGATGAGAGGGGACACAGAGGACCAGTGTTGCAGTCTTTTGGTGCCTACGTTAGCAGGGTGAAGATTCCGTCGACCCACAGGAGATTTCTTCAGAGCTTCTGGTGCAGGGTGAAGGCAGGCTACCCCCCAGAGTATGCACCACCTGGAAATAGTCGAGAAAGCCGGCAGGATTAGGCGCTACAATGTTGCTGGTAGTCGTCTTGCAACTTTGTTGCGTTTTTGCAGGCGTCCTGGAGCAGTCAGCGGTCGATCCTTTGGTAGAGGGTGAAGAGGGAGATGCAGAGGAACTTTGGTGAGCTCTTGCATTCGTTATCTGAAGAATTACCCAAAGCAGAGACCCTAAATAGCCAAAAAAGGAGGTTTGGCTACCAAGGAAGGAGGATTGGCTACCAAGAGAGGTAAGAGCCTATCAGAAGGAGCCTCTGATGTCACCTGCTGGCACTGGCCACTCAGAGCAGTCCAGTGTGCACCCAACACCTCTGTTTCCAAGATGGCAGAGGTCTGGGACACACTGGGTCACTCCCCTTTCCTTTGTCCTGTTTCGCGCCAGAACAGGGCTGGGGGATCCCTGAACCAGTGTAGACTGGCTTATGCAGAGATGGGCACCATCTGTGCCCATCAAAGCATTTCCAGAGGCTGGGGGAGGCTACTCCTCCCCAGCCCTCACACCTCTTTCCAAAGGGAGAGGGTGTAACACCCTCTCTCAGAGGAAATCCTTTGTTCTGCCTTCCTGGCCCAGGGCTGCCTGGACCCCAGGAGGGCAGAAACCTGTCTGAGGGGTTGGCAGCAGCAGCAGCTGCAGTGGAGACCCCGGAAAGGCAGTTTGGCAGTACCCGGGTTCTGTGCTAGAGACCCGGGGATCATGGAATTGTCCCCCCAATACAAGAATGGTATTGGGGTGACAATTCCATGATCTTAGACATGTTACATGGCCATGTTCAGAGTTACCATTGTGACGCTATACATATGTAGTGACCTATGTATAGTGCACGCGTGTAATGGTGTCCTCGCACTCACAAAGTCCGGGGAATTTGCCCTGAACGATGTGGGGGCATCTTGGCTAGTGCCAGGATGTCTACACACTAAGTAACTTTGCACCCAACCTTCATCAGGTGAAGGTTAGACATATAGGTGACTTATAATTTACTTATGTGCAGAGGTAAATGGCTGTGAAAAAACCTGGACGTTGCAGGCTGCAATGGCAGGCCTGTGTATGAATTGTCAGAGCTCACTATGGGTGGCAAAAGAAATGCTGCAGCCCATAGGGATCTCCTGGAACCCCAATACCCTGGGTACCTCAGTACCATATACAAGGGAATTATATGGGTGTACCAGTATGCCAATGTGAATTGGTAAATTTAGTCACTAGCCTGTTAGTGACAATTTGGAAAGCAGAGAGAGCATAACCACTGAGGGTTTGGTTAGCAGAGCCTCAGTGAGACAGTTAGGCATCACACAGGGAACACATACAAGGCACATACTATGAGCACTGGGGCCCTGGCTGGCAGGATCCCAGTGACACAGACTAAAACAACATATATACAGTGAAATATGGGGGTAACATGCCAGGCAAGATGGTACTTTCCTACAGCTACCATCCCAGAAACCTGTTTACCTAGTGGATAGGGAAATATGGAGCCCGTTAGATTTTTTTAGTTGGTGAATCTTAATAATATACCAATCCCTGTATTGCAGTTACCTTTGGAAAAGGAGCAATTCAGTGGCCTCTTAGCCTGGTACACCTAAGATTCTCTTAAGTAATCCGATTGTGGGCCCTGGGGTTGTAACACTATGAAGAATGGCCAGCGAGAGGAGA
The DNA here is from genome assembly GCF_031143425.1 of Pleurodeles waltl. Lineage (NCBI taxonomy): Eukaryota > Metazoa > Chordata > Amphibia > Caudata > Salamandridae > Pleurodeles > Pleurodeles waltl. The sequence goes on along the minus strand of NC_090444.1, from coordinate 23,844,193 downwards.
CTACAAGCTGCTGAATGTGGCAGTCGCTCTGGGAGACTCTAGCACCCGACCATGACCACCACAGGTTTCGGACCCCTTGCTTTGTTGCTAGTGTCCTGAATACCAAGGAGCCTGGGCACCAGGCGATGGGCAGAAGACACCAGATCAGGAATCAAACCCCTGCGTGAGGCCACTCTTCCTCCAAACTCAGAATAAATCTGGGAAGCCCGCAGGGTCCTTGTTTAAAGGCGTGCATCCTATTAGCAGAAAAACTTCTCCAGTGCCTTCTGCCATACTATCCATGAGCCTTTCCATGTCCTTAGCGTCCCTGAAACACATTCTGTAGTCTGTGAGGATGCATGCTGTGCACAATTGTTACCTGAAAAAAATCTCTGTAGCCTGCAAGGACTCATGCCATACACACAGGGTACCTGTAAAATATCTACTGTAGCCTGTAAGGACCCATGCCGTGCACATATGGTACCTATAAAATATTTACTGTAGCCTGCAAGGACCCACTCCGTGCACACAGGGTACCTGTAAAATATCTACTGTAGCCTGTAAGGACCCATGCCGTGCACATATGGTATCTGCAAAATATCTACTGTAGCCTGTGAGGACCAATGCCGTGCACATATGGTACCTGTAAAATATCTACTGTAGCCTGCAAGGACCCATGCCATGCACACAGGGTACCTGAAAACTATCTACTGTAGCCCAGCTGACATATGCCGGCGACATGGGGAACTTGTAAAACACTTAGGGCCTCATTACGACCCTGGCGGTCATAGACCGCCAGGGTGGAGGCCGGATGAAGCACCGCCAACAGGCTGGCGGTGCTTCACCAGGTATTCCGACCGCGGCTGTGAAGCTGCGGTCGCCCAGCCGGGTCCGGCGGTTTCCCGCCGGATTCCCCCCAGCTGGGGGAATCCTCCATGGCGGCGCTGCTTCCAGCGCCGCCATGGGGATTCTGACCCCCTTCCAAGAGGCTGGCGGGAACGGGTGTCGTGGGGCCCCTGTGGGCCCCTGCACTGCCCATGCCACTGGGATGGGCAGTGCAGGGGCCCCCTAACAGGGCCCCATAATGATTTTCAGTGTCTGCTTTGCAGATACTGAAAATCGCAACGGGTGCCACTGCACCCATCGCACCCCTGCAAATCCGCCGGCTCCATTCGGAGCCGGCTTCCTCTTTGCAGGGGCTTTCCCGCTGGGCCGGCGGGCGATCTTCTTGAGATCGGCCGCCGGCCCAGCGGGAAAGTTAGAATCACCGCCGCGGTCATTTGACCGCGGTGCGGTGTTTGGGCGGTTTCCGCCCGGCGGGCGGCTCCCGCCGCCCGCTGGGGTCGGAATGACCCCCTTAATCTAGCGAAAGGGGAACAAGGAGGCCTATTTCTTTAACATCTCTGGCCTGTGTGCTGGTTCTGCTAGATGGAGGAGGTTCACAATGATTCAGAGTCCATTTGACTGCATAGAATTAAAAAAACAACTGGAAGTGCAGTTGGTACCAGCCCTGAAAGACCAGGAACACTCTTGGTCATCACTGCACCAATGACCCCCTGGGTACCCAAGTCCTGTGGGACACCCAGTCACTGAAAGGCATGACCACGACGGACATGGAGGTGTGGACCTACGAAAGAAAAAATGGCTCAGAAAACCAACCTTTTCAGTGTTGACTTACGTGTCATCTGACCCCTACAAAAGCAGGACTAGCACACTGGGATCACACACTGGCATCAGGATTTCAGTGACCTGAGACTTTATACGCTGTGACCCAGAACCAAGGTCACCAGAACCTTACTCGCAGGAGGAGGACAGTCTTTGCTGGAAGGGGTCCTAGTTTTTTGTCTTTGCTGGAAGGGGTCCTAATTTTTGGGTGGTGAGTGTTTTGTCTTTGTTGGAAGGGGGCCTTTGTTTTTTGGTAGTGGGTGTTTTTTCTTTGCTGGGAGGGGGTCCTAGTTTTTGGTTGGTGGGTGTTTTGTCTTTGCTGGAAGGGTTCCTAGTTGTTGGATGGTGGGTATTTGGTCTTTTCTGGAAGGGGGTCCTAGTTGTTGGATGGTGAGTGTTTGGTCTTTTCTGGAAGGGGTTCTAGTTTTTGGATGGTGGATGTTTTGTCTTTGCTGGAAGGCATCCTAGTTGTTGGATGATAGGTGTTTTGTCTTTGCTGGAAGGGGTCCTATTTTTTGGATGGTGGGTGTTTTGTGTTTGCTGGAAGGGGGTTCTAGTTGTAGGGTGGCAGGTGTTTTCTATTTGCTGGAAGGGGGTACTAGTTGTTTGATGGTGGGTGTTTTCTCTTTGCTGGAAGGGTTCCTAGTTTTTGGATGGTGGGTGTTTTCTCTTTGCTGAAAGGGGTCCTAGTTTTTGGATGGTAGGTGTTTTGTCTTTCCTCAAAGGGGGGGCCTAATTGTTGGATGGTAGGTGTTTTGTGCTTTCAGGAAGGGGGACCTAGTTGTTGGATGGTGGGTGTTTTGTTTTTGCTGGGGGGGGGGTCCTAGTTGTTCGATGCTGGGTGTTTTGTGCTTGCTGGAAGAGATGCTGGTTTTTGGATGGTATTTTTTTATTTTTTTGTTTGCTGGAAGAGGGTCCTAGTTGTTGGATGGCAGGTGGTTTGTGTTTGCTAGAAGGAGGTCTTAGTTGTAGGGTGGCAGGTGTTTTCTATTTGCTGGAAGGGGGTACTAGTTGTTTGATGGTGGGTGTTTTGTCTTGGTGTTTTTGTGTTTGCTGGAAGGAGGTCCTAGTTGTTGGATGGTGGGTGTTTTCTCTTTGCTGAAAGGGGTCCTAGTTTTTGGATGGTAGGTGTTTTGTCTTTCCTTGAAGGGGGTCCTAATTGTTGGATGGTAGGCGTTTTGTGCTTTCTGGAAGGGGGACCTAGTTGTTGGATGGTGGGTGTTTTGTTTTTCCTTGAAGGGGGGTCCTAATTGTTGGATGGTAGGTGTTTTGTGCTTGCTGGAAGGGGGACCTAGTTGTTGGATGGTGTGTGTTTTGTTTTGCTGGAGGGGGGTCCTAGTTGTTGGATGCTGAGTGTTTTGTGGTTGCTGGAAGAGATGCTGGTTTTTGGATGGTGTTTTTTTTTTGTCTGCTGGAAGAGGGTCCTAGTTGTTGGATGGCAGGTGGTTTGTGTTTGCTAGAAGGAGGTCTTAGTTATTGGATGGTGGGTGTTTTGTATTTGCTGGGGGGTCCTAGTTGTTGGATGGTGGGTGTTTTGTATTTGCCTGAAGGGGGTGTAGAAAAGGAAAAAGCAGGAAGAGAAAGTGAAATAAAAAAATTAAAAAAAAAAACACTAAGCACCCCATTATTTGAGGCGGTGTTCTAGTTGGAGTGGTACCTCCAGGTGGAAATCTGCCAGTCACTATTCTGGGTGGCTGGGTGTCTCTGTGTCAGTAATCCTAGGTCTGCATTACTGGGTGCACCTGCTTAAATCTCTCCAGGGGCAGGAACTGAGGACAGTACCACTGCCTGACCCAACCCCAGGAGCGTAGCAGGTGGAGCAGATTATTTTGCCACCCCAACAAGTACCAGGAGCTGCATCCCCCTACCCACTGTAGGAAGGACAGCCCCAGCCAATGGCACAGATGGGGGCTGACTTAACCATCAGGGTTCCTCCCATCACCCAGAGCACAACAAAGGGGCAGGAGGCAACATTTCCCTCTGGCTGCTTCTACCCTGACTGCCCTACCGGACCCCTACTCTCCATCTCCAACAAGCCCTACTGTTCACATTTTATGTCTGCTCTCAGCAGACCTGTCCGAAGTATGCTGCAAGGCAAGGCCACATCTGGGGGTATTTAACTAGTGTTGGACTTTGAAATGGATTTCACATTTTCCTGAAGCTCTTTGATGTGCCCTAGGATGTACATTCGAGTGACACTTAAATTTGAATGAGCTCAAGTGTATTAATGTAATTTGGTTATTTCAGCATGCTCGTCCCCCGTGGTACTTCTGTTCTGTGATGCACCCTCACGGAACTGGTCTACCTACAGGGCAGTGGTATCCGTGCCTGTCCTATTTTCAGTGTCTCGGACTGCTGGAGAGTGGTGGAAGGGAGTGACAGGATTCTGGCAAAAGTTGGGAGGATGCAAAGATTGAGAATGCACACACTGGATGGATGCCGCCTGTTCAAGTAGACTGGTAGAAGGTGTCTGATAGGTTTGCTCTGGCACTGTGTGGGCTCCCTTCGTGTGGGTGTAGGTAAGGGATCCTAGTGAGAGGCAGGAACCCATCTCGAGGGTACAGCTGGCCCAAGAGGACTAAAAGAGACTGGATCTGGTGAAGTATGTCAGATTGCTGGTTTAACACTGCCCGTGCAGTGTACACAAAACATAAAGGGGGGCTTGAATCCATCTGCTGATAAGCAAACTCTCTGGGACATGTGGTGCTAGAACTTCAAGGAGGAGGTCTGAATGCGCAAGAGACCTGGTGATACTGCTCCCCGCATCACACGGTGCTTGCTGACAGCTGTGCTGGATATACTCTGAGCCATGATGGATGCACGCAGAGTACTCACTCCCTGCCAGCTCCCCACTGACTGCCAAGGCCACGGACATGGGGATTTCTAGCTGGTGTACTCCATGTAACGTAATGTAACTAGGGGCACGTCTGAGGTTGGGTCAGTCAGACTCGCACAGGGCATTACAAGGAGGTGCCCTCAGTGCCAGACTAGTCATGCTCACCAGTTCCAATAGGCTATTCTCCAAGAGGTCACCAATGAGCCCTGCCTTACACTGTCAATGGGGGTATCTGCCATGTTGGTTGCACGGTGGGTGTTGCATGTTGTAACCGCAACACATTTGTAAGCGCAGGGTTAGCCGAACTAAGCAGCACTGCTCCGGCTCCCTCAGCAGCTCTCCTTGCACCTGCTGCTTTACTTCTCTGCCGCTCAGTCACTAGCGCTCTCTCAGAAGCTCTCCTTGCACTGGGTGCGTTACCTCTCAGCTGCTAAGAGTGGCTAGTGCTCCCTCAGCAGCTCTCCTTGCACCGGGTGCTTTATCTCTCTGCTGCTCAGTCTCAGTCACTAGCGCTCCCTCAGCAGCTCTTCTTGCACCAGGTGCTTTACCTCTCTTCTGCTCAGAGTGACTAGTGCTCCCTCAGCAGCTCTCCTTGCACCGAGTGCATTACCTCTCAGCTGCCCAGTCACTAGCGCCCCTCCAGCAGCTCTCGTTTCACCTACTGCTATACCTCTCTGCTGCTCAGTCACTAGCGCTCCGTCAGCAGATCTCCTTGCACCGGGTGCATTACCTCTCTGCTGCTCAGTCACTAGCGCTCCCTCAGCAGATCTCCTTGTACCTGCTGCTATACCTCTCTGCTGCCCAGAGCCATTTGCACTCCCTCAGCAGCCCTCCTTGCACCTGCTGCTTTACCTCTCTCCTGCTCAGTCACTAGCGCTCCCTCAGCAGCTCTCCTTTCACCTGCTGCTATACCTCTCTGCTACCCAGTCACTAGCGCCCCCTCAGCAGCTCTCCTTTCAACTGTTGCTATACCACTCTGCTGCTCAGTCACTAGCGCCCCCCCACAGCAGCTCACCTTGCACCTGCTGCGTTATCCCTCTGCTGCACAATCACTAGCACCCCCTCACCAGCTCTCCTTTCCCCTGCTGCTATACCTCTCCGCTGCTCAGTCACTAGTGCCCCCCAGCAGCTCCCCTTGTACCTGCTCCTATACCTCTCAGCTGCTCAGAGTGACTAGCGCTCTCTCAGCAGCTCTCCTTGCACCAGGTGCTGTACTGCTCTGCTGCTCAGAGTCACTAGCGCTCCCTCAGCAGCTCTCCTTGCACCTGCTGCTTTACCTCTCTCCTGCTCAGTCACTAGCGCTCCCTCAGCAGCTCTCCTTGCACCGGGTGCGTTACCTCTCTGCTGCCCAGTGTTATTAGCACTCCCTCAGCAGCCCTCCTTGCACCTGTTGCTTTACCTCTCTCCTGCTCAGTCACTAGTGCTTCCTCAGCAGCTCTCCTTGCACCGGGTGCTTTACCTCTTGGCTGCTCAGTTACTAGCACTCCCTCAGCAGCTCTCCTTGCACTGGGTGCTGTACCTCTCTGCTGCTCAGTCTCAGTCACTAGCACTCTCTCAGCAGCTCTCCTTGCACCAGGTGCGTTACCTCTCAGCTGCTCAGAGTCACTAGCACTCCCTCAGCAGCTCTCTTTGCACCAGGTGAGTTACCTCTCAGCTGCTCAGAGTGACTAGAGCTCCCTCAGCAGCTCTCCTTGCACCGGGTGCTTTACCTCTTGGCTGCTCAGTTACTAGCGCTCCCTCAGCAGCTCTCCTTGCACTGGGTGCTGTATCTCTCTGCTGGTCAGTCTCCGTCACTAGCACTCTCTCAGCAGCTCTCCTTGCACCAGGTGCGTTACCTCTCTGCTGCTCAGAGTGACTAGAGCTCCCTCAACAGCTCTCCTTGCCCCACGTGCTGTACCTCTCTGCTGCTCAGAGTCACTAGCACTCCTTCAGCAGCTCTCTTTGCACCAGGTGCGTTACCTCTTCGCTGCTCAATCACTAGGGCTTCCTCAGCAGCTCTCCTTGCACCGGGTGCTTTACCTCTCTACTGCTCAGTCACTAGCGCCCCCTCAGCAGCTCTCCTTTCACCTGCTGCTATACCTCTCTGCTGCTCAGTCACTAGCGCTCCCTCAGCAGATCTCCTTGCACCGGGTGCGTTACCTCTCTGCTGCCCAGAGTCATTAGCACTCCCTCAGCAGCCCTCCTTTCACCTGCTGCTATACCTCTCTCCTGCTCAGTCACTAGTGCTCCCTCAGCAGCTCTTCTTGCACAGGGTGCTCTACCTCTCTGCTACCCAGAGTCACTAGCACCCCCTGAGCAGCGGTTACCTCTGTGGTATTCTAGTAGTCCCAACTCCCTTCTACACACTCTACTTACCTAGGTGGGGGTCCTGTGTTTGCATTCCATTTTGTTTGTATATGGTTTGGGCTCCCCCTAGGGTCACTATTGGTTATTGCTGTTTGCACTGCTTTCTAACCTTTTCCATGCCTATTACTGTTTACTAGTGTATCCATTTAGTGTATTACTTAACTTCTTTTGGAGGATTGCCCTTCTAGTATTTTGTGGTATTGTGTTCCACAAATATAGACCCTTTATGTTTGTAAAACTGAGTGTTTTCTTTCATGTGTGTGAGTACTGTGTGGCTAGAGTGGTATTGCATGAACTTTGCATGTCTTCTAGATAAGGCTTGGCTGCTCATCCACAACTACCTCTAGACAGCCTGGCTTCTAGGCACTGCCTACATTTCACTAATAAGGGATAACTGGACCTGATATAAGGTGTCAGTACCATAGGCACCCACCACACACCAGACCAGATTCCTACAGGATGCTTTATCTCTCTGCTGCTCAGAGTCACTAGCGCCCTCAGCAGCTAAACTTGCACCGGGTGCTTTACCTCTCTGCTGCTCAGTCACTAGCACTCTCAGCAGCTCTTCTTGCACCTGCTGCGTTATCCCTCTGCTGCCCAGAGTCACTAGTGCTCTCAGCAGCTCTTCTTGCACCGGGTGCTTTGCCTCTCTGCTGCTCAGTCACTAGCACTCTCAGCAGCTCTTCTTGCACCTGCTGCGTTATCCCTCTGCTGCCCAGAGTCACTAGCGCTATCAGCAGCTCTTCTTGCACCTGCTGCGCTATCCCTCTGCTGCCCAGAATCCCTCGGTCCCCCAGTAGCTCTCCTTTCACCTGAGCTATACCTCTCTGCTGCTCAGTCACTAGCGCCCCCTCAGCGGCTCTCCTTGTACCTGCTGCTATACCTCTCTGCTGCTCAGTCACTAGTGCCCCATTAGCAGCTCTCCTTGCACCTGCTGCTATACCTCTCTGCTGCTCAGTCAGTAGTGCCCCCTCAGCATGCCGCATCGCCTGTGAATGACTCCACCGCTGTCCATACTCACTCGCACTGGGAGGCTTCTGAGACACGCGCAGGTCCTTGCAGAACAACACCTCCTCATGTTTAATCCTCAGCAGGATGTCTGGGCTGGGAACAGAACAGCCCGCTGCGGGGAGAGGGAGAGGGGTTATTCTTTTACATCCGAGTGCATGTGAATCTCAAGCCCTCTATCCAGCAATCTAATGAAAAACGAAATGCCAGTAGTGGGAGCACGTAGAGATACCCAGCACACTTGGGAAAGTAACCCTAGGTGGTATCAGATAGGCGAGGCCGCCCTGCAATGGCCCCAGTGGTGTCACTGTGAAGAGGAAATAGCTTTATTTCTTATTTCCATCTGACAAGTCGCAGCTCTCACCTGAGAAGTCTCAGAGGCGTTAGAACCTCCAGTAAATGTTACAAACTTTCACACACTCTTACAAAAATCTCCTGAGTTGGATTATGAGATGCTGCACAAAACATTTCCAGAGCCCTTAGGAAAACACATTTTTCTAGTAGTTTTTATTTATTTATTTTAAAGAAAGAACATTTAGGCCTTAATGATTTTGGCAGACTTCAGTCTTGTAAGTGACTTATTCTCAGACTTGGCAAACACAATCTCTCTCCTCAGAGCGGTTAGAAATGGTGGCCTATATTATGGGTAACACAGACGTACCCGCGGGGGCCTTCTTCAGATCTTCTCCCTTGGAAGAGGTCAGTTTCTTGACATACGGCTGATCCTCCTTTTTAATTCTGAACAGAGTCTCCGGATTGGTAATGCTATAGCCTGGAATTCAAACAACAGATTTCATATTACAAGTTACTAAGTGATCCTTTGTAATTAGTGTAGTTCACATCACCAAAGCAGAAAATAAAACAGCACGCACAAGTTACCCAACAGAAAAAACAGTTCAACGATAGGAATCTGCAAGAAAAACCTCAGTGGGTTGCAGGAGACAATCCATTTAGGGGTCTTGCCAGAGGTTGATGTTGATCAAGTATCCCAGGACCTCAGACTGCACTCGTCCTCTAAGCCGCACACATTTATTGCCACCAACACCGTGGCACACTTATCTTGACCTAAAACCTGAAGGTACAAGAATTCAAGTCCAAGATTAAAAGAGAATAGGGATCCTGGCCTGAGATCAAATGTGCCTGAGATGACTCCAGACTGCACTGCCCCTAAAAGAAAGGCCTCAGTGTCTCTACTGATGAGTAAACAAGGAAGGAAGAGGCTTCCCTAGCGTGGCCCCAGCCACCAGTCTCAGGAGTCATGAAATAGCAGTAGGTGCAAAGACCCGTTTGTTGTCTTAACTTTCATTTTTTGTCTTTCAGCAGCGAAGAGGAGGCTTTTTAGCATCAGTCCATGAGTGTGGTCACATCTAATCCAAGTCCAAGAGCATCTGGCGCACCCATTCAGTGGATACACTTGAGCTAGAAGGTTCCCTCAGCCTTACAAGGGCTTATCAAGAAATGCTCTCTGTGCTCACAATCAGGTGGAGAGTAGCAAATCAAAGACACAAGACATCAACTGCATGCTTGTAGGAAGCTGGGTTCTTGTTGCAGTACCCCCCCCCCCCCTTTCTGCCTGGTTTTTGATTCAATTTCAACTGAAATGCACTGGGTTCCTGCTAACCAGGTCCCCAGTGCCAGTGTTCCTTCTCCGAAACAAGTCACCTGGTCACTTGATCCCCAAGTAATCAGGCCCTTTAGCACCTCTGTAGGTCCCTAGTAAATGGTACCCCTGGAACTCATGGCATGCAAGGATACTAAAGAGGGTCCATCAGAGCTGCAGCACAACTTGTGCCACTCTAAGGGACCCACCACAAACTTATGCAGAATGCCATTGCAGGCTGCGTGACAAGCTGCTTCCAAAATTGAAAACACAACATGGTTGTGTGCCATGTCCCCTAAACACTGGTTGTGATATCTGTAAGTCACCCCTACAGCAGGCCTTCAGCCCTAAGGCAGGGTGCATTACATGTGAGAGTCTATCTGAATGAGCAAATATGCCCCTACTATGTCTTTGTCGATTCCTAGACATAGTAAGTGACCAGGGAAGCCATTTTAAATGCATGTGCTGGGCACTGGGCACTGGCAGTGCCCCAGTTACATGATGGCTTCCCTGAACATAACGATGTTTGGTATCAAACATCTTGTATTGATAAGCCCACACTGATTCCAGTGATGGATTTATCAATACATGCACCCAGAGGGCACCTTAAAGGTGCCCCCTGAAAATCTACCAACTGCTGGTGTGCCCACTGACCAGTTCTGACCAGCATGCCACAAACAGACGAGGTTCTGGCCTCCTAGGGTAAAAGTCTCTGCTCTCAAGAGGTCAGAACAAAAAGCCTGTCTGGGCCAGGATATTACACACCCCTCCCCACAGGATGACCTGCATGCCAAGGCAGGAGCTTGAAAGAAACCCACTGCCTGTGATATGCAGATCTAGCTCTCCTCAGAGGGGGAAGCCAACCCCCCTGTCTCAGGGCCCATCTGGCACCTGCACAGGTGGGAAAATTAGCCAAGCAGGAGGCATGTTGCCCTTCCAGGATGGACACACCCCTAGGGTGGTCAGCCTGAAGTGGTCACGACTAGGGTGACCACCTGACATTGAGGCAAATTCTAGACAGGACTGTAAAAATTCAGGATGAGGGGTCAAAATTCAGGACAAAAATTCAAGAACAAACGTCAGTTTTACAGACACACCCAAGAGAGGCCATACACCATTACGTTAGCAGTGCATTTATTTACTCTTTTTTAACATAGCACTATTTATTCACTGTGGTCTTTTTGTGATGGCCTCCAGGTATGCTACATTCAGATGTCACATTACATCCTTGTTCAGTAGTAAATGAATGCCTTTCAGCACTGTGTCAAGGTCATCACCACTACCCAAATCTACACAATCTTTCTAAAAGAGAAAGTAACAACAACATTTTGATGTTTCTGAACATTTAAAACACCTGGCAAACAGTTTGGGAAACATTAAGGTAATTAACCTTATGCTAGTTTAAACAATTTGAACAAAAACATCTGGCTCACCCCAACCGTCCATGGACTTTCATCCTAAATATAATTTTATGAGACAGGGCAGATGGTGTGGGTCACAGTCTCACACCTAATGTCAGGATGTGAGGTACCCACAACTTGTCTATAGTCTCACAGCACTAGAGTGTATGGCTGGGACGCTACATTTAACTCAGATCTGGAAACCCGGACTACTAATCAAAGATAAAAAAAGAGGAGGATGAAACCGAGTTCAAATGGGAGGCTGTTGCTGAGAACCGGATAGATAAGGAAGAGAAGAAGAGGGTGGGACAATTCCTAAAATCAGACAAGATGGGTCCACCAAGACTATCAGACGGTATTGGGTATGTGGGAGTTGTCTCTGCAGACAGGAAAGAAACAGAAGAGGCACTGTTAAGTGGTTGCACAAGCAGCACCCACTCACCTTGGCAAACTCTTCTGGTGCAATGGTCTGCTGTTCGTGAAGGGAAGTGTGAGCTGGGCCCACACCCCTTGCAAGGTTGTGCAAGGCAATTGCCCGCTTTGTCCAGGTCTTAAAATGGTTTTGAAATTGAGCAAAAGCCAAACTAGTGATCTGGGTTATCCCTAGGTGTCAAGTACACATAGAATCTTAAAAATATTTGAGATGCAAATTACACAAACAGAATGTAAACATTTTAAAATGTAATTAGTGTTTCTTTAGCATATGGCACTGTTTTCCCCTTTTATATACAATTAGACCTCAGATTGAACTGGGAACCAGTTACCTTTCGATACCTAGTGATTAATATTTACCATTCTCTCACTGATTTCCAGGATGGAAATCTCAGCAGAGCATCACGGTCCATCCAAGCCCAGTTTGCTTTTTGGTTTTCTCTTCTGCTTTCTGTAAAGGCCAAGTGGCACTAGTGAAGATGGTGTGCTACCCCAATAATAGTATTATTTCGCAAACCTTCTCCTGCTCGTCCTTCATTCCTTCTTCAGACATGCTACACATCTGATTTGGTCGCTGCGGTGCCATCGGGAGCTCTTTCCACTCTAAAGCTACCCGTGACTGCGGGTGGATTAGGTCTTCTGGACTTAGAATGCTATTATTCAGCTGCACAGGTCCAATGGGTGGCTCGCTGGCTTACTGCCCACCTCCCTGCATGAGATGGGGTTTATCAGTAAAGACTTTTAAAGAGGGCTTACTGCACTGCTCATTGTTTCCTACTGAGCATTCTACGGATCACCATCAGGGCTTATCATGCACGGCTTTCTCTTGCCGTGCTAGAACCTGTAAACTCACTGACACAAAGAAACCCTGTGCTCCTGCACTACATTTGCTAAGCCTTCCCACTGGCACAGGATGGCCATGCTCAGAGCAACTCCATCAGTGGCACGCTGCAGGTGTCTTAAAATTGGCAGATTTGTTTCTGGACGGAGAGCTACTACATTTCCAAACCCTTGTGGCAGACTACAATCTTCACGCCAGTCAACTCCTTACTTACAACCACCTTACTCAATCATTAAATGCCCTATTTCATGTCTGCCACCTAGCACTAACCCTACAAGAGGTGTGCCAGATGCTCTACACCATGGGGACTGGTGGCAAACTGACAGAATGGGTGTACAGACCATTTCTGCAACATGGAAACCACACCAGGTCTTCTCGTCACACTAGCTGAGTAATTGATGTGGCCAAACCTCTGCAAGATACAGACTGGACTAAAATACTGGACTTTCCCCACAAAGTATTCCACAGCTGTCACTTTAAGTACATTCATAAAGCTTCCTTTGGAATGCATTCTGTCCATTGCTTGCTATTGGCTTTGGGGTTTGTAACTCACATTTTGTTGCTTGCAATTTGCTGGCTTTATTTGTTTTAGGCTATGCAGTTTAAGTCAGTCTCTTATCCCTTGCCAAAACCTTATTTACAGTATGCTTCTGTGTGCTCCCTTTCTGTAAACAGGCCTGTAAATCTTGTTCTTATCTCATCGCATTTGCTGTGTATTCAAAAGAACAAGGTCAAATGTCAGACTCTGTCTTCCGTGGGAACATAGTGTTTACTTTTCTTTCTCTGACTTCAGAGTGAGTGGATTTATGCGACAACCTTGCTAAATACTGGGGCTAGGAACAAGTTTTTTCTATCACATGACAACATTTAAATAAACTTCAAAATATACCAGAATTAGGTGTACAAATGAAGCCCATTTTCTGAACTGTACAGGAAACAAATACCCTTGTATGATTAAACCAAATCATTGTATTAGGTGATGCAATTTCCACACATCATCGTCTGTGCACTGAATAGTTTTATTTGAAAAGATGTATGTCTGTGCAATAATGGTCATTTCAATCAAACATGTGTTGTCTGTAATGGCAGTGTGGTACCACACCATGCATACTCCACTCCACTCTGCTGTGCACCACTCCATACCACTGTACCCTACTCTGTATCACTCCACTTTACCCCACTCCATGCCACTGCACTGTGGGACACTGCACTCTTCTCCACTCTGAACTACTCCACTCTATGCCACTACACTCTATGCTACTTCACACTACACTTCTACTCAACTCTGTAACACTCTACTCAATGCCAACACACTTTACGCCTCTCTACACCACTGCCCTCTGTACGCTATACCACTCCAGTCTGGGCAGCACTAATCTAGTCCGCACAACTCCACTCTATGCCACTCTGCAACACTGCACTGCACGCCACTGCACTCTAAGCTAATGCACTCTATGCTAGTGAACTTTATTCTGTAACACTCAACTCTATGCCACTGCACTCTTCATCAATACACTGTACGTCACTCTAATCTACTCTATGCCACTGCACTCTACACCACTTTACTCTATGCCATCACACTCTATGCCACTCTACGCAACTCCACTCTACTCTTCACCTATGCACTCTACGCCACTTCACTCGGCTGTGAAACAATCAACTTTACGCCACTGCACTCTGCGCCACTGCATTCTATGCCACTGCACTCTACCCTACACCTCTCCTCTCTATGCCACTGCACTCTACTCTGAAACAATCTATTCTACGCCACTGCACTCTACTTCAATGCACTCTATGCCAATGTACTCTAAACAACTGAACTCTGACACACTACTCTGCAGCACTGCACTGGCCGCCACTATTCTCTACACCGCTCTACTCTGTACTACTGCATTCTGCACCAATACACACTATTCCATTGCACTCTAGACAACTGCACTGTATGCCACTGTCCTTTACTCTGTACCACTGTACTCTATGCCACAGCTCTCTGTGCCACTCTACATCACTGCACTGACACTCTACTCTGCAACATTGCACTCTCTGCTGCTGTTCTCTGCACCAATACACTCTATTCCACTGCACTCTGCATAACTCCACTCTACGTCACTGCCCTTTACAGCACTATGCTCTGCACCACACTACTCCACTCTGCACCTCTCTATGCCACTCGAATCTGCTCCGCACTCTATGCCACTGCACCACTCCCCTTAATGCCCCCGAAACGGAGTATTCAGGGGACCCCCTGATAGCAGATCTTCACTGGACACAGTCAACAAGAAGCCTGCTGAGGTCGAAAACCGAGGAGCAAGACTGACTTGGCGCCAACCCTGCCGACCTGCCTGCTACACCCTACCCTCGAGGATCAACTGACCTGTCCTGCAGATGTACAGACTCCAAGAAACCAGGAAGAGCTACCAGTGCTTCGCAAATCGCCAAGAAGAACTCCCTTGGAGCAGAGGAGCTGCTTCCCTGCATCTGCAGGCACCCAAGAAAGAACTGCGAGGACTGGAACCACCAAAAACCCCTACACCGGGCAAGGCCACTGCACCCCAGCTGCTCGGCCTGAACCAAAGTGGGCCAACGGTGCCAGTGTGGTTCCCCGGCTCTCCAGAGACAAAGCCCACCCCAACTCTAGCACTGGACCCAATGCCAAGAGACACCACTGCACCGAGCCCCACAGCCAGAGGAGGAGAGGACCAACAGTGTCCCCACATGCCCGAGGACCTCAAGGGTCAAGCACTGTAGGAGGCTGGCCTGGCTTATAGTGGGCACCTGATGGTACTTACCCTGTGTGCCAGGTCCAGTTATCCCTTATTAGTAGATTAGAGGTGTTTCTAGCAGCTTAGGCTGATAGAGGTAGCTATAGCAGAGCAGCTTAGGCTGAACTAGAAGACATGCAAAGCTCCTACTATACCACTTATATCATATAGCACTATATCATAACAAACACAATACACAGAATTACTAAAAATAAAGGTACTTTATTTTAGTAACAATGTGCCAAAAATATCTCAGAGGATATACTCCCTTAGGAGGTAAGTAAATATACAAAATATACATACAAACCAAAATCAGGTAAGTAAACAGTTAGAA
Organism: Pleurodeles waltl; assembly: GCF_031143425.1. Lineage (NCBI taxonomy): Eukaryota > Metazoa > Chordata > Amphibia > Caudata > Salamandridae > Pleurodeles > Pleurodeles waltl. The sequence continues at coordinate 23,828,990 of NC_090444.1, read as the reverse complement.
AAGTAGTGCAAACACTGTAGAATACAATAGGATGCAATAGGCCTAGGGGAATGTGAACCACTCAGGGACCCCAGGCCTAGTGTAGGAGGTCACTGGGAGTGTAGGAAAACACTAGGATGTCCAAGATACCCCACCCCAAGACTCTGGAAAGTAGGAGTAAAATTACCCAACTTCCCCAGAAACACACTAAAGTCGTGATAGGAGATTCTGCAAAGACAACAGCTGACTGCAAAGCACTGAAGATGGATTCCTGGACCTGAGGACCTGTAAAGGAAGGGGACTAAGTCCAAGAATCACGAAAGTGTCCGGGGGAGGGGGGGTCGGGGGGCAGGAGCCCACCAAACCCTGGATGAAGGTGCAAAATGGCTGCCTCCGGGTGGAAGAAGCTTAAGATTCTGCAACAACGGAAGATGCCAGGAACTTCTCCTTTGCGCAGAAGACGTCCCACGGCGTGCTTGACGATGCAGAGTTGTTTCCATGCAGAAAGACTGCAAACAAGCCTTGCTAGCTGCAAAGGTCGCGGTTGAAGAAAATGGGTGCTGCCCGCGCCCAGGAAGGACCAGGAGGTACTTACCTCCTAAGGGAGTATGTCCTCTGAGATACTTTTGGCATATTGTCACTAAAATAAAGTACCTTTATTTTTTAGTAACTCTGAGTATTGTGTTTTCTTATGATATAGTGCTGTATGGTATAAGTGGTATAGTTGGAGCTTTGCATGTCTCCTAGTTCAACCTAAGCTGCTCTGCTATAGCTACCTCTATCACGCTAAGCTGCTAGAACACCTCTGTTCTACTAATAAGGGATAACTGGACCTGGCACAAGGTGTAAGTACCACAAGGTACCCACTAGAAGCCAGGCCAGCCTCCTAGAACTCCTCTTTCCTTTGTCCAGTTTCGCGACAGAGCAGGGGCTGGGGATCCCTGAACTGGTGTAGACTGGCTTATGAAAGGAGGGCACCATCTGTGCCCTTCAAAGCATTTCCAGAGGCTAGTGGAGGCTACTCCTCCCCAGCCCTTAACACCTATTTCCAAAGGGAGAGGGTGTAACACCCTCTCTCAGAGGAAATTCTTTGTTCTGCCTTCCTGGGACTGGGCTGCCCAGACCCCAGGAGGGCAGAAGCCTGTCTTTGGGTTGGCAGCAGCGGTAGCTGCAGTGAAAACCCCAGAGAGCTAGTTTGGCAGTACCCAGGGTCCGTGCTGGAGCCCCGAGGATGCATGGGATTGGCACCCCAGTACCCCAATTGGTATGGGGGGATAATTCCATGATCTTAGACATGTAACATGGCCATGTTCAGAGTTACCATTGTGACGCTATACATAGGTAGTGACCTATGTATAGTGCACGTGTGAAATGGTGCCCCGCACTCACAAAGTCCGGGGAATTTGCCCTGAACAATGTGGGGGCACCTTGGCTAGTGCCAGGGTGCCCACACACTAAGTAACTTTGCACCCAACCTTCACCAGGTGAAGGTTAGACATATAGGTGACTTATAAGTTACTTAAGTGCAGTGTAAAATGGCTGTGAAATAACGTGGACGTTATATCACTCAGGCTGCAGTGGCAGGCCTGTGTAAGAATAGTAAGATCTCCCTATGGGTGGCAAAAGAAATGCTGCAGCCCATAGGGATCTCCTGGAATCCCAATACCCTGGGTACTTCAGTACCATATACTAGGGAAATATAAGGGTGTTTGTAGGAGGCTGGACTGGCTTGTAGTGAGTACCAAGGGGTACTTACACCTTGCACCAGGCCCAGGTATCCCTTATTAGTGTAGAGGGGTGTCTAGCAGCTTAGGCTGATAGAAAAGGTAGCTTAGCAGAGCAGCTTAGGCTGAACTAGGAGACGAGTGAAGCTCCTACAGTACCATAGTGTCATATGCAAAATATCATAAGAGAACACAATTCACAGATATACTAAAAATAAAGGTACTTTATTTTTATGACAATTTGCCAAAGTATCTCCGTGAGTACCCTCAGTATGAGGATAGCAAATATACACAAGATATATGTACACAATACCAAAATATGCAGTAATAGCAATAGAAAACAGTGCAAACAATGTATAGTCACAATAGAATGCAATGGGGGCACATAGGGATAGGGGCAACACAAACCATATACTCTAGAAGTGGAATGCAAATCACGAATGGACCCCAAACCTATGTGACCTTGTAGAGGGTCGCTGGGACTGTAAGGAAACAGTGAGGGTTAGAAAAATAGCCCACCCCAAGACCCTGAAAAGTGGGTGCAAAGTGCACCTAAGTTCCCCAAAGATCACAGAAGTCGTGATAGGGGAATTCTGCAGGAAAGACCAACACCAGCAATGCAACAACGATGGATTTCCAGACGAGAGTACCTGTGGAACAAGGGGACCAAGTCCAAAAGTCACGATCAAGTCGGGAGTGGGCAGATGCCCAGGAAATGCCAGTTGTGGGTGCAAAGAAGCTGCCACCGGATGGTAGAAGCTGTGGATTCTGCAAGAACTACAAGGGCTAGAAACTTCCCCTTTGGAGGATGGATGTCCCACGTCGTGAAGAGTCGTGCAGAGGTGTTTTCGTGCAGAAAGACCGCCAACAAGCCTTCCTACCTGCAAGGGTCACGGTTAGGGTTTTTGGATGCTGCTGTGGCCCAGGAGGGACCAGGATGTCGCCAATTGCGTGAGGGGACAGAGGGGGCGCCCAGCAAGACAAAGAGCCCAGTCAGAAGCAAGCAGCACCCGCAGAAGTGCCGGAACAGGCACTACGAAGTGGAGTGAACCAGAGCTCACCCGAAGTTGCACAAGAGGGTCCCACGAAGCCGGAGGACAACTCAGGAGGTCGTGCAATGCAGGTTAGAGTGCCGGGGACCCAGGCTTGGCTGTGCACAAAGGAAATCCTGGAAGAGTGCACAGGAGCCGGAGTAGCTGCAAAACACGCGGTTCCTAGCAATGCAGTCTAGCGTGGGGAGGCAAGGACTTACCTCCACCAAACTTGGACTGAAGAGTCACTGGATTGTGGGAGTCACTTGGAGAGAGTTGCTGAGTTCAAGGGACCTCGCTCGTCGTGCTGAGAGGAGACCCAGAGGACCAGTGATGCAGTTCTTTGGTGCCTGCGGTTGCAGGGGGGAAGATTCCGTCGACCCACTGGAGATTTCTTCGGAACTTCTAGTGAAGAGAGGAGGCAGACTACCAGGAAAACAGTCGAGAAGGTGGCAGGATCAGCGTTACAAGGTTGCAGTAGTCGTCTTTGCTACTTTGTTGCAGTTTTGCAGGCTTCCAGCGCGGTCAGCAGTCGGTTCCTTGTCAGAAGGTGAAGAGAGAGATGCAGAGGAACTCTGATGAGCTCTTGCATTCGTTATCTAAGGAATTCCCCAAAGCAGAGACCCTAAATAGCCAGAAAAGGAGGTTTGGCTACCTAGGAGAGAGGATAGGCTAGCAACACCTGAAGGAGCCTATCAGAAGGAGTCTCTGACGTCACCTGCTGGCACTTGCCACTCAGAGCAGTCCAGTGTGCCAGCAGCACCTCTGTTTCCAAGATGGCAGAGGTCTGGAGCACACTGGAGGAGCTCTGAGCACCTCCCAGGGGAGGTGCAGGTCTGGGGAGTGGTCACTCCCTTTTCCTTTGTCCAGTTTCACGCCAGAGCAGGGCTGAGGGATCCCTGAACCAGTGCAGACTGGCTTATGCAGAGATGGGCACCATCTGTGCCCATCAAAGCATTTCCAGAGGCTGGGGGAGGCTACTCCTCCCCAGCCCTGACACCTTTTTCCAAAGGGAGAGGGTGTAACACCCTCTCGCTGAGGAAGTCCTTTGTTCTGCCTTCCTGGGCCAGGCCTGGCTGGACCCCAGGAGGGCAGAAACCTGTCTGAGGGGTTGGCAGCAGCAGCAGCTGCAGTGAAACCACAGGAAAGGTAGTTTGGCAGTACCCGGGTCTGAGCTAGAGACTCGGGGATCATGGAATTGTCTCCCCAATGCCAGAAGGGAATTGGGGAGACAATTCCATGATTTTAGACATGTTACATGGCCATGTTCGGAGTTACCATTGTGACGCTATACATATGTCGTGACATATGTATAGTGCACGCGTGTAATGGTGTCCCCGTACTCACAAAGTCCGGGGAATTTGCCCTGAACAATGTAGGAGCACCTTGGCTAGTGCCAGGGTGCCCACACACTAAGTAACTTAGCACCCAACCTTTACCAGGTAAAGGTTAGACATATAGGTGACTTATAAGTTACTTAAGTGCAGTGGTAAATGGGTGTGAAATAACGTGGACGTTATTTCACTCAGGCTGCACTGGCAGGCCTGTGTAAGAATTGTCAGATCTCCCTGTGGGTGGCAAAAGAAATGCTGCAGCCCATAGGGATCTCCTGGAACCCCAATACCCTGGGTACCTCAGTACCATATACTAGGGAATTATAAGGGTGTTCCAGTATGCCAATGTAAATTGGTGAAATTGGTCACTAGCCTGTTAGTGACAATTTGGAAAGAAATGAGAGAGCATAAGCACTGAGGTTCTGAATAGCAGAGCCTCAATGAGACAGTCATAACATAGGTAACACATACAGGGCACACTTATGAGCACTGGGGCCCTGGCTGGCAGGGTCCCAGTGACACATACAACTAAAACAACATATATACAGTGAAATATGGGGGTAACATGCCAGGCAAGATGGTACTTTCCTACAGTGTTCCAGTATGCCAATGTGAATTGGTGAAATTGGTCACAAGCCTGTTAGTGAGAATTTGGAAAGCAGAGAGAGCATAACCACTGAGGTTCTGGTTAGCAGAGGCTCAGTGAGACAGTTAGTCATCACACAGGGAACACATACAGGGCACACTTATGAGCACTGGGGCCCTGGCTGCCAGGGTCCCAGTCACACATGCAACTAAAACAACATATATACAGTGAAATATGGGGGTAACATGCCAGGCAAGAGGGTACTTTTCTACACTGAGTTTCTGGTTAGCAGAGCCTCAGTGATAGAGTTTGGCACCACACAGGGAAACACATTTAGGCCACAAACTATGAGCACTGGGGTCCTGGCTAGCAGGGTCCCAGTGACACAGGCAAAAACAAACTGACACACAAGTACAAATGGGGGTAACATGCCAGGCAAGTTTGTTGTACAACATTTTCTGTATAAATATTGTAGAACATCAATTCTGGCTATGTTTTCATATAGGTTTCTTGTTTTTACTTCAAGGTGGGAGAAAACTTATTGATATGCTGCAAGGTCTGAGCCCTAAGTGGGCTTGTTTAAGAGACTGAAAAGCCCGAGTCATGTCTTTGGTTGCTTGTGTCTGGTTCAGAGAAGACCTGGTTTGGGTGTCTGGGCTATTCTGCTTCCAGTAGAGCAAGTCAAGACTGATTTGCATATGGTTGGGTCCAACCTGAGGTGGCTCAATGGGCAAATGAGCGATGGTTGGAATGCTGCCCGAGCGACTGCGAATGGTTAGAGTAATTGCAAGCATCCTCCCATCACCTTGTGCGTCTGAGGGTAAAGCAAGTGCATGAGCTGGCGTTGTGCAGAAGACTGCATGAGCTGCAGGTAAAGGCCACGGTCTCTTCCTGAGGCAGCCGTGGAAAAGGCACAAGGTCTGGTCCTGGGTCCCACACTGGACCCTGCACCAGATTCCGCACGTTCCATCACAGGCGTTCACCTGGCTCCACTGCTGAAAAAGCTGTAAAGGCGCCAGTAAAACTCCAGAAACCAGGGAGAGATGTCAAATCCTGTTACAGCAGAGCTCATGCATCAGCAATCGTTTCATCCCTGCTACATTTTACAACCTTTACTCGCAGGTAAGTTTAATAATGTTTGTTTCTGAAACCTTAACAAAACACATACATATGTGTATATTACACAGCTGTGGTCACCGCTGTGTACTTGTCGTTGAGGGTAAGTTTCCATTGAAAAGGCCATTTGGATCCCGTGGCTGGGTTTGCACAAAATATGGTGATCTAACTCAGTAAGCAAGCGTTCGGCATCCCAAGTTTCATGAAGATCTGTCCAAGGGAAAAAATATAAAGGGGATTGAAACAACAAGAGTTTTCCCATTTCAGGCCCAGAGGAAATGTTGGTCATGCCTACAGCCCAAACCCCTGAAGCAACCTTTGCCAAACTTAGCATGAAAGCAGACCTACACTCAACAGTTTGCTCTTATTGGTGTAAATCTCTTCACCAACATTTAGAGATATGAGCATTTAAAAGATACAGAGTGGGCTTGATGGTGGTAACACTTTTGTATAGGACTCGTGGCTGCTGTGAATCACACATCTTGATTTTTATTGCCGCAGATGCAGCAATAAGTGCTGCAGTCCACAAGTGCCATTTAAGGCTCCATGCCGCTGGTCTACTTCTGCATCATGTAATATGGCCTTACAGGAAAGTCAAATGGGCCAATCAGGTTTTACGGCAATTTCAATACACTATGGGGGTCAGAGCACCTGCGCTGGGCAGTCGATAGAAGTGTTTCAATGTTAAGAGTTCAACAGCAGAAGAGTGCCAAAGAAATCAAAGACCGAGGATTACCACCTATAATGGGTCACTTTGGAACCAGAATAATCTACCAATGGAAACTTCTGCTGATGTAGGAACATGGCAATGGATTTATAACTTATTTCCACACAAGCTCTAATCTCTCCCCCCAATATAATTTCTATGTCTTGTTATTATGTACAGAGCGTCATTGCTCCCCAGCTAGCTTTGCACTACAGAAATACCAAACCACATACACAACTCATTTCACGCAGCTGAATAAATAAACTCATGAAACCAAAAATACAGCCTGAACCAAGGGTATGCATGGGGCAGACTGATGAGAACAATGTTCAGATACAAAGAGACAGGACCTGCAGTGCTACCCCCTCTTGGAAGTGTCATCAGATGGAGCCGTCATACCTGAACACGCCGGTCTAGAGTTTTAGAAACTATCTAGGGGTAAAGGTTTCCGCGTTTACCTAATGAGACCAGGGCGGAGTGGATCTCCTCCATGACGTTTCTGTAGAGCATCTTCTGCCACTCCTCCAGCCGGCCCCACTCCTCCTCCGTGAAGTAGACAGCAACATCATGGAAGGTCACCTGAAACGAGACACCAGACCTGTCATCCAAGTCCACTCCATTCACAAAATAGTCAACACAATCCAAGCGGGCGGGTTATCTCAAGCAATATTTACATTCTCTAGACTATCAGGGAGTCAAGCAAAGTGCAGACACACAAGGGTCTAGCCTAGTGCATCAGAGGTGTGAGTTCTGCACTTTAACGGAGTGTGACAGTCCAAGCTACGAGCAGACACCAGCCGAGCGCAGATGTACACCAACTGTTCCATGTGCACGCACTGCAGAACTCAGAACCTTGTGGCCAGCTCGGAGGCAGGAAAGCTGGGTAGGGCAGGGAGTAAAATGGTTACAATGAACTGCCCGGATACAGTAGTGACCACATCATCTTCAGGGTCAGGCGGCAGGCGGGCCATGGCTACAGTGACTTCACCCGGCCATGAGGGTGTGAAACCAGATCACCCAACATGACAGCTTTCTACACAGCTCAAGAGTAAGAATACAATCAGAATAGTAATAATAAAAATCAAACATCCCTGCGACACATGTACCCCAGCATCTAGCCTCATCAAACACCCCTGCGACACATGTACCCCAGCATCTAGCCTCAAACACCCGTGCAACACATGTACCCCAGCATCTAGCAACACAAAAGGAGTGCTGAACAATGCAAACACTCACCCCCACAGATCTGCGTTTAATCCATTGTTCTTTTGCTGACCATGCCACCCCAGTTTGGACCCAGCCATATACAAATCAGTCCTGACCCTTTTCCTCATGGGAAAAATCCAGCCCGAACTGCCAGGCCGGGTCCTCCCTGGACCGGAAACAAACATCCTAGGACCGGTTTCAGGGTATCACCCTTCATCAGCCAGGCTAGCTTGAATCCAGTGGCACAGTGAGCACGGGACCCACGTCTGGGCATACCCTTCCTACTTAGGGCAACTTTAGCAACACAAAAGGATGATGGTCGGAGTGCTGAACAATGCAAACACTCACCCCCAGCATCTATCCTCATCAGACGCCCCTGCAACACATGTACCCCAGCATCTATCCTCATCAGACGCCCCTGCGACACATGTACCCCAGCATCTAGCCTCACATGTACCCCAGCATCTAGCCTCACCAGACGCCCCTGCAACACATGTACCCCAGCATCTAGCCTCACAAGTACCCCAGCATCTAGCCTCATCAGACGCCCCTGCAATACATGCACCCCAGCATCAGACGCCCCTCTCTGGTATCTGCATGTGCTCTCTGGAGGGTCTATAGCCAGGTTCACTCTTTTATAGGTCCTTATAGCCTCATGGACACTTTCACCGAAGCACAGACCAGACTTCATGGTTTTTGCTCTTTCAGTTCCATCTCAGTCCTAACGGCTCCAATGACTTTGGACAAGGCTAGGAATCGGCATTTTCCTCCCCTAACACACAGGCTCGTTTGTAAGTTACAGATACAGCAGAGAGCGTACAGACTTGGGAAGTGACAGAGAAGCACAAAAGACTGAATTTATATTTTGAAGAGCTGCAGTGGAAGAAGGGAGCTCACTGGAGCACTGAAGGCCTTCTGCCAGGTGGCACTTCTATGTGAGTGGCCGTGCCTCACACACGCCTGCACATGAGCGAGGACGTAGTCTGCATGGTATATGCACTATACAGACATGTGATATGTTCTGCAAATTTCAATAGGCCTCCATTCTGGTTCTGTAACCAGAAAACCATCACAAGTTCTCCGAAAAAAGCAACACAAGCACAAGGTTGGCTGGGTGACACTGTCTGGTAGTTTATTAAAAACCCCAAACACAAAGCAATGTAAAATATACTGTAGGAAAACTACCCTATAGAGAAAGAAGCTACAAACACTCACAAAGGGTATAAAAACCCACATTCCAAGCACTGCAAATATTACCCTTTGTCTTCACCCCATCAGAAGCTGGCATCGGATCCCTTCCTGGCAGTACGGTGCCCAGCACATTGTTCAGTAAGCCGCAGGGTAACAATGAAGCATGTTTTGGGTGGGTGTCCCCAGTGCCCCTGTCAGCCCATCTACTCATCCGGCTGTTCAAGTAATTTCTGAGAGTTGCAGGGAAAGAGACAATGGTTGTGAGCAAACTATCCCTGGGAGAAGTCCGCCTCTGCTCTCTACAATCACCACATCTGACGTTATCCTTCCTTCCAAGCTGTGGTACTAAGTTAGCGTCCTTGCGGCCTCAACACAGGGGGTTCGGTGAACAGATATCAGCGCCGATGTAGTGCAAAGCTCTTGCAGACAAACTGGCATAGGCCTGCTCGGAATGAGCATCTATATCTTACCAACACAACAGACTGCGCGGAGCCCGACCTATCCGGCATCGGAAAATAAACTAATATCACTGTGTACGCAAAACCCTGGCTAGCCCAGGTGGCTGCTTTACATTTGTGGCACAAAAAAAATATCAAACCGGACCTGGTTTTTACAGTGTGCGGATGGAAGGATTTGGGAGCGGGAGGAATCTAACACTCTAGGATACAAGACCCCATCTAGCAGGAGACAGAAGCATTAGATGTTGGCATACTGGGGACGGGCAGGGGGGTCTGCAGCCTCTCCAAATCACTCTGAAAGACACACTTGGACACCCAAGACCGCCAGACTGAAGATTTCATTCTCTATTCGAAGAGAGAGTTTACAAAGAACACCAGGAGAAGCCCCTGCTCTGGTTGCTCTACAGGGAGTGCAGAATTATTAGGCAAGTTGTATTTTTGAGGATTAATTTTATTATTGAACAACAACCATGTTCTCAATGAACCCAAAAAACTCATTAATATCAAAGCTGAATATTTTTGGAAGTAGTTTTTAGTTTGTTTTTAGTTTTAGCTATGTTAGGGGGATATCTGTGTGTGCAGGTGACTATTACTGTGCATAATTATTAGGCAACTCAACAAAAAAATATATATACCCATTTCAATTATTTATTATTACCAGTGAAACCAATATAACATCTCAACATTCACAAATATACATTTCTGACATTCAAAAACAAAACAAAAACAAATCAGTGACCAATATAGCCACCTTTCTTTGCAAGGACACTCAAAAGCCTGCCATCCATGGATTCTGTCAGTGTTTTGATCTGTTCACCATCAACATTGCGTGCAGCAGCAACCACAGCCTCCCAGACACTGTTCAGAGAGGTGTACTGTTTTCCCTCCTTGTAAATCTCACATTTGATGATGGACCACAGGTTCTGAATGGGGTTCAGATCAGGTGAACAAGGAGGCCATGTCATTAGATTTCCTTCTTTTATACCCTTTCTTGCCAGCCACGCTGTGGAGTACTTGGACGCGTGTGATGGAGCATTGTCCTGCATGAAAATCATGTTTTTCTTGAAGGATGCAGACTTCTTCCTGTACCACTGCTTGAAGAAGGTGTCTTCCAGGAACTGGCAGTAGGACTGGGAGTTGAGCTTGACTCCATCCTCAACCCGAAAAGGCCCCACAAGCTCATCTTTGATGATACCAGCCCAAACCAGTACTCCACCTCCACCTTGCTGGCGTCTGAGTCGGACTGGAGCTCTCTGCCCTTTACCAATCCAGCCACGGGCCCATCCATCTGGCCCATCAAGACTCACTCTCATTTCATCAGTCCATAAAACCTTAGAAAATCAGTCTTGAGATATTTCTTGGCCCAGTCTTGACGTTTCAGCTTGTGTGTCTTGTTCAGTGGTGGTCGTCTTTCAGCCTTTCTTACCTTGGCCATGTCTCTGAGTATTGCACACCTTGTGCTTTTGGGCACTCCAGTGATGTTGCAGCTCTGAAATATGGCCAAACTGGTGGCAAGTGGCATCGTGGCAGCTGCACGCTTGACTTTTCTCAGTTCATGGGCAGTTATTTTGCGCCTTGGTTTTTCCACACGCTTCTTGCGACCCTGTTGGCTATTTTGAATGAAACGCTTGATTGTTCGATGATCACGCTTCAGAAGCTTTGCAATTTTAAGAGTGCTGCATCCCTCTGCAAGATATCTCACTATTTTTGACTTTTCTGAGCCTGTCAAGTCCTTCTTTTGACCCATTTTGCCAAAGGAAAGGAAGTTGCCTAATAATTATGCACACCTGATATAGGGTGTTGATGTCATTAGACCACACCCCTTCTCATTACAGAGATGCACATCACCTAATATGCTTAATTGGTAGTAGGCTTTCGAGCCTATACAGCTTGGAGTAAGACAACATGCATAAAGAGGATGATGTGGTCAAAATACTCATTTGCCTAATAATTCTGCACTCCCTGTATTATAGTTGCATCTTCGCCACTCTCCGAGCCCCAGAAGCGGTGCCAAGGCACATCTGTGGAGGGCGAGCCCGCTACTACTTGGAGAACTCGGGTGGCAGAGTAGGCATCTGCCAGGTGTGTTTTGCTGCTGAGTTGTGTGCAGTGAGGTACAAAGGTGTGAAAGGTGGGACGCTCACATGTTAGACGATGGTGTAAGGATAAACAGAAAGTTCGTCATGGTGGTTTGTGTGTAAAGTGTTTTATTCTGTGCAAGTACAGAAGAAACCATTCACACCATGTTCACACACCATGTTGGGGCTGCAGTGCTGATGCGGAAAATGTAGAAGATACACAGTCTTGAAGGGTCCAGGAAATCCTTGGACCCTCAGATAAGTCTGGAACACTCTCCACTGATCTCAGTCGGGTAAGGTGGCGCTCGTGAACAATATTTTCTCAAACTGCACACAATCAATGTCAAGTCACTCTAGGCGGCTGGGAGGACGAGGGTAACTCTGGCAACTTTAAAACACCCTGGCAACGGGGAGGGCTGGGACTACCCATTTTCGAGATCTCCTCCCTTGCCCTGCAGCTACAGCATGCGGTACATTGGGTAGACAAGCGGGAAAACCGGGAGGAACCTTTACTCCATGGCACTTCTGGTGAGACGCTCCTTCCTGAACTTCTGATGTTGGAGGTGGGCGTTCTTAACGCGGTCCACTACGCGGTGCAACATGTGTGTACAGCTTGGGAACGGGCGGCCGCCGAGTACTGTTGAGCGCCCCTTACACGCCTGACACGTCTATATGGTCTCTGTGGCCCTTCATTCAAATAACGCACACAATGGTGATGGGCAGGTGGCAGGAGGGAGGTTGTAGCACCCTACGTGATCTGTGTTTCATCAAGTAACCGGAGGCCTGCAGTTACTTGCTGAACCCAAGCATTCGGCCTGTGAGCAAGGACGGAGATGTCTGACACGTGCAAGGCCTGGAGAAATGTTAAAGAATTCTCTGTATGTTGCTGGCTTTGCTGCATTCCAAAATAAATTGTAACTTGTTTGGGAGTGAGCTTTCTTTCAAGGACAACATTGTTTGCACGTGATCTGTGTCGAAATTACATTTTTATTACACCCCAGGGTGCAATAGAGACCCTTAGTCTTGGCTGAAGGCAGTTCCTTTCACTCGCTACAATGGCGTCCACGGCTTGAAGGATATGATCCTCATTCACGGAGGTCCCCAAGGAGTCTTGCACACTGGTCACTTTGCTCGATATAGGTGGAGGACAAAGATTGATCTCATTTATCTATAGGGAACTCTGAGATGATGTTCCACTGTGCACGTTGCAAGCACAGGGCAGGTGGCAGGAGGTGTTGGGGAACAGTTTAAAGACAAGAGAAGGAAAACTGTGCACGCAGGAGTACAGACAACTACATGAAATGTGAGGTTCAAATTAATTCACTAAAATGGTATTCACCAAGTATATCTTACTCCAACCACGCTATGACTTTTATCCAGACAGACCATCTACCTGTCCGCTGTGAAGAATGCTGGCTTTCTACATATGTTGGGGGGACGCCCTGCACTTACCACTTTTTGGCAGATACTAGTCAATTGGCTGAACCAGGCCACGGTTGGGTGATCCCATGGGATCACAGACAATGCCTCTTGGGCTTGCTCCCAGGGCATAAGGAGGAGGGCCTGAGTAGTAGGTTCCTGGTGTTGGGGTTAATTCTACCCAAACGCAGGGTGGCCATTCACTGGCTGTCTCTGACCCCTCCAGGGGGTTCGAGAGTGGGTGAAAGACATGGCTGAATGGGCAGAGGAGAGACTCATGCTCAAATGCCGGATGGATAATAAATTAGCTGATGACTTACAGGGCGATTTACTTGCGCCCCAAGATGCTAGGTCACTCTAGATGGATTGGTCATGTTGGTAGATGGAAACGTCAGTTTATTGGAGGGTATGACGACTAGGTCCTTAGACTGGATGCAGGACACAGGGGCCTCGGATAAGTGTAGGCTTGTGCTGCCTGAAGAGGAGTCTTGGGTCTCTGACTAGTAGACACACAATGATTCACCTACTTTCGGAGTTTCTGCTCCACAAAAGTCTATGCATAGGCTATGGTAGAGAGCGGGGGGCATGGTTTGGGGTGTTATAGATAGACAACTGTATGCTTGTTAAAACTAGTAATGCTAATAAAAACTATACCAAAAAACATGTACATATTTCTGGCATTAGGAGTGGTCAGCATCACACTGTTTAAAGTCCACTAGCTATGGAGCAGAGGAGAAGACTGACACACTTGTGTTGTACAAAATTAGATCAGATACGGTATACTCCCGTAGAGTACACTAAGTCACATGCTACAGCCAAAGTCTCGGCCTGCAGAGTCGACACCATGAGAGGTAGAGAAGCAGCTCTAAGAATGAGTGATCGTACAACCAACCATGCCGAACGTAACCCACAGAAATGGATATTTATACAACCAGCATTAAAATATGCTCTGTCCCACCCAGAAGGGCACTACACAACCTGCCATAGTTCACACTCTGAGGAGTCTACAAAAGAGCATCTGGGAACAAGCAATCAGAATTGGGACTGTACCTGGTGCTGTGGGGTTTCAAAGAGTCTTCCAGTGGCTAATGTTCCTCTGTTTAGTGTCCCCATGATTGTACAAAAGCCAACACGTCTGGCTGCAGCATTTTCGATTTGTCAATGCGGTTTGTTTTGTCATGGTTTTAGTAAAAAAAAATTATTGTAGGAGGAGCTACCCCACTCTTGTCAATGTACAGGAAAAAAGTAAACATATCTTGATTTGATCTCAAAACATACACATTATTAATGCTGTTCCTAGCTTTAAGGGGGAGTAGATTCTATGTCAGGACCGGAGGCTTCTGATTATGCTTTATCTTCACTTTACTGACAAAACAGCAGCCAATAAAATACAAAATAACTTGAAACTACAACACCCATGAGCCCAAGTCCACCAATCATGGCTCTACACTGTCCACATAAATAGCCTGCACGCTACAGTCCGTCCTTTTTCTTTGCTGCTGCAGCAGCCAGTTAAGTGATGCGCCTCCATTGCAATTTACTGTGTTTATTTGTATTGACTTTTGTATGCGGGTGCGGGAGTGTATATTTGCGCTGCGCGTTTCTCTCTGCATTTGTATTCTCTGATTCAGGGATCTCCGATCCCTTTTTTATTTATATAGCCGGCGTGAGTTTACGCTCACATTAAAGTGACGTAGTCCTCTTTCTGTTTCGCCAGCCGCGCATGCGCGTTTAGCCGGATCTGAGTTTTTCTTCCGATTGGCTTGACGCACTTGTAGGAAGGCACGCAGCCTCTGTTTTTCAGAGTTTACCGGCCGCATTTCGCCCGACGGGCTATAAAAATACGAATTGGGCTTTGCCCTGGTGTAATATTTCCTTAATTACTTAATTTCAGTTATTTTGCCTCTATTTGTATTTATTTCAGTTCTCAATCGTTTATAAAGTATATTGAAATCAGGTGGCTCCCTCCACTTCCAATACTGCTGGCTGAACAGCTTTTAAGCTGTTTTTATTTACAATTTGTTCATCTGCTTCAGGGTTCTTCCACTAACTCCTCCATTCCTCCCAAATATTATTATGGCGTACTACGCCGATGAGGAAGAGCAGTATCAGGAACTGCAAGAGATTCTTATTGAACATCAGATGGAGGAAAGACTTGTGGAGGCACTTGGGCATCATGTGCAAGACTCTGTGAACTGGGCCCTGATTCAGGCCTTGAAGCCTTTTACCCAGCCTTTGGCTAATTGTGGCAGAAGAGAGTTTTTGGGTGAGAGTAGTCAACAGCCTCGCTTGCAAGCTGGAGAATCTAGGGAGGTATCTGGCCTCTCTCTGCAACACTCTGGAGGGTTCTTCCTCAGCAGAAATTCTGCCACAGATGGCAGCTTCGGTGCTGCGTGATCATGAATATGGCAGTTTTCCCCCTCAGGAAACATCTACCACTTTTCCACAATCCTCCTTTGTAAGGAAATGCCTCCTTGGCATGGTTACCCCCTGACTTTTTGCCTTTGCTGATGCTATGTTTTGAATTGAAAGTGTGCTGAGGCCTGCTAACCAGGCCCCAGCACCAGTGTTCTTTCCCTAACCTGTACTTTTGTTTCCACAATTGGCACACCCTGGCATCCAGGTAAGTCCCTTGTAACTGGTACCCCGGTACCAAGGGCCCTGATGCCAGGGAAGGTCTCTAAGGGCTGCAGCATGTCTTATGCCACCCTGGGGATCCCTCACTCAGCACAGACACACTGCTTGCCAGCTTGTGTGTGCTAGTGGGGATAAAACAACTAAGTCGACATGGCACTCCCCTCAGGGTGCCATGCCATCCTCACACTGCCTATGAAGTATAGATAAGTCACCCCTCTAGCAGGCCTTACAGCCCTAAGGCAGGGTGCACTATACCATAGGTGAGGGCACAAGTGCATGAGCACTATGCCCCTACAGTGTCTTAGCAAAACCTTAGACATTGTAAGTGCAGGGTAGCCATAAGAGTATATGGTCTGGGAGTATGTCATGCACGAACTCCACAGCACCATAATGGCTACATTGAAAACTGTGAAGTTTGGTATCAAACTTCTCAGCACAATAAATGCACACTGATGCCAGTGTACATTTTATTGTAACATACACCCCAGAGGGCACCTTAGAGGTGCCCCCTGAAACTTTAACCGACTATCCGTGTAGGCTGACTAGTTCTAGCAGCCTGCCACACACCAGACATGTTGCTGGCCACATGGGGAGAGTGCCTTTGTCACTCTGTGGCTAGTAACAAAGCCTGTACTGGGTGGAGATGCTTATCACCTCCCCCTGCAGGAACTGTAACACCTGGCGGTGAGCCTCAATGGCTCACCCCCTTTTTTTACAGCATCCCAGGGCACTCCAGCTAGGGGAGTTGCCCGCCCCCTCCGGCCACGGCCCCACTTTTGGTGGCAAGGCCGGAGGAGATAATGAGAAAAACAAGGAGGAGTCACTGGCCAGTCAGGACAGCCCCTAAGGTGTCCTGAGCTGAGGTGACACTGACTTTTAGAAATCCTCCATCTTGCAGATGGAGGATTCCCCCAATAGGATTAGGGATGTGCCCCCCTCCCCTCAGGGAGGAGGCACAAAGAGGGTGTAGCCACCCTCAGGGCTAGTAGCCATTGGCTACTAACCCCCCAGACCTAAACACACCCCTAAATTCAGTATTTAGGGGCTCCCCAGAACCTAGGAACTCAGATTCCTGCAACCTAAGAAGAAGAGGGCTGCTGAACTGAAAAACCTGCAGAGAAGACGGAGACACCAACTGCTCTGGCCCCAGCTCTACCGGCCTGTCTCCCCCCTTCCAAAGACACTGCTTCAGCGACGCGTTCCCAGGGTCCAGCAACCTCTGAAGCCTCAGAGGACTACCCTGCATCTAGAAGGACCAAGAACTCCCGAGGACAGCGGCTCTGTTCCACAAAGACTGCAACTTTGCAACAAAGAAGCAACTTTGAAACAACACACGTTTCCCACCAGAAGCGTGAGACTTTGCACTCTGCACCCGACGCCCCCGGCTCGACTTGTGGATAACTAACACCACCGGGAGGACTCCCCGGTGACTACGAGACCGTGAGTAGCCAGAGTTGACCCCCCTGAGCCCCCACAGCGATGCCTGTAGAGGGAATCCCGAGGCTCCCCCTGACCGCGACTGCCTGCTTCAAAGACCCGACACCTGGTAAAGGCACTGCATCCGCAGCCCCCAGGACCTGAAGGATCCGACCTCCAGTGCAGGAGCGACCCCCAGGTGGCCCTCTCCCTTGCCCAGGTGGTGGCTACCCAGAGGAGCCGCCCCTTGCCTGCCTGCATTGCTGAAGAGACCCCTTGGTCTCCCTTTGCTTTCTATTACAAACCCAACGCTTGTTTGCACACTGCACTCGGCCACCCCGTGCCGCTGAGGGTGAACTATCTGTGTGGACTTGTGTCCCCCTCGGTGCCCTACAAAACCCCCCTGGTCTGCCCTCCGAAGACGCGGGTACTTACCTGCTGGCAGACTGGAACCAGGGCACCCCCTTCTCCATTGAAGCCTATGCGTTTTGGGCACCACTTTGACCTCTGCACCTGACCGGCCCCGAGCTGCTGGTGTGGTAACTTTGGGGTTGCTCTGAACCCCCAATGGTGGGCTACCTTGGACCCAAACTTGAACCCCATAGGTGGTTTACTTACCTGCAAAAACTAACAAACTCTAACAGTTCCCCCAGGAACTGTTAAAAATAGCACTGTCTAGTTTTAAAATAGCTGTATGTCATTTATGTGAAAACTGTATATGCTATTTTGCTAATTCAAAGTTCCTAAAGTACCTACCTGCAATACCTTTCATTTGAAGTATTACATGTAAATCTTGAACCTGTGGTTCTTAAAATAAACTAAGAAAATATATTTTTCTATACAAAAACCTATTGGCCTGGAATTGTCTCCGAGTGTGTGTTCCTCCTTTATTGCCTGTGTGTGTACAACAAATGCTTAACACTACCCTCTGATAAGCCTACTGCTCGACCACACTACCACAAAATAGAGCATTAGAATTATCCCTTTTTGCCACTATCTTACCTCTAAGGGGAACCCTTGGACTCTCTGCATACTATTCCTTACTTTGAAATAGTGCATACCGAGCCAACTTCCTACATCCTTTTCACAAGCAAGTTTACATGATCCATCCTAATCTAAATCAGAGTCGAATGACTCGCAGACAGATTCGGTTCCACGCAAAAAGCAATGCAAATCACGACATGCTATGTCCGAGGTTACTACCCCGGCTGGTAAGAATCTTTTGTTTTCTCCCGAAGACATCATACATCCACGTTCCACTAAATGGGTTCCTACAGCTGAGGTAGCCCATTACGTGCAAGATAGACTGCGCAAACGTTTTGAGAAAGAAGTGCGCAATACACTCAGGTCGGAAAGCATTTGGCCTTCCTTACTTGGTAAAGTAGTGGAGACGCCAGAGTTGGACCCCAGCATGGCTAAATTTTTGCGCAAATTTGCTAAGGACCCCAAGAAAGGTCTAGATCGTGCTTGGCGAGGTTGCCAAGACAAGTTATTGTACTTGTCAGGTCCATTAACAAAAATCTTAGATCTTGCTATCCAATCTACGGAAACCAATACTCCTTTGGATCCGGAAGTCGTGCTGCAATGGGCACAGAGAGCTGCCTGTCTTTTGGGCAGCGCCAATTGCGCCATGTCTACAGAACGCAGACGTTCCTTTCTCATTCAGCTTGATCCCAAATTGGCAACTAATAAAGCTGGTTTTTTAGCCAATGGCATGCTTTTTGGCGACACATTCGTTAAATATTTGGGCAAATATGTTGCTACCTTCACAGCTTTAGATAAGGCTCAGTCCAAAATAAAGAAAGTATTCAATAATGCTCTTTTTGCACGGGTCGGGCACTTCAGAGGCTGAGAACCAGGCCGTAGATACCAGGCTGCAAGATTCGCCTCTCAGAGAAACCGCGGTGGTTCCACAGAGTACCAGACTTTCTACCCCAATCGTTACAGAGGACATGGTCGTTCCCCCAGAGGCTATCGTGGATGTGGTTCCAACCAAGAAACCTCCAACCCAGGTGAGAATTATCTGTTTATCAGAAGTAATTTTGGGGGGCAGGCTGCAACATTTTCTCCCAGCCTGGCAAAATATAACTAAAGACCCTTAGGTTCTTCAAACAGTCCAGGGTTTCCAGTTAGAGTTTTACACCTCCCCGGTTCAAGGGGCTCTTCCTACTTCTCTTCTTTTTTCCCCTCGCAGATCGCGCAATCACCGAAGAGGGGATTTTTACTCTCATTCAGAAAGGGGCAGTGGTGCAGACCATGCCACACCCTCATGGGTTCGTCACCACGATTTTCTTAGTGCAAAAGAAAGGCGGCGGTTCCCAGTTAGTTCTAAATCTCAGGCAATTCAATTCTTGGATGGAATATCGCCATTTCAAGATGGAAGGTATACATCTTCTGCAAGATCTTTTAAGAGACGGAGATTGGATGGTACGTTTGGATCTCAAGGACGCTTACCTTTCAGTTCCAATATGCGCTCCGCACAGGCGTTTTCTTACCTTCCAATGGGGCTCCCATTGGTTTGAGTTCAACGCCCTTCCCTTCGGTCTGTCTTCAGCTCCTTGGTGTTTCATCAAACTTCTACATCCGGTAGTCCAATTCTTAAGGGAGCGAGGTGTGAGATGGATTATATATCTCAACAACATTCTTCTTAGGCTGAGGACAAAGATTTAATACTTGTGCATCTCAATTGGACAATCCAATTACTACAAGATCTCGGACATGTCATCAATTCCGAAAAATCCAGTTTAGTGCCAACTCAGAATATCGAATTCTTAGGTTTTCAAATAGATTCTGTAAAAGCCTTGTTACTCCTTAACTTAAGCAAACGGAATTCGATCAAGAAGGAGTTGAGGAGAGCCTTTGCCTCTCCGACTATATCACTGAGGACATTAGCTCACCTGGTCGGTCTTCTGGCATCGTCAATTCAGGTGATTTTTCCGGGGCCACTGCACTACAGGGCCCTGCAGAGGTTGAAGATCCTTCATCTCCGAAAAGGTCTTTAATATTCAGAATTGATTCCCCTCTTGAAGGAAGCCAAGATGGAGATATCTTGGTGGCTCTCTCACATGGATGCCTGGAATGGCAGAGCAATTTTCACATCCAGTCCAGATGTGATAATAGAGTCGGATACCAGCCGGTGGGGCTGGAGAGCTCACTGCGGCTCAGTGGAAACGGGGGGTCGTTGGTCCCCGGGAGAACTGAGTTATCATATCAATTGTCTGGAGCTCTTGGTGGGAGCTTTCGCAATCAGATCACTTTCCCCTCGCAAAGCTCAGTGTTGCATCCTCCTCCGGACGGACAATGTCTTTGCGGTCAGGTACATCAATCACCTGGGGGTGGGGGTGGGGGTGGGGGGACCAGATCATGACTACTATCAGAGATTGCGAAGGAATTTTGGCATTTTTGTCTCCAACAACAGATTTCAGTAATAGCGGAATACATTACGGGTCATGCCAATGCGACGGCGGACTGGAATTCACGCTTCTTTTGGGATGGCAGCGACTGGAAGCTCAAACCGCAGGTTTTCCAGGCTCTTCAACTGAAGTGGGGGATTTGTCAGGTAGATTTGTTTGCGTCCTGGTTGAACAATCAAGTTCCATGTTTTTTCAGTTGGAAGCCAGATCCTCAGTCGATGGGGACAGATGCCTTCCTTCAACTGTGGCCGGAGGAACTTCTTTATGCGTTCCCTCCTTTTGCGATGATTCAGCGCATCCTGGCACAAATTCGGCAGAAAAAACGGACAGAGGTTATATTGGTGACTCCGTTCTGGAGAGCACAACCTTGGTTTCCATCTGCAATGAATCTTTCATGAGGCTTTCCAGTGATGCTACCAGTGAGTGTGGATCTTCTCACGGACCCGATGGGCAACTTCCACCCTATGATTGTACAGGGATTGCTGTCCATGATGGCTTGGCGACTTTCAGGCGACGATGGCAGGTGCCTGGAGTTTCAGAATCTGCACTGTTTTTCTTACCCCAGTCTTGGGCCCCCTCCACTCATAAAAGATATGAACAAGCCTGGAGGAAGTGGTTATGTTGGTGCGGTGCAAGGAGTCTGGATCCCGTGGGGTCAGAAATTCATGTCATAGCCAATTTTCTTTCTGATTTGGCTTCCCAAAGTTTGGCGTATAGGAAAATTAATAATTGTAGTTCCGCCCTGCCGGCTGTTCATCCTCATAGTCAGGGTAAGCCGGTTGGGGAACACCCTTTGATTTGTAAACTGCTTAGGGGCATCCATATGGTTAAACCTCCTCAACCAAAATATACATCTTTATTGGATGTTAATATTGTTCTGCGTTTTCTCAGAAATTGGCCTGATAATGAAGGATGATCCCGTAAGCAATTATCAGCTAAATTGACGATCCTGTTATGTTTGTCTTGTAGACGAGTTTCAGATTTAAAGCCTTGGATTTACTCCTGAGGAAGTATCATTTTCCATTACTAGACGTACTAAAACATCTTCAAAATGTATTTCTTACCCTTCCTTTCCGCATAATAAAAAACTTTGTGTTGTTCAATGTTTAAAAGCTTATGAAGATTGCACACATGAATTCAGACAAGATGTTTTTGGTCAATTGTTAATTTCCTTACAGAAGCCTTTTCGGCCAGTCACTGCTGCAACTTTGGCTCGTTGGGTCAAATGGATATTAGCAGAAACTGGTATTGATGTAACCATATTTGGAGCTCACTCAGTTAGAGGAGCCATGGCTTCTAAGGCTTTTTCAACTGGGGCTAGATTAGAGGATATTATGCTTCAGCGGTCTGGTCAAATGATTCTACTTTCAAAGTATTCTATCATAAACCTATTGTTGATGTGGTATCTGATGTGGTAATTATACTTTAAACTAGCATAATCCGAAGCGTCCGGTCCTGACACAGAGTTAAAAATCCTTTAGCTATTGCGTCAAGAATTTTAGATTCTATTAAGGACACGGAGGCAAGGATTATCCAACCCGTCGTACATTTTTATAAATATTTGTTATAAATGTTTCATTATTAATTTAGTATTTTGTAAATGTATAACTAAGGATAAAGATTAAACCCACCCAAGGTTATACATGGATATTAGTTCTATATATTTTGCCTTCCACAGGGGCAACTTACACGGTTTCGTGAGTTCCTCCCATTTGGATCAAGGGGTACGTCTTTGGTTCAAAGTTCCGGATGAAGTGGTGGAATCAGTTCCAGGTGACATGAGAGACCTCCATTCCAAGGTTCTGCAAGTTTTAATGCACCTTAACGTTGGATTTTGCAAAGAAAGAGGACGGACTGTAGTGTTCAGGCTATTTATGGACAGAGTAGAGCCACGATTGGTGGACTTGGGCTCATTGGAGTTGTAGTTTCAAGTTATTTTGTATTTTATTGGCTGCTGTTTTGTCAATAAAGTGAAGAGAAAGCATAATCCTCGCCTCCGTGTCCTTAACAGAATCTACAATTCTTGATGCAATAGCTAGAATTTTTGTCATTGTGGGCAGGTGTGCTCCTTGTTAAAGGGCTGAATGCTGTCACCCACAATGAAGTTAGCCAATGGCTGGAGTGGGCGGACCAACTGCCCCATGCGATAATGGGCAGAAGAAGAATGTGACTGATGCAAGAACTGACCAACAGATAAAGAGAGCTGGCTGAAAGTCACCATAAAGTAAGTACATTCTATACATAATTGTACAGAAATCATCTCACTGTGAAGGTGTGCTGACGGGGCCAGATCCATCACTATGTGTTGTTAGCTGAAGTGGGTGGGAAAAAAACGAAAATTACATATTTACAGAAAAATGGATGAAAAAGGGTGGCTGAAAGCCCCTAAAAGTAAGTATGATATATTCACTGTACAAGGTTACAACCATAGAAATTCACAGAAAAAAACAAAGGTTACAGGGATGTTATAGTTAGGTTCTGAATTTACAGTAGTTATAGTTCGAGTTATCTCAAGTAACTATAACTTGCGCCCTAAGGTCACTATAGCTCACGCCCCATCGTTCACAGTTTTTTCTTCAGTAATTTCACTGCTAATGTTTCACTTATATTTTTAATGATGTTATAGAAGTTGTCATCAGTGCTGTAATTTCTGGGGTAATTAGCAGTACATGGCGAGGGTGCGAGTTATAGTTACCTTAGGGTGCGAGTTATTGTTACTTGAAATAACTAACTATAACTGCTGAATTTCTATGGTTTTGTACCACTTTAAACTGAGCCTAACTATAACATCCCTGTAACCTTTGTTTTTTTTCAGTGAATTTGTATGTTTTTATTAACGTACAGTAATTTAATTTACCATACGTTAATCCAACCACAGCCGCAAGCACGGCCAGCCCCCTATAACCACCCAACCCTGCGTTGTTTCTTGCCCTCTGTTTGTGCCTCCCTGCCCGTTTCTTTTCTCTGTTGCTGCTTCTCTGCCCATTTTCTGCTGGTTTCTGCCTTTTTGCTTGTTTCTTGCCTCGGTCTGTGCCTTTTGCTTGTTTTTTGGCCTTCTGTTTCTGCCTTTGTGCGCATTTATTGCCCTCTGTTTATGCCTCTTTGCCCCTTTTGCGAGTTTGTTGCCTTCTGTTTCAGCCTTTCTCCTCGTTTCTTGCCTTCTGTCTCTGTTTCTGCCCATTTTCCTGCTTGTTTCTTGCCCTCTGTTTGTGCCTCTCTATCCATTTGTTGCTCTCTGTTTGTGCCTCTCTGCCCTGTACTTCTCTCTAGGCCTTTCTGCCTATTTTTCTGCTCATTTCTCGCTCTTTTTGCCTCTGCCTGTTTCTTCTCTCTGTGCCTTTCTGCCCATTTTTCTGATGGTTTCTTACTTTCTGTTTTTGCCTTTCTGCACTTTTCTTGCCCTCAGTTTATGCCTCTCTGTAGGTTTCTTGCCCTCTCTTTGTGCCTCTCTGTCCCTTTTCCGCTCATTTCTTGCCTTCCGTTCATTTCTTGCTCTCTTTCAGGCTATCTGGTACCACAGGGGGAGCTTCAAGGTCTCCCCCGCGGTCCCATTGCTGTTGCACACAGGGAGCTGCTGGATATGCAGCTCCCTGCATTCAAAAGCAATTCTTTCCTCTGTCTCCCAAATAAGCAAAAGCGCAAGCTAGCTTTCTGCCAACTTTGGTGTAATTCCGTCCAGAGGCTCGTGCTGTAGTCTGGTTCTAAGGGCCTATGGGAATCAACATGGGAAACACAACTTTTTTGCCCCCCCCCCTATTTCTTAGCCCCTGCTTGACGGATCACCTTGAAACTTTCTGTGCGCAGCAAGATCCACCAGTTACTTATTTTGAAAAATTAGTGACGAATCGTCAAGCAGTGCCAAAGATATAGACTAGTCAAAAAACACTTTTTCTATGGAAACATGGTCCCAACTATAACTACTTATGTATAACTATTTGGGGAGAGAGAGAAAGAGAATGAATTTCAGTAAAATCATAAAGGATCAAGCTTTAAAAAAAAAAAACGATGGGTGTGATGGCACTCCTGAATGCTATCTTCAGGAATGAGACATGCTCAACAATAGTTGAATACTTTGCCAAAAACAAGGGGACTGTGACCGGAAGGGATATCTTGTGGGAGGCTTTTAAACTCATGAATAGGGGGGTCTGCAAGAGTACTCAAGCCGGAGTACTGAAAGTGATACACACTCAACTACAAACAACAGAGACCAAAATAAATTCCCCAGAATGTGACTGCGAATAGCTGAGTCAGGCTTCACTAGCAGAGATTCGAGAACAGATAACAGAATTTAATGAACTAGCAGCACCGGAATCAAAGTTTGTATCCAAGTGGCATGTAGCATGATCCTAGGGTGAGGGGGTAGGCCTGGCCACAGCCTGGCTGAAAATCTGAGGGCACCGCAGGAAGCGGAAGATATAGTCAAAGTAGTGAGCATGAACGCACATGAAAACTATGGCACGCCCTCTATCCTCACGGTCTTTAAGAATTTGTATGCTAGCTTGTACAGTATGCGTGCCACAGCCTGATATTCCTCTCTATCCTGATAATGTAGCCTTGGCATGGCTATCTCAGGGGCAGGGAGAATATCTTATGACACCCACCACAGTGGAGGACATGAAGGAGGCGATACAGGCTCTCCCGAACAGCAAACCCCATGGCTCGATGGCCTGATGGGGGAATTTTACAAGGAATTCGTTGAGATCCTTGCGCTGCACCCGCAAGCCATGTACTACGAAGCGTAGCAAAGCAGATACAGCCCCCTCCTTGCATGAGGCACTGAGTGACGCTACTGAAACCAGATAAATCACCTAAAGCTTGCAAGTCCTGCAGACCGTTATCTTTAATAAACATAGATAAGAAAATACTGGTGATGCAACTGCAGCCCCTAATGATCTCGGTTTTACTGGACCAATACGGTTTCATACCTTCCCGCTGCTCCGTGCACCATTCACAATGTTTGCCTTACTTCACCAGTGGCCCGTTCTCTCCAGGCAGCTGCAGTGCTGCTGGACCCCACCAAGGCATTTGATTCTATTCCAAGGGAAGGCACGTTTGCTATCATGGCCCGTACAGCACATGTTTAAAGATAAACTGAGAAACACTCCTACCCTGATAGCAATGCTGTTAGTAAACTAAGAGGCACGGAATGGATCACGTGTTCCCTATATGTGTGCTAGATTCTTTTTATACATGGAGCAAACGTTTGGTCTATTTAATCAAACAAAGACGTTTTTTGGTACAGCAGAAATGCTGAGCTCACATGTTTGATGGTACCCTCCTATGGGACGGTGAAGAAAAAGCCCACTCTGTAAAATAAAATATTTGACTAGAATCACACAATTTGAGACTCTTTTATGGGGTAAGTACATTAGTTAGGTCGAGTAGATTATTCAAGTTACTCGACCTACAGGTCTAGTAACAATTTTAAAGCTTTTTCGAGGCCTGCAACAAGCAGGACTGATGGTTCTACAGCAGGACTCTGTGTACCACTCAACAAGGGCAGAAACTTCAGCACCAGAACACTATCCAGTGGCACGCACCACCTCGTCGTACCTTCACCACCAGAACACGGTCCAACTGCACACTCCACCCCATGGTACCTTCACCACCACAACACTATCCAGTGGCACGCACCACCTTGTTGCACCTTCACCACCAGAACACGGTCCAGCTGCACACTCCAAACCATCGTCCCTTCACCACCAGAACACTGTCCAGGTTCACACTCCACCCCATCGTACCTTCACCACCAGAACACTGTCCAGTCACAAACTCCAACCCATCGTACCTTCACCACCAGAACACTGTTCAGTCACAAACTCCAACCCATCGTACCTTCACCACCAGAACAGTGTCCAGGTGCACACTCCACCCCATCGTACCTTCACCACCAGAACACTGTCAAGTCACACACTCCAACCCATCGTACCTTCACCACCAGAACACTGTCCAGGTGCACACTCCACCCCATCGTACCTTCACCACCAGAACACTGTCCAGTCACAAACTCCAACCCATCGTACCTTCACCACCAGAACAGTGTCCAGGTGCACACTCCACCCCATCGTACCTTCACCACCAGAACACTGTCAAGTCACACACTCCAACCCATCGTACCTTCACCACCAGAACACTGTCCAGGTGCACACTCCACCCCATCGTACCTTCACCACCAGAACACTGTCCAGTCACGCACTAAACCCCATCGTACCTTCACCACCAGAACACTGTCCAGTCACACACTCCACCTCATCGTACCTTCAACACCAGAACACTGTCCAGCTGCACACTCCACTCCATCATACCTTCACCACCAGAACACTGTCCAGTCACAAACTCCAACCCATCGTACCTTCACCACCAGAACAGTGTCCAGGTGCACACTCCACCCCATCGTACCTTCACCACCAGAACACTGTCCAGGTGCACACTCCAACCCATCGTACCTTCACCACCAGAACACTGTTCACGTGCACACTCCACCCCATCGTACCTTCACCACCAGAACACTGTCCAGTCACGCACTAAACCCCATCGTACCTTCACCACCAGAACACTGTCCAGTCACACACTCCACCTCATCGTACCTTCACCACCAGAACACTGTACGGGTGCACACTCCACTCCATCATACCTTCACCACCAGAACACTGTCCAGTCACAAACTCCAACCCATCGTACCTTCACCACCAGAACACTGTCCAGGTGCACACTCCACCACCAGAACACGGTCAAGTCACACACTCCAACCCATCGTACCTTCACCACCAGAACACTGTCCAGGTGCACACTCCACCCCATCGTACCTTCACCACCAGAACACTGTCCAGTCACGCACTAAACCCCATCGTACCTTCACCACCAGAACACTATTGAGTCGCACACTCCACCCCATCGTACCTTCACCAGGCTGGCTCTCTCTTGTCCAAAAAGAATGCTGTACAGAAACTTCTTTGATCCAATACATGGCATGACACTAACTACTCTATGATCCAACTCACTACCAATACATCCTGCACTGCCTTCCATTGATTACAGCTCCCATACCCCTCAGCTAGACCTCCCTTAACCAACCCCTCTCCCCAAGAGCTCAAACTTGAACTGAACTCTATCCCTCACTTGGACGTAAACATGTAGAAAACTTCTGAATGATAAAGTTATTGAGTTTTCATTTTTAGCTTGGAGGCCTGTAGACTTTCATGGCAACACCACAATGAATACAAACCTAACTGCTGCTCTTCTATTTTCTGTTAACCACCTCACTGCAGCTCTGTGTGCGTCAACGTTACTCAAAATCTTATTGTAGCTCGGTCCCGCCCTCCTACTGCCTGCAGGGTGCAGTGCTCCAGTCTTGTCTGCCCCTTTCTCACATGGTACAGCACTTGCATCTGATGGAGTCTGAGTGATACAGCATCTGTATCTAGGGGTTCATCACTACCACTCCCTGCAAGGAGCAAGGGCAACCTACTGCCCCTGCAGTGCTCTGAACGCCCCCAATGGTTCTACCCCCAACCCTCTGCTGTGTCACTGGTCCAGCCCTCCAAGCTGTGCAGTAGTCCGCCTCCCCCCCACCCCTTGTAGTGTACAATACTCTGCCCTCCACCCCTCGTAGTGTACAATACTCTGCCCTCCACCCCTCGTAGTGTACAATACTCTGCCCTCCACCCCTCGTAGTGTACAATACTCTGCCCTCCCCCCCTCGTAGTGTACAATACTCTGCCCTCCCCCTTGTAGTGTACAATACTCTGCCCTCCCCCTTGTAGTGTACAATACTCTGCCCTCCACCCCTTGTAGTGTACAATACTCTGCCCTCCACCCCTTGTAGTGTACAATACTCTGCCCTCCCCCCTTGTAGTGTACAATACTCTGCCCCTCCCCCTTGTAGTGTACAATACTCTGCCCTCCGCCCCTCGTAGTGTACAATACTCTGCCCTCCGCCCCTCGTAGTGTACAATACTCTGCCCTCCCCCTCGTAGTGTACAATACTCTGCCCCTCCCCCTCGTAGTGTACAATACTCTGCCCTCCACCCCTCGTAGTGTACAATACTCTGCCCTCCACCCCTCATAGTGTACAATACTCTGCCCTCCACCCCTCATAGTGTACAATACTCTGCCCTCCCCCTCGTAGTGTACAATACTCTGCCCTCCCCCTTGTAGTGTACAATACTCTGCCCTTCACCTTGTAGTGTACAATACTCTGCCCTCCACCCCTCGTAGTGTACAATACTCTGCCCTCCACCCCTTGTAGTGTACAATACTCTGCCCCTCCCCCCTCGTAGTGTACAATACTCTGCCCTCCGCCCCTCGTAGTGTACAATACTCTGCCCTCCACCCGTCGTAGCGTACAATACTCTGCCCTCCACCCGTCGTAGTGTACAATACTCTGCCCTCCAGCCCTCGTAGTGTACAATACTCTGCCCCCTGCCCCTTGTAGTGTACAATACTCTGCCCTCCACCCCTCGTAGTGTACAATACTCTGCCCTCCACCCCTCGTAGTGTACAATACTCTGCCCTCCCCCTTGTAGTGTACAATACTCTGCCCTCCACCCCTTGTAGTGTACAATACTCTGCCCTCCACCCCTTGTAGTGTACAATACTCTGCCCTCCCCCTTGTAGTGTACAATACTCTGCCCCCGCCCCTCGTGGTGTACAATACTCTGCCCTCCCCCTTGTAGTGTACAATACTCTGCCCTCCCCCTTGTAGTGTACAATACTCTGCCCTCCCCCTTGTAGTGTACAATACTCTGCCCTCCACCCCTTGTAGTGTACAATACTCTGCCCTCCCCCCCTCGTAGTGTACAATACTCTGCCCCTCCCCCTCGTAGTGTACAATACTCTGCCCCTCCCCCTCGTAGTGTACAATACTCTGCCCCTCCCCCTCGTAGTGTACAATACTCTGCCCCTCCCCCTCGTAGTGTACAATACTCTGCCCCTCCCCCTTGTAGTGTACAATACTCTGCCCTCCACCCCTTGTAGTGTACAATACTCTGCCCTCCACTCTGCCCTCCACCCCTTGTAGTGTACAATACTCTGCCCTCCACCCCTTGTAGTGTACAATACTCTGCCCTCCACCCCTCGTAGTGTACAATACTCTGCCCCTCCCCCTTGTAGTGTACAATACTCTGCCCTCCACCCCTCGTAGTGTACAATACTCTGCCCCTCCGCCCCTTGTAGTGTACAATACTCTGCCCACAATACTCTGCCCTCCATCCCTCGTAGTGTACAATACTCTGCCCCTCCCCGTCGTAGTGTACAATACTCTGCCCTCCACCCCTCATAGTGTACAATACTCTGCCCTCCACCCCTCATAGTGTACAATACTCTGCCCTCCCCATCGTAGTGTACAATACTCTGCCCTCCCCCTTGTAGTGTACAATACTCTGCCCTCCCCCTTGTAGTGTACAATACTCTGCCCTCCACCCCTTGTAGTGTACAATACTCTGCCCTCCACCCCTCGTAGTGTACAATACTCTGCCCCTCCCCCTTGTAGTGTACAATACTCTGCCCTCCACCCCTCGTAGTGTACAATACTCTGCCCCTCCGCCCCTTGTAGTGTACAATACTCTGCCCACAATACTCTGCCCTCCATCCCTCGTAGTGTACAATACTCTGCCCCTCCCCCTCGTAGTGTACAATACTCTGCCCTCCACCCCTCATAGTGTACAATACTCTGCCCTCCCCATCGTAGTGTACAATACTCTGCCCTCCCCATCGTAGTGTACAATACTCTGCCCTCCCCCTTGTAGTGTACAATACTCTGCCCTCCCCCTTGTAGTGTACAATACTCTGCCCCTCCCCCTCGTAGTGTACAATACTCTGCCCCCCTCGTAGTGTACAATACTCTGCCCCCCCCCTCGTAGTGTACAATACTCTGCCCCTCCACCCCTCGAAGTGTACAATACTCTGCCCTCCACCCGTCGTAGTGTACAATACTCTGCCCCCCACCCCTTGTAGTGTACAATACTCTGCCCTCCACCCCATGTAGTGTACAATACTCTGCCCCCGCTCCTTGTAGTGTACAATACTCTGCCCTCCCCCTCGTAGTGTACAATACTCTGCCCCTCCCCCATGTAGTGTACAATACTCTGCCCTCCACCCCTCGTAGTGTACAATACTCTGCCCTCCCCCTTGTAGTGTACAATACTCTGCCCCCACTCCTCATAGTGTACAATAATCTGCCCTCCCCCCTTGTAGTGTACAATACTCTGCCCTCCCCCCTCGTAGTGTACAATACTCTGCCCTCCCCATGTAGTGTACAATACTCTGCCCTCCCCCTCGTAGTGTACAATACTCTGCCCTCCGCCCCTCGTAGTGTACAATACTCTGCCCTCCCCCCTCGTAGTGTACAATACTCTGCCCTCCCCCCTCGTAGTGTACAATACTCTGCCCTCCCCCATGTAGTGTACAATACTCTGCCCTACCCCATGTAGTGTACAATACTCTGCCCTCCCCCTCGTAGTGTACAATACTCTGCCCTCCCCCCTCGTAATGTACAATACTCTGCCCTCCCCCTCGTAGTGTACAATACTCTGCCCCTCCCCCTCGTAGTGTACAATACTCTGCCCCTCCCCCTCGTAGTGTACAATACTCTGCCCCTCCCCCTCGTAGTGTACAATACTCTGCCCTCCACCCCTTGTAGTGTACAATACTCTGCCCTCCCCCCCTTGTAGTGTACAATACTCTGCCCTCCCCCCCTCGTAGTGTACAATACTCTGCCCCTCCCCCTCGTAGTGTACAATACTCTGCCCTCCCCCTCGTAGTGTATAATACTCTGCCCCTCCCCCTCGTAGTGTACAATACTCTGCCCTCCCCCTCGTAGTGTACAATACTCTGCCCTCCACCCCTCGTAGTGTACAATACTCTGCCCTCCACCCCTCGTAGTGTACAATACTCTGCCCCTCCCCCTCGTAGTGTACAATACTCTGCCCTCCCCCCTCGTAGTGTACAATACTCTGCCCTCCCCCCTCGTAGTGTACAATACTCTGCCCTCCCCCCTCGTAGTGTACAATACTCTGCCCCCCCCTCGTAGTGTACAATACTCTGCCCTCCACCCCTCGTAGTGTACAATACTCTGCCCCCCCCTCGTAGTGTACAATACTCTGCCCCCCCCCTCGTAGTGTACAATACTCTGCCCTCCACCCCTCGTAGTGTACAATACTCTGCCCCCCCTCGTAGTGTACAATACTCTGCCCCCCCCCTCGTAGTGTACAATACTCTGCCCCCCCTCGTAGTGTACAATACTCTGCCCCCCCTCGTAGTGTACAATACTCTGCCCCCCCCCCTCGTAGTGTACAATACTCTGCCCCCCCTCGTAGTGTACAATACTCTGCCTCCCCCTCGTAGTGTACAATACTCTGCCTCCCCCTCGTAGTGTACAATACTCTGCCCTCCCCCATGTAGTGTACAATACTCTGCCCTCCCCCATGTAGTGTACAATACTCTGCCCTCCCCCATGTAGTGTACAATACTCTGCCCCTCCCCCTCGTAGTGTACAATACTCTGCCCCCCTCATAGTGTACAATACTCTGCCCCCCTCATAGTGTACAATACTCTGCCCCCCCTCGTAGTGTACAATACTCTGCCCCCCCTCGTAGTGTACAATACTCTGCCCCCCCCTCGTAGTGTACAATACTCTGCCCTCCCCATGTAGTGTACAATACTCTGCCCTCCCCCCCTCGTAGTGTACAATACTCTGCCCCCCCTCGTAGTGTACAATACTCTGCCCCCCCCTCGTAGTGTACAATACTCTGCCCCCCCTCGTAGTGTACAATACTCTGCCCCCCCTCGTAGTGTACAATACTCTGCCCCCCCCTCGTAGTGTACAATACTCTGCCCCCCCCTTGTAGTGTACAATACTCTGCCCCCCCTCGTAGTGTACAATACTCTGCCTCCCCCTCGTAGTGTACAATACTCTGCCCTCCCCCCTCGTAGTGTACAATACTCTGCCACCCTCGTAGTGTACAATACTCTGCCCCCCCCTCGTAGTGTACAATACTCTGCCCCCCTCGTAGTGTACAATACTCTGCCCCCCCCTCGTAGTGTACAATACTCTGCCCCCCTCGTAGTGTACAATACTCTGCCCTCCCCCTCGTAGTGTACAATACTCTGCCCCCCTCGTAGTGTACAATACTCTGCCCCCCTCGTAGTGTACAATACTCTGCCCTCCCCCCTCGTAGTGTACAATACTCTGCCCCCCCTCGTAGTGTACAATACTCTGCCCCCCCCTCGTAGTGTACAATACTCTGCCCTCCCCCCTCGTAGTGTATAATACTCTGCCCCCCCCTCGTAGTGTACAATACTCTGCCCCCCCCTCGTAGTGTACAATACTCTGCCCTCCCCCATGTAGTGTACAATACTCTGCCCTCCACCCCTCGTAGTGTACAATACTCTGCCCTCCCCCTCGTAGTGTACAATACTCTGCCCCCCCCTCGTAGTGTACAATACTCTGCCCTCCCCCCTCGTAGTGTATAATACTCTGCCCCCCCCCCTCGTAGTGTACAATACTCTGCCCTCCCCCTCGTGGTGTACAATACTCTGCCATCCACCCTCATAGTGTACAATACTCTGCCCTCCACCCCTCGTAGTGTACAATACTCTGCCCCTCCCCCTCGTAGTGTACAATACTCTGCCCCTCCACCCCTCGTAGTGTACAATACTCTGCCCTCCATCCCTCGTAGTGTACAATACTCTGCCCCCCCCCTCGTAGTGTACAATACTCTGCCCTCCACCCCTTGTAGTGTACAATACTCTGCCCTCCACCCCTTGTAGTGTACAATACTCTGCCCCTCCCCCTCGTAGTGTACAATACTCTGCCCTCCCCCCTCGTAGTGTACAATACTCTGCCCTCCACCCCTTGTAGTGTACAATACTCTGCCCCTCCCCCTCGTAGTGTACAATACTCTGCCCTCCATCCCTCGTAGTGTACAATACTCTTCCCGCCCTCGTAGTGTACAATACTCTGCCCTCCACCCCTCGTAGTGTACAATACTCTGCCCCCCCCTCGTAGTGTACAATACTCTGCCCCCCCCCTCGTAGTGTACAATACTCTGCCCTCCACCCCTCGTAGTGTACAATACTCTGCCCCCCCCTCGTAGTGTACAATACTCTGCCCCCCCTCGTAGTGTACAATACTCTGCCCCCCCCCTCGTAGTGTACAATACTCTGCCCCCCCTCGTAGTGTACAATACTCTGCCCCCCCTCGTAGTGTACAATACTCTGCCCCCCCCCCTCGTAGTGTACAATACTCTGCCCCCCCTCGTAGTGTACAATACTCTGCCTCCCCCTCGTAGTGTACAATACTCTGCCTCCCCCTCGTAGTGTACAATACTCTGCCCTCCCCCATGTAGTGTACAATACTCTGCCCTCCCCCCTCGTAGTGTACAATACTCTGCCCTCCCCCATGTAGTGTACAATACTCTGCCCCTCCCCCTCGTAGTGTACAATACTCTGCCCCCCTCGTAGTGTACAATACTCTGCCCCCCCCCTCGTAGTGTACAATACTCTGCCCCCCCTCGTAGTGTACAATACTCTGCCCCCCCCCCTCGTAGTGTACAATACTCTGCCCTCCCCATGTAGTGTACAATACTCTGCCCTCCCCCCCTCGTAGTGTACAATACTCTGCCCCCCCTCGTAGTGTACAATACTCTGCCCCCCCTCGTAGTGTACAATACTCTGCCCCCCCCTCGTAGTGTACAATACTCTGCCCCCCCCGTAGTGTACAATACTCTGCCCCCCCTCGTAGTGTACAATACTCTGCCCCCCCCTCGTAGTGTACAATACTCTGCCCCCCCCCTCGTAGTGTACAATACTCTGCCCCCCCTCGTAGTGTACAATACTCTGCCTCCCCCTCGTAGTGTACAATACTCTGCCCTCCCCCCTCGTAGTGTACAATACTCTGCCCCCCTCGTAGTGTACAATACTCTGCCCCCCCCTCGTAGTGTACAATACTCTGCCCCCCTCGTAGTGTACAATACTCTGCCCCCCCCTCGTAGTGTACAATACTCTGCCCCCCTCGTAGTGTACAATACTCTGCCCTCCCCCTCGTAGTGTACAATACTCTGCCCCCCTCGTAGTGTACAATACTCTGCCCTCCCCCCTCGTAGTGTACAATACTCTGCCCCCCCTCGTAGTGTACAATACTCTGCCCCCCCCTCGTAGTGTACAATACTCTGCCCTCCCCCCTCGTAGTGTATAATACTCTGCCCCCCCCTCGTAGTGTACAATACTCTGCCCCCCCCTCGTAGTGTACAATACTCTGCCCTCCCCCATGTAGTGTACAATACTCTGCCCTCCACCCCTCGTAGTGTACAATACTCTGCCCTCCCCCTCGTAGTGTACAATACTCTGCCCCCCCCCTCGTAGTGTACAATACTCTGCCCTCCCCCCTCGTAGTGTATAATACTCTGCCCCCCCCCCCCCTCGTAGTGTACAATACTCTGCCCTCGCCCTCGTGGTGTACAATACTCTGCCATCCACCCCTCATAGTGTACAATACTCTGCCCTCCACCCCTCGTAGTGTACAATACTCTGCCCCTCCCCCTCGTAGTGTACAATACTCTGCCCCTCCACCCCTCGTAGTGTACAATACTCTGACCTCCATCCCTCGTAGTGTACAATACTCTGCCCCCCCCTCGTAGTGTACAATACTCTGCCCTCCACCCCTTGTAGTGTACAATACTCTGCCCTCCACCCCTTGTAGTGTACAATACTCTGCCCCTCCCCCTCGTAGTGTACAATACTCTGCCCTCCCCCCTCGTAGTGTACAATACTCTGCCCTCCACCCCTTGTAGTGTACAATACTCTGCCCCTCCCCCTCGTAGTGTACAATACTCTGCCCTCCATCTCTCGTAGTGTACAATACTCTGCCCTCCCCCCTCGTAGTGTACAATACTCTGCCCTCCCCATCGTAGTGTACAATACTCTGCCCCCGCCCCTCGTAGTGTACAATACTCTGCCCTCCACCCCTTGTAGTGTACAATACTCTGCCCCCCCCCTCGTAGTGTACAATACTCTGCCCTCCACCCCTCGTAGTGTACAATACTCTGCCCTCCACCCCTCGTAGTGTACAATACTCTGCCCTCCATCCCTCGTAGTGTACAATACTCTGCCCTCCCCCCTCGTAGTGTACAATACTCTGCCCTCCACCCCTTGTAGTGTACAATACTCTGCCCTCCACCCCTTGTAGTGTACAATACTCTGCCCTCCATCCCTCGTAGTGTACAATACTCTGCCCTCCCCCATGTAGTGTACAATACTCTGCCCTCCACCCCTCGTAGTGTACAATACTCTGCCCCTCCCCCTCGTAGTGTACAATACTCTGCCCCTCCACCCCTCGTAGTGTACAATACTCTGACCTCCATCCCTCGTAGTGTACAATACTCTGCCCCCCCCTCGTAGTGTACAATACTCTGCCCTCCACCCCTTGTAGTGTACAATACTCTGCCCTCCACCCCTTGTAGTGTACAATACTCTGCCCCTCCCCCTCGTAGTGTACAATACTCTGCCCTCCCCCCTCGTAGTGTACAATACTCTGCCCTCCACCCCTTGTAGTGTACAATACTCTGCCCTCCCCCCTCGTAGTGTACAATACTCTGCCCTCCCCATCGTAGTGTACAATACTCTGCCCCCGCCCCTCGTAGTGTACAATACTCTGCCCTCCACCCCTTGTAGTGTACAATACTCTGCCCCCCCCCCTCGTAGTGTACAATACTCTGCCCTCCACCCCTCGTAGTGTACAATACTCTGCCCTCCACCCCTCGTAGTGTACAATACTCTGCCCTCCATCCCTCGTAGTGTACAATACTCTGCCCTCCCCCCTCGTAGTGTACAATACTCTGCCCTCCACCCCTTGTAGTGTACAATACTCTGCCCTCCACCCCTTGTAGTGTACAATACTCTGCCCTCCATCCCTCGTAGTGTACAATACTCTGCCCTCCCCCATGTAGTGTACAATACTCTGCCCTCCACCCCTCGTAGTGTACAATACTCTGCCCTCCCCCATGTAGTGTACAATACTCTGCCCCCCCCTCGTAGTGTACAATACTCTGCCCTCCATCCCTCGTAGTGTACAATACTCTGCCCTCCATCCCTCGTAGTGTACAATACTCTGCCCTCCCCCCTCGTAGTGTACAATACTCTGCCCTCCACCCCTCGTAGTGTACAATACTCTGCCCTCCATCCCTCGTAGTGTACAATACTCTGCCCTCCACCCCTTGTAGTGTACAATACTCTGCCCTCCACCCCTTGTAGTGTACAATACTCTGCCCTCCACCCCTCGTAGTGTACAATACTCTGCCCCCCCCTCGTAGTGTACAATACTCTGCCCTCCACCCCTTGTAGTGTACAATACTCTGCCCTCCCCCCTCGTAGTGTACAATACTCTGCCCTCCCCCCTCGTAGTGTACAATACTCTGCCCCCCCCCTCGTAGTGTACAATACTCTGCCCCCCCCCTCGTAGTGTACAATACTCTGCCCTCCACCCCTTGTAGTGTACAATACTCTGCCCCCCCCCTCGTAGTGTACAATACTCTGCCCTCCCCCCTCGTAGTGTACAATACTCTGCCCCCCCCCTCGTAGTGTACAATACTCTGCCCCCCCCTCGTAGTGTACAATACTCTGCCCTCCACCCCTTGTAGTGTACAATACTCTGCCCTCCCCCCTCGTAGTGTACAATACTCTGCCCTCCCCCCTCGTAGTGTACAATACTCTGCCCCCCCCCTCGTAGTGTACAATACTCTGCCCTCCCCCTTGTAGTGTACAATACTCTGCCCTCCCCCTCGTAGTGTACAATACTCTGCCCTCCACCCCTTGTAGTGTACAATACTCTGCCCTCCCCCTCGTAGTGTACAATACTCTGCCCTCCACCCCTTGTAGTGTACAATACTCTGCCCTCCCCCTCGTAGTGTACAATACTCTGCCCTCCCCCCTCGTAGTGTACAATACTCTGCCCTCCACCCCTCGTAGTGTACAATACTCTGCCCCCCCTC
Organism: Pleurodeles waltl; assembly: GCF_031143425.1. Classification (NCBI taxonomy): domain Eukaryota; kingdom Metazoa; phylum Chordata; class Amphibia; order Caudata; family Salamandridae; genus Pleurodeles; species Pleurodeles waltl. The sequence continues at coordinate 23,791,711 of NC_090444.1, read as the reverse complement.
GTAGTGTACAATACTCTGCCCCCCCCTCGTAGTGTACAATACTCTGCCCTCCACCCCTTGTAGTGTACAATACTCTGCCCTCCCCCCCTTGTACTGTACAATACTCTGCCCTCCCCCTCGTAGCGTACAATACTCTGCCCCTCCCCCCTCGTAGTGTACAATACTCTGCCCCTCCCCCGTGTAGTGTACAATACTCTGCCCTCCCCCCTCGTAGTGTACAATACTCTGCCCCCCCCTCGTGTAGTGTACAATACTCTGCCCCCCCCCCTCGTAGTGTACAATACTCTGCCCTCCCCCTCGTAGTGTACAATACTCTGCCCTCCCCCTCGTAGTGTACAATACTCTGCCCCCCCCCCTCGTAGTGTACAATACTCTGCCCCCCCCCCTCGTAGTGTACAATACTCTGCCCACCCCTCATAGTGTACAATACTCTGCCCTCCACCCCTTGTAGTGTACAATACTCTGCCCCCCCCCTCGTAGTGTACAATACTCTGCCCCTCCCCCCCCGGCCCTCTCACCAGGGGGTAGGCTGCCATGCCTCCTCCGCGCTGCCCCGCCGCCCCCCGGAGCCCGGGGCCCGCTCCCCTCCGCGGCAGTCCCGGCTGCATGGGGGGTCGGTGCCGGGATCAGCTCCTGCCTCCGTCAGCCATGGACCCGGGACCTCAGGCTGCGCTCTGCGCATGCGCGCAGGGAGTGCAGTGTACCGGGCGCTGCGCATGTGCTGCAGGGGCTGCCCTGTCCCAGCGAGGTGACATGCATTACATGACTGCGCATGCGCTTCAGTATCTTGCGCGCTGACCCGTCAATTGCAGCGTGGTCTCGCGGACGCCATCTTACTTGAGTGCAAGCCCTCCCACTGCAGGGTCCGTGGTGTTGAATAACTTCGTGTTTTTTGTCAAGCACGACACAGCTGGTGGACTAACGGCCAATGACTGAGTGTTCACTCCAGCCGAGCTCCAGGGTCTCTAGTTCCGTTGGAGTGGTAGTTCGTCTAGTGCGGTGACTCACTGCATGCTGGGACTTGTAGTCCTGTTAATTCAGCAGTCGAAGTCCATTACGAAAATATTGGGAGCTGTCAGCTGCATGGGGGGAGCGCTGGACCACTTCACACTGCGGGGGGGGGGGCTGGACCACTTCACCCTGCGGGGGTCAAAGGCGAAGCAGAAAAAAGCAAAATGTACTGTAAGGTTTTTCACAGTCAGGTGGCTACATATTAAATAAAGCACATCTTAGATAATAAATCAGTAAGTCGTCACCCAGTGGGAAATGCGCCCGAGTACATTATGACACCTCTTTTCTGGCTATTTAGGGTCTCTGCTTTGGGGAATTCCTTAGATAACGAATGCAAGAGCTCATCAGAGTTCCTCTGCATCTCTCTCTTCACCTTCTGCCAAGGAATCGACTGCTGACCGCGCTGGAAGCCTGCAAAACTGCAACAAAGTAGCAAAAACGACTACTGCAACTCTGTAACGCTGATCCTGCCGCCTTCTCGACTGTTTTCCTGCTTGTGCATGCTGTGGGGGTAGCCTGCCTCCTCTCTGCACCAGAAGCTCTGAAGAAATCTCCCGTGGGTCGATGGAATCTTCCCCCTGCAACCGCAGGCACCAAAAGACTGCATCACTGGTCCTATGGGTCACCTCTCAGCACAACGAGCATGGTCCCTGGAACTCAGCAACTCTGTCCAACTGACTGCCACAGTCCAGTGACTCTTCAGTCCAAGTTTGGTGGAGGTGAGTCCTTGCCTCCCCACGCTAGACTGCATTGCTGGGTTCTGCGTGATTTGCAGCTGCTCCGGCTCCTGTGCATTCTTCCATGATTTCCTTCATGCACAGCCAAGCCTGGGTCCCCGACACTCCTTCCTGCAGTGCACAACCTCCTGAGTTGTCCTCCGGCGTCGTGGGACTCCCATTTGTGACTTCGGGTGGACTCTGGTTCACTTTCCTTCTAAGTGCCTGTTCAGGAACTTCTGCGGGTGCTGCCTGCTTCAGTGAGGGCTCCCTACGTTGCTGGGGGCCCCCTCTGTCTCCTCCCCCAAGTGGCAACATCCTGGTCCCTCCTGGGCCACAGCAGCACCCAAAAACCCTAACCGCGACCCTTGCAGCTACCAAGACTTGTTTGCGGTCTTTCTGCGTGGAAACACATCTGAAAGCTTCATCGCGACGTGGGACATCTGTTAGAAATGGGGTTTTTGCCTCTGTCCAAGCAAGAACCCTCACTCTAGTCAGTGTAAGTCACACACAATCCAAAATGATCCTGTGCCCACCCTCTGGTAGCTTGGCACGAGCAGTCATGCTTAACTTAGAGGGAAATGTGTATAGTATGTGTGCAATAAATCATACAATAACACAATATAGCACCACAAAAATACACCACACAGTGTTTAGAAAAATATATAATATTTATCAGGATAATTGTAGGTGAAAACGAATAAAGACGCAATGTGAAATTGTAGAGATATCACTGAAAAGTGATATACAGTGTCTTAAGTCTTTAAGAAGCAAACAAAGTCTCTTTCAAGCACAAAGTACCTGGTTTAAAGTTGAAAATCTCCGCAAAGGGCCGCAGAAGAAGAGATACGTGGAAAAACGGTGTGTGCGTCGATTTTTTCTCTGCACACACGGGCTTGCATCGTTATTTTTCACGTGGAGAAGTCGTGAGTCGTTTTCCGGCGCGCGGACTGTCTCTTTCTGTGGGTCACGGGATTACCAGATGTCCCGGGGTCTGTGCGTGGATTCTTCAGCTTGTTTTCCAGTTGTGCGTCGTTCCGGAAGGCTGTGCGTGGAATTCTCGATCTCACGGCAGGCGTCGCGTCGATTTCCCCTCTGGAAGTCGGGCGGCGTTGTCCTTACGTGGCCGTGCGTCAAAGTTCCGGTCGCCCCGGAGGTGTCGCGTCCATCAGCGTCGGTGTGCGTCGATTTTCTCACCGCGGAGCAAGCTGTGCGTTGACATTTTCAGCGCACGAAGAGTCCAAATGAAAAAGAGAAGTTTTTTTGGTCCTGAGACTTCAGGGAACAGGAGGCAAGCTCTATCCAAGCCCTTGGAGAGCACTTTTACAGCCAGACAAGAGTTCATCAAGGCAGCAGGGCAACAGCAAGGCAGCAGTCCTTTGTAGAAAGCAGTCAGGTGAGTCCTTTAGGCAGCCAGGCAGTTATTCTTGGCAGTATGCAGGTTCTGGTTCAGGTTTCTTCTCCAGCAAGTGTCTGATGAGGTAGGGCAGAGGCCCTGTTTTATACCCAAATGTGCCTTTGAAGTGGGGGAGACTTCAAAGAGTGGCTAAGAAGTGCACAAGGTCCCCTTTCAGTTCAATCCTGTCTGCCAGGGTCCCAGTAGGGGGTGTGGCAGTCCTTTGTGTGAGAGCAGGCCCTCCACTCTCCCAGCCCAGGAAGACCAATTCAAAATGCAGATGTATGCAAGTGAGGCTGAGTACCCTGTGTTTGCGGTGTGTCTGAGTGAATGCACAAGGAGCTGTCAACCAAGCCCAGCCAGACGTGGATTGTAAGGCACCGAAAGATTTAAGTGCAAAGAAATGCTCACTTTCTAAAAGTGGCATTTCTAGAATAGTAATATTAAATCCAACTTCACCAGTCAGCAGGATTTGGTATTACCATTCTGGCCATACTAAATATGACCTTCCTACTCCTTTCAGATCAGCAGCTACAACTTCAATACTGTATGAGGGCAGCCCCAATGTTAGCCTATGAAGGGAGTAGGCCTCACAGTAGTGCAAAAACGAATTTAGGAGTTTTACACTACCAGGGCATGTAAACTACACAGGTACATGTCCTGCCTTTCACCCACACAGCACCCTGCTGTAGGAAAGTACCATCTTGCCTGGCATGTTACCCCCATTTTTCACTGTATATATGTTGTTTTAGTTGTATGTGTCACTGGGACCCTGGTATCCAGGGCACCAGTGCTCATAAGTGTGCCTGAATGTGTTACCTGTGTAGTGACTAACTGTCTCACTGAGGCTCTGCTAATCAGAACCTCAGTGGTTATGCTCTCTCATTTCTTTCAAATTGTCACTAACAGGCTAGTGACCAATTTTACCAATTTACATTGGCTACTGGAACACCCTTATAATTCCCTAGTATATGGTACTGAGGTACCCAGGGTATTGGGGTTCCAGGAGATCCCTATGGGCTGCAGCATTTCTTTTGCCACCCATAGGGAGCTCTGACAATTCTTACACAGGCCTGCCACTGCAGCCTGAGTGAAATAACGTCCACGTTATTTCACAGCCATTTTACACTGCACTTAAGTAACTTATAAGTCACCTATATGTCTAACCTTTACCTGGTAAAGGTTAGGTGCAAAGTGTAGGAAAGTACCATCTTGCCTGGCATGTTACCCCCATTTTTCACTGTATATATGTTGTTTTAGTTGTATGTGTCACTGGGACCCTGTTCTCCAGGGCCCCAGTGCTCATAAGTGTGCCTGAATGTGTTACCTGTGTAGTGACTAACTGTCTCACTGAGGCTCTGCTAATCAGAACCTCAGTGGTTATGCTCTCTCATTTCTTTCCAAATTGTCACTAACAGGCTAGTGACCATTTTGCCAATTTACATCGGCTTACTGGAACACCCTTATACTTCCCTAGTATATGGTACTGAGGTACCCAGGGTATTGGGGTTCCAGGAGATCCCTATGGGCTGCAGCATTTCTTTTGCCACCCATAAGGAGCTCTGACAATTCTTACACAGGCCTACCACTGCAGCCTGAGTGAAATAACGTCCACGTTATTTCACAGCCATTTTACACTGCACTTAAGTAACTTATAAGTCACCTATATGTCTAACCTTTACCTGGTAAAGGTTAGGTGCAAAGTTACTTAGTGTGAGGGCACCCTGGCACTAGCCAAGGTGCCCCCACATTGTTCAGGGCCAATTCCCTGAACTTTGTGAGTGCGGGGACACCATTACACACGTGCACTACATTTAGGTCAATACCTATATGTAGCTTCACAATGGTAACTCCGAATATGGCCATGTAACATGTCTAAGATCATGGAATTGCCCCCTCTATGCCATCCTGGCATTGTTGGCACAATTCCATGATCCCAGTGGTCTGTAGCACAGACCCTGGTACTGCCAAACTGCCTTTCCTGGGGTTTCACTGCAGCTGCTGCTGCTGCCAACCCCTCAGACAGGTTTCTGCCCCCCTGGGGTCAAGCCAGGCTTGTCCCAGGATGGCAGAACAAAGGACTTCCTCTGAGAGAGGGTGTTACACCCTCTCCCTTTGGAAAATGGTGTGAAGGCAGGGAGGGGTAGCCTCCCCCAGCCTCTGGAAATGCTTTCTTGGGCACAGATGTGCCCAATTTTGCATAAGCCAGTCTACACCGGTTCAGGGACCCCTTAGCCCTGCTCTGGCGCGAAACTGGACAAAGGAAAGGGGAGTGACCCCTCCCCTGACCTGCACCTCCCCTGGGAGGTGTCCAGAGCTCCTCCAGTGTGCTCCAGACCTCTGCCATCTTGGAAACAGAGGTGCTGCTGGCACACTGGACTGCTCTGAGTGGCCAGTGCCACCAGGTGACGTCAGAGACTCCTTCTGATAGGCTCCTTCAGGAGTTAGTAGCCTATCCTCTCTCCTAGGTAGCCAAACCCTCTTTTCTGGCTATTTAGGGTCTCTGTCTCTGGGGAAACTTTAGATAACGAATGCAAGAGCTCATCAGAGTTCCTCTGCATCTCTCTCTTCACCTTCTGCCAAGGAATCGACTACTGACCGCGCTGGAAGCCTGCAACACTGCAACAAAGTAGCAAAGACGACTACTGCAACTCTGTAATGCTGATCCTGCCGCCTTCTCGACTGTTTTCCTGGTGGTGCATGCTGTGGGGGTAGTCTGCCTCCTCTCTGCACTAGAAGCTCCGAAGAAATCTCCCGTGGGTCGACGGAATCTTCCCCCTGCAACCGCAGGCATCAAAGAACTGCATTACCGGTCCCTTGGGTGTCCTCTCAGCACGACGAGCGAGGTCCCTCGAATCCAGCAACTCTGTCCAAGTGACTCCCACAGTCCAGTGACTCTTCAGTCCAAGTTTGGTGGAGGTAAGTCCTTGCCTCACCTCGCTAGACTGCATTGCTAGGAACCGCGACTTTTGCAGCTACTCCGGCCCCTGTGCACTTCCGGCGGAAATCCTTTGTGCACAGCCAATCCTGGGTCCACGGCACTCTAACCTGCATTGCACGACTTTCTAAGTTGGTCTCCGGCGACGTGGGACTCCTTTATGTAACTTCAGGCGAGCACTGTTTCACGCATCCTTGTAGTGCCTGTTTCTGGCACTTCTCTGGGTGCTACCTGCTGCTGATAGGGCTCCTTGTCTTGCTCGACGTCCCCTCTACCTCCTGGTCCAATTTGCGACCTCCTGGTCCCTCCTGGGCCACAGCACTGTCCAAAAACGCTAACCGCACGATTTGCAGCTAGCAAGGCTTGTTGGCGTTCTTTTGGCGGGAAAACACTTCTGCACGACTCTCCACGGCGAGCGGAATCCGTCCACCAAAGGGGAAGTATCTAGCCCTTTTCGTTCCTGCAGAAACCTCAGCTTCTTCTGTCCAGTAGAAGCTTCTTTGTATCCACAGCTGGCATTTCCTGGGCATATGCCCATCTCCGACTTGCTTGTGACTTTTGGACTTGGTCCCCTTGTTCCACAGGTACCCTAGATTGGAAATCCACAGTTGTTGCATTGTTGGTTTGTGTCTTTCCTGCATTATTCCTCTATCACGACTTCTTTGTCTTTGGGGGAACTTCATTGCACTTTGCACTCACTTTTCAGGGTCTTGGGGAGGGCTATTTTTCTAACTCTCACTATTTTCTAATAGTCCCAGCGACCCTCTACAAGGTCACATAGGTTTGGGGTCCATTCGTGGTTCGCATTCCACTTTTGGAGTATATGGTTTGTGTTGCCCCTATCCCTATGTGTCCCCATTGCATCCCATTGTAACAATACATTGTTTGCACTGTTTTCTAAGACTATACTGCATATTTTTGGTATTGTGTACATATATCTTGTGTATATTTCCTATCCTCTCACTGAGGGTACACTCTAAGATACTTTGGCATATTGTCATAAAAATAAAGTAAGTTTATTTTTAGTATAACTGTGTATTGTGTTTTCTTATGATATTGTGCAAGTGACACTTGTGGTACTGTAGTAGCTTCACACGTCTCCTAGTTCAGCCTAAGCTGCTCTGCTAAGCTACCATTATCTATCAGCCTAAGCTGCTAGACACCCTATACACTAATAAGGGATAACTGGGCCTGGTGCAAGGTGCAAGTACCCCTTGGTACTCACTACAAGCCAGTCCAGCCTCCTACATTGGAAGCAGCGACGGGATAAGTGCTTTGAGACTGCTTACCACTCTTGTCATTGTACTTTTCATAAGAGAAAAATATACAAAACAAGTTCAGTGTGTGTACACATAGCTAAAAAGTTTTGCATTTCCTCTTTTCACTGTTTTCTAAGTGCTGAAAAGTACTTCTAAACTTTCAAAAAGTTCTTAAAAGTTTAAAAAGTTTTTTTTTCTGTCTTTCTAAAAAGTTCTGAAAACTTTTTTCTCTTTTTCTATCACTTTAACTCTCTCTAAAAATGTCTGGCACAGGCCAAAATGTTGATCTGTCCAAACTTGCATATGACCACCTTAGCTGGAAAGGAGCAAGGAGTCTCTGCATAGAGAGAGGTTTGAGTGTAGGGAAGAATCCTTCTTTGGAATTATTGCTTAACATGCTTAGAGAACAAGATAAGGCCAGAAGGGCCCCATCTGTTGAAAAAGTAGCTAATGGTTCCCAATCTGATCCAGGGACTCCCCTAGGAAAAGATTCAGGAAAGAAACTTCCTAGCCTGCCCAATACTAGACAGCCTAGCATAGTTGGTACTGAGGTTGAGTCACACCATACAGATAGTGTTGTCTCATCTTAACAAGAGTATTCCTTCTCACCACAGTAGAAGTGATGTTTATGTTAACCAAGCTGTTAGGGTACCTTCTGTAAGGGATAGGTCTCCTTCTGTCAATCCTCATCATACCTCTGTCTCAAGACATGTCCCTCCCACCAACCCTGATGACAGAATGTTAGAAAGGGAACTCAATAAGTTGAGAGTGGAACAAACCAGACTGAAGCTTAAGAAGCAACAGCTGGATTTGGATAGACAGTCCTTAGAACTAGAGAAGGAAAGACAGAAGTTGGGTTTAGAAACCCATGGTGGCAGCAGGAGTATTCCCCATAGTCATCCTGCAAGAGAGCATGATTCCAGGAATCTGCATAAGATAGTTCCCCCTTATAAGGAGGGGGATGACATTAACAAGTGGTTTGCTGCACTTGAGAGGGCCTGTCTTGTACAGGATGTCCCTCAAAGGCAGTGGGCTGCTATCCTATGGCTATCATTTAGTGGAAAAGGTAGGGATAGGCTCCTTACTGTGAAAGAAAGTGATGCCAATAATTTTACAGTTCTTAAGAATGCACTCCTGGATGGTTATGGCTTAACCACTGAACAATACAGGATAAAGTTCAGAGAGACCAAAAAGGAGTCTTCACAAGACTGGGTTGATTTCATTGACCATTCAGTGAAGGCCTTGGAGGGGTGGTTACAAGGCAGTAAAGTTACTGATTTTGAAAGCCTGTATAACTTGATCCTGAGAGAGCATATTCTTAATAATTGTGTGTCTGATTTGTTGCACCAGTACTTGGTGGACTCTGATCTGACCTCTCCCCAAGAATTGGGAAAGAAGGCAGACAAATGGGTCAGAACAAGGGTGAACAGAAAAGTTCATACAGGGGGTGACAAAGATGGCAACAAAAAGAAGGATGGTAAGTCTTCTGACAAGGGTGAGGACAAATCTAAAAATGAGTCTTCATCAGGCCCACAAAAACACTCTGGTGGGGGTGGTGGGCCCAAATCCTCTTTTAATCAAAACAAGGAAAATAAACCATGGTGCTATTTATGTAAAGTAAAAGGCCATTGGACAACAGATCCCAGTTGTCCAAAGAAAAGCACCAAGCCTCCTACCACTACAACCCCTACTGCTACCCCTAGTGTCCCTACTAATAGCAGTGGTGGTGGGAGCAAACCTACTAATAGCCAATCCAAGGGAGTAGCTGGGCTCACTATTGGTAACTTAGTTGGGGTTGGTCTTGTTAGGGAGACCACAGAGGCTGTGTTAGTCTCTGAGGGGGCTATTGATTTAGCCACCTTAGTTGCTTGTCCCCTGAATATGGATAAGTACAAGAAGCTACCCCTAATAAATGGTGTTGAGGTACAGGCCTACAGGGACACTGGTGCCAGTGAGACTATGGTCATAGAGAAACTGGTCCACCCTGAACAACACCTACTTGGTCACCAGTACCAAGTAACCGATGCTCACAACAACACACTTAGCCACCCCATGGCGGTTGTAAATCTCAACTGGGGGGGGTGGTTACTGGTCCAAAGAAAGTTGTGGTAGCCACAGATTTACCTGTAGACTGTCTACTAGGAAATGATTTGGAGACATCAGCTTGGGCAGATGTGGAGTTGGAGGCCCATGCAGCAATGCTGGGCATCCCAGGGCATATTTTTGCTTTGACAAGGGCTCAGGCCAAAAAGCAAAAAGGACAGGGAAGCTTGGATCCTGGAACAATGGACCAAGTGCTCCCTAAAGCTAGGGCTAGTAGAAGCAAACCACTTCCTACTATCCCTCCCTCTACAGTGGATTCTACTTCTGAGGAAGAAGAATTCCCTCCCTGTGCAGAACCTACACCAGAGGAGCTTGTAGCAGATACTGCTGAGCTTTTGGGTGAAGGGGGGCCTGCCAGAGAGGAGCTGAGTGTGGCACAGCAAACCTGTCCCACATTAGAGGGTCTGAGACAGCAAGCTGTCAAACAGGCTAATGGGGATGTCAGTGACTCTCACAGAGTTTACTGGGAGGACAATCTCTTATATACTGAGGCAAGGGATCCTAAACCTGGAGCTGCCAGGAGATTAATTATCCCTCAGGAGTACAGAAAGTTCCTCCTAACTCTTGCTCACGACATTCCCCTAGCAGGACATCTGGGACAAATGAAAACTTGGGACAGGCTTGTTCCCTTGTTTCATTGGCCTAGGATGTCTGAGGACACAAAAGAGTTTTGTAAGTCCTGTGAAACCTGTCAAGCCAGTGGCAAGACAGGTGGCACACCAAAGGCACCCCTTATTCCACTGCCTGTGGTTGGGGTTCCCTTTGAAAGGGTAGGGGTTGACTTAGTTGGCCCCCTTGACCCTCCTACTGCTTCAGGCAATAGATTCATCTTGGTGGTAGTGGACCATGCCACAAGATACCCTGAAGCTATTCCTTTAAGGACCACTACAGCTCCTGCAGTGGCAAAGGCGCTCCTGGGAATATTTTCCAGGGTGGGCTTCCCAAAGGAAGTAGTATCAGACAGGGGAAGCAATTTCATGTCTGCATACTTAAATTCCATGTGGAAGGAGTGTGGTGTGACTTATAAGTTCACTACACCCTATCATCCACAAACAAATGGACTGGTGGAGAGATTTAATAAAACTCTCAAAGGCATGATTATGGGTCTCCCTGAAAAACTCCGCAGGAGATGGGATATCCTGTTACCATGCCTCCTTTTTGCCTACAGGGAGGTACCCCAGAAAGGAGTGGGCTTTAGCCCCTTTGATCTTCTTTTTGGACACCCTGTTAGGGGTCCACTAACACTTGTAAAGGAGGGTTGGGAACAACCTTTAAAAGCTCCTAAGCAGGATATTGTGGATTATGTACTTGGCCTCAGATCAAGGATGGCTGAGTATATGAAAAAGGCCAGTAAGAACCTTCAGGCCAGCCAAGAGCTCCAGAAGCAATGGCATGATCAGAAGGCTGTTTTGGTTCAGTACCAACCAGGGCAGAAAGTGTGGGTCTTGGAGCCTGTGGCCCCAAGAGCACTCCAAGATAAATGGAGTGGACCCCACACAATTGTTGAGAAAAAGGGTGAAGTCACTTATTTAGTTGACTTAGGCACTGCCAGGAGTCCCCTTAGGGTGCTCCATGTCAACCGCCTGAAACCCTACTATGACAGGGCTGATCTCACCCTGCTCATGGCAACTGATGAGGGACAGGAAGAAGACAGTGATCCTCTTCCTGATCTCTTCTCTTCCACAGAACAAGATGCTCTAGTGGAAGGTGTAGTTTTGGCTGATTGTCTTACTGCTGAGCAGAAAGACCATTGCATAAATCTCCTAGATCAATTCTCTGAACTCTTCTCTACTGTGCCAGGTACCACTTCTTGGTGTGAGCACACTATAGATACTGGAGACAGCTTGCCTGTCAAAAGTAAAATCTATAGGCAGCCTGACCATGTCAGGGACTGCATAAAGCAAGAGGTGCAGAAAATGTTAGAACTAGGAGTGGTTGAGCACTCTGAAAGTCCATGGGCTTCTCCTGTGGTACTTGTACCAAAACCCCATTCCAAAGATGGAAAGAAGGAAATGCGGTTTTGTGTAGACTACAGAGGTCTCAACCTGGTAACCAAAACTGATGCTCACCCTATACCCAGGGCAGATGAGCTCATAGATACACTGGCATCTGCCAAGTATCTAAGCACTTTTGATTTGACTGCAGGGTATTGGCAGATCAAATTATCAGAAGATGCTAAACCTAAAACTGCATTTTCAACCATTCGAGGACATTACCTGTTCACTGTAATGCCTTTTGGATTGAAAAATGCACCTGCCACTTTTCAGAGGTTGGTGAACACAGTCCTGCAAGGGCTGGAAGCTTTCAGTGCAGCATATTTGGACGATATAGCTGTCTTTAGCTCCAGCTGGGATGATCACCTGGTCCACCTATGGAAAGTTTTGGAGGCCCTGCAAAAGGCAGGCCTAACTATCAAGGCTTCAAAGTGCCAGATAGGGCAGGGTAAGGTGGTTTATCTGGGACACCTAGTTGGTGGGGAACAGATTGCACCACTTCAGGGGAAAATCCAAACAATTATTGATTGGGTTCCCCCTACTACTCAGACTCAGGTGAGAGCCTTCCTAGGCCTCACTGGGTATTACAGGAGGTTCATTAAGAACTATGGCTCCATTGCAGCCCCTCTTAATGACCTCACTTCCAAGAAAATGCCTAAAAATGTATTATGGACAGCAAACTGTCAGAAAGCTTTTGAGGAGCTGAAGCAGGCCATGTGCTCTGCACCTGTCCTGAAAAGCCCTTGTTACTCTAAAAAATTCTATGTCCAAACTGATGCATCTGAATTAGGAGTAGGGGAAGGCCTATCACAACTTAATTCTGAGGGCCAGGATCAACCTGTTGCTTTTATTAGTAGGAGGTTGACCCCTAGAGAAAAGCGTTGGTCTGCCATTGAGAGGGAGGCCTTTGCTGTGGTCTGGGCACTGAAGAAGTTGAGGCCATACCTGTTTGGCACTCACTTCATTGTTCAGACAGACCACAAACCTCTACTTTGGCTAAAACAAATGAAAGGTGAAAATCCTAAATTGTTGAGGTGGTCCATATCCCTACAGGGAATGGACTATACAATGGAACATAGACCTGGGAGTAGCCACTCCAATGCAGATGGACTCTCCAGATATTTCCACTTAGACAATGAAGACTCATCAGGGCATGGCTAGTCTTATTGTCCTTCGTTTGGGGGGGGGTTGTGTAGGAAAGTACCATCTTGCCTGGCATGTTACCCCTATTTTTCACTGTATAAATGTTGTTTTAGTTGTATGTGTCACTGGGACCCTGGTATCCAGGGCCCCAGTTCTCATAAGTGTGCCTGAATGTGTTACCTGTGTAGTGACTAACTGTCTCACTGAGGCTCTGCTAATCAGAACCTCAGTGGTTATGCTCTCTCATTTCTTTCAAATTGTCACTAACAGGCTAGTGACCAATTTTACCAATTTACATTGGCTACTGGAACACCCTTATAATTCTCTAGTATGTGGTACTGAGGTACCCAGGGTATTGGGGTTCCAGGAGATCCCTATGGGCTGCAGCATTTCTTTTGCCACCCATAGGGAGCTCTGACAATTCTTACACAGGCCTGCCACTGCAGCCTGAGTGAAATAACTTCCACGTTATTTCACAGCCATTTTACACTGCACTTAAGTAACTTATAAGTCACCTATATGTCTAACCTTTACCTGGTAAAGGTTAGGTGCAAAGTTACTTAGTGTGAGGGCACCCTGGCACTAGCCAAGGTGCCCCCACATTGTTCAGGGCCAATTCCCCGGACTTTGTGAGTGCGGGGACACCATTACACGCGTGCACTACATATAAGTCACTATCTATATGTAGCTTCACAATGGTAACTCCGAATATGGCCATGTAACATGTCTATGATCATGGAATTGCCCCCTCTATGCCATCCTGGCATAGTTGGCACAATCCCATGATCCCAGTGGTCTGTAGCACAGACCCTGGTACTGCCAAACTGCCTTTCCTGGGGTTTCACTGCAGCTGCTGCTGCCAACCCCTCAGACAGGTTTCTGCCCCCTTGGGTTCAAGCCAGGCTTGTCCCAGGATGGCAGAACAAAGGACTTCCTCTGAGAGAGGGTGTTACACCCTCTCCCTTTGGAAAATGGTGTGAAGGCAGGGGAGGAGTAGCCTCCCCCAGCCTCTGGAAATGCTTTCTTGGGCACAGATGTGCCCAATTCTGCATAAGCCAGTCTACACCGGTTCAGGGACCCCTTAGCCCTGCTCTGGCGCGAAACTGGACAAAGGAAAGGGGAGTGACCACTCCCCTGACCTGCACCTCCCCTGGGAGGTGTCCAGAGCTCCTCCAGTGTTCTCCAGACCTCTGCCATCTTGGAAACAGAGGTGCTGCTGGCACACTGGACTGCTCTGAGTGGCCAGTGCCACCAGGTGACGTCAGAGACTCCTTCTGATAGGCTCCTTCAGGTGTTAGTAGCCTATCCTCTCTCCTAGGTAGCCAAACCCTCTTTTCTGGCTATTTAGGGTCTCTGTCTCTGGGGAAACTTTAGATAACGAATGCAAGAGCTCATCAGAGTTCCTCTGCATCTCTCTCTTCACCTTCTGCCAAGGAATCGACTGCTGACCGCACTGGAAGCCTGCAAAACTGCAACATAGTAGCAAAGACGACTACTGCAACTCTGTAACGCTGATCCTGCCGCCTTCTCGACTGTTTTCCTGGTGGTGCATGCTGTGGGGGTAGTCTGCCTCCTCTCTGCACTAGAAGCTGCGAAGAAATCTCCCATGGGTCGAGGGAATCTTCCCCCTGCAACCGCAGGCACCAAAAAGCTGCATTACCGGTCCCTTGGGTCTCCTCTCAGCATGACGAGCGAGGTCCCTTGAATCCAGCAACTCTGTCCAAGTGACTCCCACAGTCCAGTGACCCTTCAGTCCAAGTTTGGTGGAGGTAAGTCCTTGCCTCCCCACGCCAGACTGCATTGTTGGTAACCGTGAGTTTTGCAACTACTCCGGCCCCTGTGCACTTCCGGTGGAAATCCTTTGTGCACAGCCAAGCCTGGGTCCACGGCACTCTAACCTGCATTGCACGACTTTCTAAGTTGGTCTCCGGCGACGTGGGACTCCTTTGTGTAACTTCGGGTGAGCACCGTTTCATGCATCCTTGTAGTGCCTGTTTCTGGCACTTCTCCGGGTGCTACCTGCTGCTAAGAGGGCTCCTTGTCTTGCTCGACGTCTCCTCTACCTTCTGGTCCAATTTGCGACCTCCTGGTCCCTCCTGGGCCACAGCAGCATCCAAGAATGCTAACCACATGATTTGCAGCTAGCAAGGCTTGTTGGCGGTCTTTTGGCGGGAAAACACTTCTGCACGACTCTCCACGGCAAGGGGGATCCGTCCACCAAAGGGGAAGTCTCTAGCCCTTTTCGTTCCTGCAGAATCCTCAGCTTCTTCTGTCCAGTAGAAGCTTCTTTGCACCCACAGCTGGCATTTCCTGGGCATCTGCCCATCTCCGACTTGCTTGTGACTTTTGGACTTGGTCCCATTGTTCCAGAGGTACCCTAGATTGGAAATCCACCGTTGTTGCATTGTTGGTTTGTGTCTTTCCTGCATTATTCCTCTATCATGGCTTCTTTGTCCTTTGGGGAACTTTAGTGCACTTTGCACTCACTTTTCAGGGTCTTGGGGTGGGCTATTTTTCTAACCCTCACTATTTTCTAATAGTCCCAGCGACCCTCTACAAGGTCACATAGGTTTGGGGTCCATTCGTGGTTCGCATTCCACTTTTGGAGTATATGGTTTGTGTTGCCCCTATCCCTATGTGTCTCCATTGCATCCTATTGTAACTATACATTGTTTGCACTGTTTTCTAAGACTATACTGCATATTTTTAGTACTGTGTACATATAACTTGTGTATATTTGCTATCCTCACTCTGAGGGTACACTCTGAGATACTTTGACATATTGTCATAAAAATAAAGTACCTTTATTTTTAGTATAACTGTGTATTGTGTTTTCTTATGATATTGTGCAAGTGACACTTGTGCTACTGTAGTAGCTTCACACGTCTCCTAGTTCAGCCTAAGCTGCTCTGCTAAGCTACCATTATCTATCAGCCTAAGCTGCTAGACACCCTATACACTAATAAGGGATACCTGGGCCTGGTGCAAGGTGTAAGTACCCCTTGGTACTCACTACAAGCCAGTCCAGCCTCCTACACCTGCTCTAGGGGTTACCTAGGGCACACATTAGAGGTGACTTATATGTGGAGAAAGGGGAGGTTTAGGCTTGGCAAGTACTTTTAAATGCCTAGTCGAGGTGACAGTGAAACTGCCCACACAGGCCTTGCAATGGCAGGCCTGAGACAAGGTAAAGGGGCTACTTAAGTGGGTGGCACAACCAGTGCTGCAGGCCCACTAGTAGTATTTAATCTACAGGCCCTAGGCACATATAGTGCCCATTACTAGGGACTTATAAGTAGATTAAATAGTCCAATCAGGTATGATCCAAGGTTACCATGTGTAAAGGGAGAGAGCATATGCACTTTAGCACCGGTTAGCAGTGATAAAGTGTGCAGAGTCTAAAAGCCAGCAAAAACAATGTCCAAAAAGTGGAGGGAGTCAGGCAAAAGGTTAGGGGTGACCACCCTAAGGCTGTCAGGTCTAACATGTGTCCCCCCCCAGGTGAAAGTGGGGAGAGCTACCCGACCTCCTGGGAGCTCTCATTGCTAAGGCAGAAGTGCTGGAGAGACCATCAGCATTGGCATGGTCAACCCCGGGGCGATGCTCCCACGTAAAGTCCATCCCCTGTAGGGAAATGGACCACCTCAAGAGTTTAGGATTTTCACCCCTCATCTGCATGAGCCATGTGAGGGGCCTGTGGTCTGTCTGAACCCGGAAGTGAGTCCCAAATAGGTATGGCCTCAGCTTCTTCAGTACCCATACCACAGCAAATGCTTCTCTCTCAATAGCACTCCACCTCTGTTCCTGTGGTAATAGCCTTCTGCTAATAAAGACTACTGGTTGGTCTAAGCCCTCCTCATTTAGCTGTGCTAGGACCGCCCCTATGCCATGCTCTGAAGCGTCTGTCTGCACGATAAATTCCTTGGAGCAGTCAGGGGCCTTGAGCACGGGGCCGTGCACATGGCTTCCTTCAGAGAGTCAAAGGCTTTCTGACAAGCCTCTGTCCAATTCACCAACCTAGGTTGTTTCTTGGAAGTGAGTTCTGTCAAGGGAGACACAATGGTACCATAGCCCTTGACAAATCTGCGGTAGTATCCTGTGAGGCCTAAAAAGGCTCTCACCTCAGTCTGTGTTCTAGGTGGTTGCCAGGCCTTGATAGTTTCAATCTTGGCCTGGAGTGGCTGCACCTTGCCACAACCCACTAGGTGTCCCAAGTGCACCACGGAACCCTGCCCAATCTGGCATTTACTAGCCTTAATGGTCAGGCCTGCCTGTTGCAGGGCCTGAAGCACCTCCTTGAGGTGGAGCAGGTGTTCCTCCCAGCTGGAACTGTAGACAGCTATGTCGTCCAGGTAGGCTGCACAGAAGGCATCCTTGCCAGCTAGGACCCCGTTAACCAACCGTTGGAAGGTAGCGGGGGCATTTTTCAACCCAAATGGCATCACCCGGAACTGGTAATGGCCATCAGGTGGGGAAAATGTAGATCTCTCTTTAGCCCCCTCAGTCAGGGCGATCTGCCAGTACCCTGAAGTAAGTTCAAACGTACTCAGGAACTTGGCAGCGCCCAGACTGTCAACGAGCTCATCAGCTCGGGGGATGGGTTGGGCATCAGTCCGTGTGACTGAGTTGAGACCCCGGTAGTCAACACAGAACCGGAGTTCTGGCTTCGCACCTGGGGCAGTAGCCTTAGGGACCAACACCACAGGGCTGGCCCAGGGACTACTGGATTTCTCGATAACCCTTAAAGCTAACATCTTGGAGACCTCCTCCTTGATGCTGGCCTTCACCTTATCCGATAACCTGTAAATTTTGTTCTTCACAGGGAGACTGTCACCTGTGTCAATGTCATGAACACAGAAGTGGGTCAGTCCAGGAGTAAGGGAGAACAGGGGAGAGAACTGCTCCAACAGCTCATAGCAGTCTCCTCTCTGGTTTAGAGTCAGGGAGTCAGAGAGAATGACACCTTTCACTGACCTATCACCTTCTTGGGCAAAGAGGAGGTCGGGGAGAGATTCACTCTCCTCTTCCATTCCTTCATCTGTGACCAGAAGCATGTTGATTTCAGACCTCTCAAAATGAGGCTTCAGACGGTTGACATGGAGCACCCTTAGGGGTGTGGTAGGATGGTTGGATATAGACACCAGACTGCGTGGGTTATTTGTGATTTAGTAGATTTGGATTTATTGATTTGATAATATATATAGGCAACAGTTATAGATGAGTGTTCTCCGCCAGTGTGCGGTGGGGACTTCTCCTTCAGGCCCTTCTCTCTCTTGTCCTCCTCTCTTCTCTTTCTCCCAGGACCTTGCTGGAAGCGTGAGGAAAAGAAAAGAATATAGAATCGGTAAGTGTGGGGTTGCGGTGTTACTCTCTTAATATTTCCCCCCTCTTTCTCTCTCTTCTTCTCGCCTGTATTCCCCTTCCTCCTGTATCTTCCTTCTTTGTTTCTTTATTCTGAGTTTTTCCTGAGGCCTGTTTTCTCTCTCTCTTTGCTCTCTTTCCTTCTTTCCCTCCTCTGGTTCGAATAATTCTAGATACTCTTTCTTCCCGTTTTCCCTTCTTGATTCCTTGCCTTTAGCTGTTCCTCCTATTCATTTACGTCTCTTTTCCTGTCTTCTATCGCTCTTCTGTTCGTTTTGTTACTTCCCCGTCTTGTTGTGGCTCTGTTTCCCCCCCCCCTTTTAAGTGCTTCCCGTGCCGTGTTCCCTTTTCTTTCCCTTTTCCCCCCTTTTACTTCCCGTCATCCCACCCTTTTCCCTTGTGCCGCTCCCCGTACCTGGAAAGGCCACGCTTCTCCTGAAGCGTGGCGGCTTTTCCGTTCAGCTTCCCGGTTCCGCGTCCGTCCTCAGAGTTCTTGCTGGATACGACTCGGGCGGCGTTCCGCTCCTCCGCGGAGCGGTTTCTTCCGTTCTGGTCCCGATGGTTTCTCCAAACGTCTGTTCCTCCAGGTTCACGAGTTCCGATGCCTCCCAGCTCCTATTCCGGTCGTGTCCTCCCAAACACAGAGGAAACCGACTTTTAAAGTCCGATAGGTTCCGCGGTCTCGGACTACAACCAGTGATAGCACAGTCATCCGGGGTCACTTCTGGTGGAACAAGGGCAGAGTCAGCACAAGTCTGGGCGGAGTGTGTGTCGGATCGAGGAGACCCATCACATCGGGTTCCTAGAGGTTTGGAGGTCCACTAGGTAAGTGGCCTCCCCTTTCTGCTCCTTTACTTCAAATGGTCCAGATCAGCGGTCCTGGAGAGCTCTAGGCTCTACTAGCTCCATTACCCACACTTTGTCTCCAGGTTGAAACTCTACCAGCGTGGCCTTCTGGTCATACCAGCGTTTCATTACCTCTTGACTGGCCTCAAGGTTACTTTTGGCCTCTTTCCAGAAGCGGGTCATCTGGTTGCGGAGGGCCAACATGTAGCTGACCACATCCTGAGGGGGTGCCTTTAGAGCTTACTCCAACCCCTCCTTGACAATGCTTAAGGGTCCCCTGACAGGGTACCCTTAGAGAAGCTCAAAGGGACTGAGCCCTACCCCCTTCTGGGGTACCTCTCTGTAAGCAAAGAGAAGGCATGGTAAGATGACGTCCCACTTACGCCTCAGGACCTCAGGGAGGCCACCAATCATGCCTTTCAAGGTCTTGTTGAATCTCTCCACAAGACCATTAGATTGGGGGTGATAGGGTGTGGTGAACGTGTAGGTTACACCACACACATCCCACATAGACTTCATGTATGCAGACATGAAGTTAGTGCCTCTGTCAGACACTATCTCCTTTGGGAATCCCACACGGGTAAATATCCCCATCAGAGTTCTGGTCACCACCGGTGCAGTTACGGTCCTCAGAGGGATTGCCTCTGGGTAACGGGTGGCATGGTCCACCAAAACCAGGATGAACCTGTTGCCTAGGGCAGTTTTGGGGTCCAATGGACCAACAACATCGATGCCCACCCTTTCAAAGGGGGTGCCAACAACAGGAAGTGGAATCAGGGGGGTCTTAACCCTTTTTCCTGTTTTACCACTGGCCTGGCAGGTAGGACAAGATCTACAGAACGTATCTGAGTTTGTCCTTATTCTGGGCCAATAAAAGTGGGTGACAAGCCTGGCAAAGGTCTTGTCTTGCCCCAAATGTCCTGCCAGGTGAATGTCGTGAGCCAGACCCAGTAGAAAGGTTCGGTAACACTGGAGGACCACCAGCGCACGTGCTGCCCCAATGGCCGGAACCTTAGGCTCACTGTAGAGGAGATCATTCTTCCAATATACGTGGTGATCGCCAGAGGCTTCACCTGCTGCCTGGGCTGAGGCTTGCTTCCTCATACCCTCTAGAGTGGGACATTCTTTCTGTGCCTTGCAGAATTCCTCCCTGGTGGGTCCCCCCTCAACTTGCTAGCCAGCAAGCTCAGGTAGATCACCTAGGGTGGCAATGTCTTCCCCAGTTGGCTCAGGAGCCTCCTCCTCAGGAACCCCGTCAACCACTGCGGGAACTTCTGGGACCGGTTTCCCTTGCCCCTTGCCCCTCCTCTTGGCAGTTCTCTGGGCCATTGTTCCAGGCTCCAGACGCCCTTGACTTCCCTCTCGGTCAGCCATGGACTGTGTGGTCATGCAGACCCATTTGCCTAACAGACAATCTACAGGCATGGCAGGACTCACAGCTACTTTCAAAGTACCAGAGAACCCCCCACTCAAAGGTAACTAGAGCCACCGGTAGGTGACTCTCACGATTGTCAGCGACTATGACCTGGTGGAATGTATTAGGGACTATCTGCTCTGTTGACATGAGCTGACTCTTGATAGTAGTCATACTGGCTCCTGTGTCACGCAGAGCCTCCACCTTTTGCCCATCAATGGTGACCCACTGCCTGTACTTGGAAGTATTTTGGGGCATGTGGGCTTTGGGCACCATTTCTCCTTCTCCCAGGGACACTAGGGAAATCTCCACCTGCTCCCCAATGCTATGGTCCATCTCCCCCCAAGCGCTACACTAGTCAACCCAGGTGTCGGTCCAGTAGTGGACGGTGCCCTCTTGGAGCACTGGGGGTCGCCTTTATAGTGACCATATTGGTAGCACTCTAATCATTTGGGGTTGGATCTCCCTGATTTATCATAAGTCCCTGGCTTTTTCCCAAATCTGGAAAAGGAATGGTTGCCACCCCCTCCCTGGGAATTCTTTTGGGGGCCTTTGGAGAGTTCCTTATCTGTAAGTTTATCTCCCCCTCTTTCTTCTGTTGGGAACCCTGACCACCTTTGTGGGTGCCCCCCTCAGGTACATTTTTGGACACTCTGGTGCTAACCCAGAGGTCTGCCTCCTCAGCAAGCTTCCTGGGATCAGTCAGCTTACTATCTACCAAGTTCTGGCGCAACTCTGTAAAAGTAGTATTGAGCATATGCTCTCTCAGAATCAAGTCATATAACCCTTTATAATTGTCTACTTTGTTGCCCCGCATCCATCCATTCAGTGCCTTACTGGAGAAGTCAAAGAAATCTACCCATGTTTGTGTGGTTTGTTTGGTGCTGTCCCTAAACCTTTGACGGTATCCCTCAGGGGTCAGCCCAAACTTGGCAAGTAAAGTGGCTTTCTGAAGTGGGTATGTGTTTTGATCAGGTTGATCCAATGTGAGAAGTGTGTCCCTCCCCAATGGCGGCACATAACCCCACATAGCTACCCCCCATTGCCCTCAGGAACCTCATGAGCCCTTAGTGCAACTTCATAAGCAGCTAACCATTTATCTATGTCATCTCCCACCACAAAATTGGGCACCACATTTTTGGGTATACAAACCTTCTTTTCTCCAGCAGGTCCTGTCTGTATGCTGCCACCATTATTGCTGGATTCAGACTGTCTCGCCTTGATCTCCAGCTCCTTGAGACTCAGTTCATGAGCCAACAACTGTTTCTTTTCAGCCAAAGCCCTTTCAGCTTCCATCTGTTTGGCTGCTCTTTCAGCCTCCATCTGTTTGGCTGCTCTTTCAGCTTCCTTGGCTTCCCTCTCTGCCCTCCTTTCCTCCTGTTGAGCCTCAATTTTCAGTTTTGCCATTTGTAATTGGAACTCCCTTTCTTCTCTCCTTTCCTCTGCGGTCAGGCTTTGCTCAGAGACACTGCTCCTTGGTCTGGAAGGGGGCACAATTGCAGTGGTAACATCATCCACTGATAGCAACAAATCCTCTGACGGGCCATTTTCTGACTCCTCTTCCTCATCATCCTCCTCTAAATGGGCTTCTGCCCAGGCCCTCAGCGCCACTTGAAAGTCCTCCTTTTTGGAGGCCCCTTGGGTGGGTACTCTCATCACCCTACAGACCCTCTTAGCTGTTTGACTGTATATGTATCCAACAGGGCTAGGTCAAAGTCTCCTGCTTGAGACCCAGTCAGAGACATGTTGAGTGAGGATTTAGTTTTTGAAAATTGTGAGGAAAAACGAATTTGCAAAACAAGAGATAAAAATCAAGTTGACCTTCAACTGTGGGTAGGTAGTGAAATACTTAGCTACTGTATGTCACTGCACAAATACAAGTCCTATCCTCACTGCTGGTCACCAATGTTAGAAATGGGTTTTTTGGTTGGCAGTCAGGTTACCCTCTGTCCAAGCAAGAACCCCCACTCTAGTCAGGGTAAGTCACACACAATCCAAAATTATCCTGTGCCCACCCTCTGGTAGCTTGGCACGAGCAGTCAGGCTTAACTTAGAAGGCAATGTGTAAAGTATTTGTGCAATAAATCATACAATAAGACAATGTAGCACCACAAAAATACACCACTCAGTGTTTAGAAAAATATATAATATTTATCAGGATAATTGCAGGTCAAAACGAATAAACATGCAATGTGAAATTGTAGAGATATCACTGAAAAGTGATATAAAGGAACCGCCGGGGCAAGGGTCGGCGGGAGCACCGCCAACAGGCTGGCGGTGCCCCGCAGGGCATTCTGACTGCGGCGGTCTCCCGCCGGTTTTCCGCTGCCCATATGAATCCTCCATGGCGGTGCAGCAAGCTGCGCCGCCATGTGGATTCTGACACCCCATACCGCCATCCTGTTCCTGGCGGTTCGCCCGCCAGGAACAGGATGGCGGTATGGGGTGTCGTGGGGCCCCTGGGGGCCCCAAAAAGAATTTCAGTGTCTGCTTTGCAGACACTGAAATTCGCGACGGGTGCAACTGCACCCGTCGCACCTTCCCACTCCGCGTCCTCGTGGGAAGGTTGTTTTCCACTGGGCTGGCGGGCGGCCTTTTGGCGGTCGCCCGCCAGCCCAGTGGAAAACCCAGAATCACCGCAGCGGTCTCATGACCGCGGTGCGGTATTCTGGAGGGGGGAACTCTGGCGGGCGGCCTCCGCCGCCCGCCAGGGTTAGAATCACCCCCAAAGTCTCTTTCAAGCACAAAGTACCTGGTTTAAAGTGGAAAATCTCTGCAAAGGGCCGCAGAAGAAGAGATACGTGGAAAAATGGTGTGTGCATCGATTTCTCCTCTGCACACACGGACTTGCGTGGTTATATTTCACGCGGGGAAGTCGTGTCTATTTTTCCGGCGTGCGGACTGTCTCTTTCTGTGGGTCGCGGGATTACCAGATGTCCCGGGGTCTGTGCGTGGATTCTTCGGCTTGTTTTCCGATTGCGCGTCGTTCCGGGAGGCTGTGCGCGGAATTCTCGGTCTCACGGCAGGCGTCACGTCGATTTCCCCTCTGGAAGTCGGGCGGCGTTGTCCTTGCGAGGCCGTGTGTCGAAGTTCCGGTCGCCCCGGAGGTGTCGCGTCGATCAGCGTCGGTGTGCGGCAATTTTCTCGCTGCGGAGCAAACTGTGCGTCGAACTTTTCAGCGCATGAAGAGTCCAAAGGAAAAAGAGAAGTCTTTTTGGTCCTGAGACTTCAGGGAACAGGAGGCAAGCTCTATCCAAGCCCTTGGAGAGCACTTTTACAGCCAGACAAGAGTTCATCAAGGCAGCAGGGCAACATCAAGGCAGCAGTCCTTTGTAGAAAGCAGTCAGATGAGTCCTTTAGGCAGCCAGGCAGTTCTTCTTGCAGGATGCAGGTTCTGGTTCAGGTTTCTTCTCCTGCAAGTGTCTGATGAGGTAGGGCAGAGGCCCTGTCTTATACCCAAATGTGCCTTTGAAGTGGGGGAGACTTCAAAGAGTGGCTAAGAAGTGCACCAGGTCCCCTTTCAGTTCAATCCTGTCTGCCAGGGTCCCAGTAGGGGGTGTGGCACAGTCCTTTGTGTGAGAGCAGGCCCTCCACCCTCCCAGCCCAGGAAGACCCATTCAAAATGCAGATGTATGCAAGTGAGGCTGAGTACCCTGTGTTTGGGGTGTGTCTGAGTGAATTCACAAGGAGCTGTCAACCAAGCCCAGCCAGACGTGGATTGTAAGGCACCGAAAGATTTAAGTGTAAAGAAATGCTCACTTTCTAAAAGTGGCATTTCTAGAATAGTAATATTAAGTCCAACTTCACCAGTCAGCAGGATTTGGTATTACCATTCTGGCCATACTAGATTTGACCTTCCTAGTCCTTTCAGATCAGCAGCTACCACTTCAATACTGTAAGAGGGCAGCCCCAATGTTAGCCTATGAAGGGAGCAGGCCTCACAGTAGTGCAAAAACGAATTTAGGAGTTTTACACCACCAGGACATGTAAACTACACAGGTACATGTTCTGGGTTTCACCCACACAGCACCCTGCTCTAGGGGATACCTAGGGCACACATTAGAGGTGACTTATATGTGGAGAAAGGGGAGGATTAGGCTTGGCAAGTACTTTTAAATGCCAAGTCGAGGTGACAGTGAAACTGCCCATTGCAATGGCAGGCCTGAGACAAGGTAAAGGGGCTACTTAAGTGGGTGGCACAACCAGTGCTGTAGGCCCACTAGTAGCATTTAATCAACAGGCCCTAGGCACATATAGTGCCCATTACTAGGGACTTATAAGTAGATTAAATAGTCCAATCAGGTACTATCCAAGGTTACCATGTGTAAAGGGAGAGAGCATATGCACTTTAGCACCAGTTAGCAGTGATAAAGTGCGCAGAGTCTAAAAGCCAGCAACAACTTTGTCCAAAAAGTGGAGCGAGGCAGGTAAAAAGTTAGGGGTGACCACCCTAAGGCTGTCAGGTCTAACAACATCCATCATCCAAAGGGGAAGTTCCTAGTCCTCTTCTTTCTTGCAGAACTCCAAGCTTCTTCCAACAGGTGGCAGCTTCCTTGCACCCTCAGCTGGCATTTCCTGGGCTCCTGCCCACTCTCGACACTGTCGCGACTATTGGACTTGGTCCCCTTATCTTACAGGTACTCAGGTCCGGAAATCCACTGTTGTTGCATTGCTGGTGTTTGTTCTTCCTGCAGAATCCCACTATCACGACTTCTGTGCTCTCTGGGGGTAGTAGGTGCACTTTACACCTACCTTTCAGGGTCCTGGGGTGGGCTATTTTTCTAACCCTCACTGTTTTCTTACAGTCCCAGCGACCCTCTACAAGCTCACATAGGTTTGGGGTCCATTCGCGGTTTGCATTCCACTTTTGGAGTATATGGTTTGTGCTGCCCCTATACCTATGTGCTCCTATTGCAATCTATTGTAACTTTACACTGCTTGCATTACTTTTCTTGCTATTTCCTGCATAATGTTGGGTTGTGTACATATATCTTGTGTATATAGCTTATCCTCATACTGAGGGTACTCACTGAGATACTTTAGGCATATTGTCATAAAAATAAAGTACCTTTATTTTTAGTACTTCTGTGTATTGTGTTTTCTTATGATATTGAGCATATGACACCAGTGGTATAGTAGGAGCTTTACATGTCTCCTAGTTCAGCCTAAGCTGCTTTGCCATAGCTACCTTCTATCAGCCTAAGCTGCTAGGAACACCTCTTCTACGCTAATAAGGGATAACTGGACCTGGCACAAGTTGTAAGTACCTCTGGTACCCACTACAAGCCAGGCCAGCCTCCTACATTGGTTGTGCAGCGGTGGGATAAGTACTTGTAACTACTTACCGCTTTGTCATTGTGTACTTTTCATAAGAGAATAATATACAAAACAAGTTCAGTGTATGTACACCTAACCAAAATGTTTTGCTTTTCTTCTCTTAAACGTTTTACAAAGTTCTGAAAAGTTTCTCTAAAACTTCTAAAAGTTAGAAAAAGTTTTTTTTCTCTGTTCTTTAAAAAGTTCTGAAACTTTTTCTTCCTTCTCACTGTCTCTAAACCTTTTGCTATCATGTCTGACGTAGAGTCTGCTCTTAAAATGGTCAATACTACTTATGACAATTTGAATTACAAGAGCCTAAGGAGTCTCTGCTTAGATAGAGGTTTACTGATAGGAAAGAGCCCTACAAAAGAGTTTCTATATAACATGCTTATTGTGAATGATGAGTCCCAAGCAGGCACTTAAAATGAGAAGTTAATAGATGGCTCCCATTCTGACTCAGGGGATCTCCTTGAGGTAGGTGGGGAGGGTTCTGTTCCAAATCTGCCCCTTAGCAGGACACCTAGTAATGTTGGTAGTAATGGAGGTTCCCATCGTAGTAGGGAAGTCTTTATTCCTGGAGGCCAGGGTGTTAGAGTTCAGTCAGTTAGGGACCGATCTCCCTCTGTTGTTTCCAGTTTATCTTCTTTGTCCAAGCATTCCCAACCCACCCACCCTGAAGACAATATGTTAGAAAGGGAACTCAAAAAGTTGAGAGTGGAAGAGACCAGACTGAACCTTAAACAGCAACAGCTGGCTCTAGACAGGGAATCCCCAGATCTGGTGAAGGAGAGACAGAGATTGGGGTTTGGACCCCATGGTGGCAGCAATAGCAGAATTCCTGATAGTAATCCTGTGAGAGAGCATGATTCCAGGAATCTGCACAAGATAGTCCCCCCTTACAAGGAGGGGGATGACATCAACAAGTGGTTTGTTGCACTTGAGAGGGCCTGTATGGTACAGGGGGTCCCTCAAAGGCAGTGGGCTGCTATATTGTGGCTATCTTTCACTGGAAAGGGTAGGGATAGGCTCCTTACTGTTTGAGAGAGTGATGCTAACAATTTTGCAGTTTTGAAGGATGCACTCTTGGATGGATTTGGCTTAACCACTGAGCAATACAGGATTAAGTTCAGAGACACCAGAAAAGAGTCCTCACAAGACTGGATAGACTTTGTTGACTGTTCAGTGAAGGCCTTGGAGGGGTGGTTACATGGCAGTAAAGTTTCTGACTATGAAAGCCTGTATAATGTAATCCTGAGAGAGCATATTCTGAAAAACTGTGTGTCTGACTTGCTACACCAATATCTAGTGGACTCAGATCTGACCTCTCCCCAAGAATTGGGAAAGAAGGCAGACAAATGGGTCAGAACAAGAGTGAACAGAAAAGTTAATAAGGGGTGACAAGGATGGCAAGAAGAAGGATGGTAAGTCTTCTGACAAGGGTGGGGACAAATCTAAAAATGAGTCTTCATTAGGCCCACAAAAATCCTCTGGTGGGGCTGGTGGGTGCAAATCCTCTTCAAATCAAGTTAAAAAGCCTTGGTGTTATGTGTGTAAAGTCAAAGGCCATTGGACAACTGATGCCAGTTGTCCAAAGAAAAACACCAAACCTCCCACTACCACAACCCCTACTGCAAATTCTAGTGCCCCTAGTAATAGCAGTGGTGGTAGGAGCAAACCTACTAATAGCCAATCCAAGGGAGTAGCTGGGGTCACTTTTGGTAATTTAGTTGGGGTTGGTCTTGTTAGGGAGACCACAGAGGCTGTGTTAGTCTCTGAGGGGGCCATTGATTTGGCCACCTTGGTTGCTTGTCCCCTTAATATGGATAAGTACAAGCAACTTCCCCTAATAAATGGTGTTGAGGTTCAGGCCTACAGGGACACAGGTGCCAGTGTTACCATGGTGATAGAGAAACTGGTACACCCTGAACAACACCTACTTGGTCACTAGTACCAAGTGACAGACGCTCATAACAACACTCTTAGCCACCCCATGGCTGTTGTGAATCTCAACTGGTGGGGGGTTACTGGTCCAAAAAAAATTGTGGTTGCCTCAGATTTACCTGTAGACTGTATACTAGGGAACGATTTAGAGACATCAGCTTGGGCAGAAGTGGAGTTGGAGGCTCATGCAGCAATGCTGGGCATTCCTGGGCATATTTTTGCTTTGACAAGGGCTCAGGCCAAAAAGCAAAAAGGACAGGGTAACTTGGATCCTGGAACAATGGACCAAGTGCTCCCTAAAGCTAGGGGTAGCAAGGGTAAATCCGTACCCACTATCCCTCCCTCTACAGATGATTCTCCTTCTGAGGAAGAAGAATTTCCTCCCTGTGCAGAACCTTCACCAGATGAGCTGGCAGCAGACACTGCTGAGCTTTTGGGTGGAGGGGGGCCTGCCAGGGAAGAGCTGAGTGTGGCACAGCAAACCTGTCCCACATTAGAGGGTCTCAGACAGCAAGCTGTCAAACAGCAAAATGGGGATGTCAGTGACTAACATAGAGTTTACAGGGAGGACAACCTCTTGTACACAGAGACAAGGGACCCAAAACCTGGAGCAGCCAGGAGATTGGTCATTCCCCTGCAGTACAGAGAGTTCATCCTAACTCTGGCACATGACATTCCTTTGGCTGGGCATTTGGGCCAGATCAAAACACGGGAAAGACTTGTCCCCCTGTTTCACTGGCCTAGGATGTCAGAGGACACAAAAGATTTTTGTAAGTCTTGTGTGACCTGCCAAGCCAGTGGCAAGACTGGTGGCACACCAAAGGCTCCCCTTATTCCACTACCTGTGGTTGGGGTCCCATTTGAAAGGGTAGGGGTTGACATAGTTGGCCCCCTTGACCCTCCTACTGCTTCAGGCAATAGGTTTATCTTGGTGGTTGTGGACCATGCCACAAGATATCCTGAAGAAATTCCTCTAAGGACCACTACAGCACCTGCAGTGTGTAGGAAAGTACCATCTTGCCTGGCATGTTACCCCCATTTTTCACTGTATATATGTTGTTTTAGTTGTATGTGTCACTGGGACCCTGCCAGCCAGGGCCCCAGTGTTCATAAGTGTGCCTGAATGTGTTACCTGTGTTATGACTAACTGTCTCACTGAGGCTCTGCTATCCAGAACCTCAGTGGTTATGCTCTCTCATTTATTTCCAAATTGTCACTAACAGGCTAGTGACCAATTTTACCAATTCACATTGGCATACTGGAACACCCTTATATTTACCTAGTATATGGTACTGAAGTACCCAGGGTATTGGGGTTCCAGGAGATCCCTGTGGGCTACAGCATTTCTTTTGCCACCCATAGGGAGCTCTGACAATTCTTACACAGGCCTGCCACTGCAGCCTGAGTGAAATAATGCACACATTATTTCACAGCCATTTTCACTGCACTTAAGTAACTTATAAGTCACCTATATGTCTAACCTTTACGTAGTAAAGGTTGGGTGCTAAGTTACTTAGTTTGTGGGCACCCTGGCACTAGCCAGAGTGCTCCCACATCGTTCAGGGCAAATTCCCTGGACTTTGTGAGTGCGGGGACACCATTACACGCGTGCACTACACATAGGTCACTACCTATGTGTAGCTTCACAATGGTAACTCCGAATATGGCCATGTAACATGTCTAAGATCATGGGATTGCCCCCTCTATGCCATCCTGGCATTGTTGGCACAATCCCATGATCCCACGGGTCTGTAGCTCAGACCCGGATACTGCCAAACTGCCTTTTCAGGGGTTTCACTGCAGCTGCTGCCAACCCCTCAGACAGGTTTCTGCCCTCCTGGGGTCCAGCCAGGTTTGGCCCAGGAAGGCAGAACAAAGGACTTCCTCAGAGAGAGGGTGTTACACCCTCTCCCTTTGGAAAAAGGTGTGAAGGCAGGGGAGCAGTAGCGTCCCCCAGCCTCTGGAAATGCTTTCATGGGCACAGATGGTGCCCATTTCTGCATAAGCCAGTCTACACCGGTTCAGGGACCCCTCAGCCCTGCTCTGGCGCGAAACTGGACAAAGGAAAGGGGAGTGACCACTCCCCTGACCTGCACCTCCCCTGGGAGGTGCCCAGAGCTCCTCCAGTGTGCTCCAGACCTCTGCCATCTTGGAAACAGAGGTGCTGCTGGCACACTGGACTGCTCTGAGTGGCCAGGGCCAGCAGGTGACGTCAGAGACTCCTTCTGATAGGCTCCTTCAGGTGTTGCTAGCCTATCTTCTCTCCTAAGTAGCCAAACCCTCTTTTCTGGCTATTTAGGGTCTCTGCTTTGGGGAATTCCTTAGATAACGAATGCAAGAGCTCATCAGAGTTCCTCTGCATCTCTCTCTTCACCTTCTGCCAAGGAATCGACTGCAGACCGCGCTGGAAGCCTGCAAAACTGCAACAAAGTAGCGAAGACGACTACTGCAACTCTGTAACGCTGATCCTGCTGCCTTCTCGACTGTTTTCCTGGTGGTGCATGCTGGGGGGGTAGTCTGCCTCCTCTCTGCACTAGAAGCTCCGAAGAAATCTCCCGTGGGTCGACGGAATCTTCCACCTGCAACCGCAGGCATCAAAGAACTGCATTACCAGTACTCTGGGTCTCCTCTCAGCACGACGAGCGAGGTCCCTTGAATCCAGCAACTCTGTCCAAGTGACTCCCACAGTCCAGTGACTCTTCAGTCCAAGTTTGGTGGAGGTAAGTCCTTGCCTCCCCACACCAGACTGCACTGCATTGCTGGGAACCGCGTCTTTTGCAGCTACTCCGGCCTCTGTGCACTTCCGGGGGAAATCCTTTGTGCACAGCCAAACCTGGGTCCACGGCACTCTAACCTGCATTGCACGACCTCCTAAGTTGTCCTCCGGCGGCGTGGGACTCCTTTGTGCAACTTCGGGTGAGCACCATTTCACTCCTCTTCGTAGTGCCTGTTCCGGCACTTCTGCGGGTGCTGCCTGCTTCTGAGAGGGCTCCTTGTCTTGCTCGACGCCCCCTCTGTCCCCAGACGCAATTGGCGACATCCTGGTCCCTCCTGGGCCACAGCAGCATCCAAAAACTCTTACCACACGATTTGCACCCAGCAAGGCTTGTTTGTGGTCTTTCTTCAGGAAAACACTTCTGCACGACTCTTCACGACGTGGGACATCCATCCTCCAAAGGGGAAGTTTCTAGCCCTTGTCGTTCTTGCAGAATCCTCAGCTTCTACTGCCTAGTAGCAGCTTCTTTGCACCCACAGCTGGCATTTCCTGGGCATCTGCCCATCTCTGACTTGCTTGTGACTTTTGGACTTGGTCCCCTTGTTCCACAGGCACCCTCGTCTGGAAATCCATCATTGTTGCATTGCTGGTTTGTGTCTTTCCTGCAGAATTCCCCTATCACGACTTCTGTGCTCTTTGGGAAACTTTAGTGCACTTTGCACTCACTTTTCAGGGTCTTGGGGTGGGCTATTTTTCTAACCCTAACTGTTTTCTTACAGTCCCAGCGACCCTCTACAAGGTCACATAGGTTTGGGGTCCATTCGTGGTTCGCATTCCACTTTTGGAGTATATGGTTTGTGTTGACCCTATCCCTATGTGTCCCCATTGCATCCTATTGTAACTATACATTGTTTGCACTGTTTTCTAATACTATTACTGCATATTTTGGTATTGTGTACATATATCTTGTGTATATTTGCTATCCTCATACTGAGGGTACTCACTGAGATACTTTTGGCATATTGTCATTGTAGGAAAGTACCATCTTGCCTGGCATGTTACCCCCATTTTTCACTGTATATATGTTGTTTTAGTTGTATGTGTCACTGGGACCCTGGTATCCAGGGCCCCAGTGCTCATAAGTGTGCCTGAATGTGTTACCTGTGTAGTGACTAACTGTCTCACTGAGGCTCTGCTAATCAGAACCTCAGTGGTTATGCTCTCTCATTTCTTTCAAATTGTCATTACCAGGCTAGTGACCAATTTTACCAATTTACATTGGCTTACTGGAACACCCTTATAATTCCCTAGTATATGGTACTGAGGTACCCAGGGTATTGGGGTTCCAGGAGAACCCTATGGGCTGCAGCATTTCTTTTGCCACCCATAGGGAGCTCTGACAATTCTTACACAGGCCTGCCACTGCAGCCTGAGTGAAATAACGTCCACGTTATTTCACAGCCATTTTACACTGCACTTAAGTAACTTATAAGTCACCTATATGTCTAACCTTTACCTGGTAAAGGTTAGGTGCAAAGTTACTTAGTGTGAGGGCACCCTGGCACTAGCCAAGGTTCCCCCACATTGTTCAGGGCCAATTCCCCGGACTTTGTGAGTGCGGGGACACCATTACATGCGTGCACTACATATAGGTCACTACCTATATGTAGCTTCACAATGGTAACTCCGAATATGGCCATGTAACATGTCTATGATCATGGAATTGCCCCCTCTATGCCACCCTGGCATGGTTGGCACAATTCCATGATCCCAGTGGTCTGTAGCACAGACCCTGGTACTGCCAAACTGCTTTTCCTGGGGATTCACTGCAGCTGCTGCTGCTGCCAACCCCCTCAGACAGGTTTCTGCCCTCCTGGGGTCAAGCCAGGCTTGTCCCAGGATGGCAGAACAAAGGACTTCCTCTGAGAGAGGGTGTTACACCCTCTCCCTTTGGAAAATGGTGTGAAGGCAGGGGAGGAGTAGCCTCCCGCAGCCTCTGGAAATGCTTTCATGGGCACATTTGGTGCCCATTTCTGCATAAGCCAGTCTACACCGGTTCAGGGACCCCTTAGCCCTGCTCTGGTGCGAAACTGGACAAAGGAAAGGGGAGTGACCACTCCCCTGACCTGCACCTCCCCTGGGAGGTGTCCAGAGCTCCTCCAGTGTGCTCCAGACCTCTGCCATCTTGGAAACAGAGGTGCTGCTGGCACACTGGACTGCTCTGAGTGGCCAGTGCCACCAGGTGACGTCAGAGACTCCTTCTGATAGGCTCCTTCAGGTGTTGCTAGCCTATCCTCTCTCCTAGGTAGCCAAGTCCTCTTTTCTGGCTATTTAGGGTCTCTGTCTCTGGGGAAACTTTAGATAACGAATGCAAGAGCTCATCAGAGTTCCTCTGCATCTCTCTCTTCACCTTCTGCCAAGGAGTCGACTGCTGACCGCGCTGGAAGCCTGCAACAAAGTAGCAAAGACGACTACTGCAACTCTGTAACGCTGATCCTGCCGCCTTCTCGACTGCTTTCCTGGTGGTGCATGCTGTGGGGGTAGTCTGCCTCCTCTCTGCACTAGAAGCTACGAAGAAATCTCCCGTGGGTCGACGGAATCTTCCCCCTGCAACCGCAGGCACCAAAGAACTGCATTACCGGTCCCTTGGGTCTCCTCTCAGCACGACGAGCGAGGTCCCTTGAATCCAGCAACTCTGTCCAAGTGACTCCCACAGTCCAGTGACTCTTCAGTCCAAGTTTGGTGGAGGTAAGTCCTTGCCTCCCCACGCCAGACTGCATTGCTGGTAACCGCGACTTTTGCAGCTACTCCGGCCCCTGTGCACTTCCGGCGGAAATCCTTTGTGCACAGCCAAGGCTGGGTCCACGGCACTCTAACCTGCATTGCACGACTTTCTAAGTTGGTCTTCGGCGACGTGGGACTCCTCTGTGTAACTTCGGGTGAGCACCCTTTCACACATCCTCGTAGTGCCTGTTTCTGGCACTTCTCCGGGTGCTACCTGCTGCTGAGAGGGCTCCTTGTCTTGCTCGACGTCCCCTCTGTCTCCTGATGCAATTTGCGACATCCTGCTCCATCCTGGGCCACAAACAGCATCCAAAAACGCTAACCGCACGATTTGCAGTTAACAAGGCTTGTTGGCGTTCTTTCGGCGGGAAAACACTTCAGCACGACTCTCCACGGCGTTAGGGATCCGTCCTCCAAAGGGGAAGTCTCTAGCCCTTGTCGTTCTTGCAGAAACCTAAGCTTCTTCTGTCCATTAGAAGCTTCTTTGCACCCACAGCTGGCATTTCCTGGGCATCTGCCCATCTCCGACTTGCTTGTGACTTTTGGACTTGGTCCCCTTGTTCCACAGGTACCCTCGACTGGAAATCCATCGTTGTTGCATTGCTGGTTTGTGTCTTTCCTGCAGAATTCCCCTATCACGACTTCTATGTCCTTTGGGGAACTTTAGTGCACTTTGCACTCACTTTTCAGGGTCTTGGGGTGGGCTATTTTTCTAACCCTCACTATTTTCTAATAGTCCCAGCGACCCTCTACAAGGTCACATAGGTTTGGGGTCCATTCGTGGTTCGCATTCCACTTTTGGAGTATATGGTTTGTGTTGCCCCTATCCCTATGTGTCTCCATTGCATCCTATTGTAACTATACATTGTTTGCACTGTTTTCTAAGACTATACTGCATATTTTTGGTATTGTGTACATATAACTTGTGTATATTTGCTATCCTCATACTGAGGGTACACTCTAAGATACTTTGGCATATTGTCATAAAAATAAAGTACCTTTATTTTTAGTATAACTGTGTATTGTGTTTTCTTATGATATTGTGCAAGTGACACTTGTGGTACTGTAAGAGCTTCACTCGTCTCCTAGTTCAGCCTAAGCTGCTCTGCTAAGCTACCATTATCTATCAGCCTATGCTGCTAGACACCCTATACACTAATAAGGGATAACTGGGCCTGGTGCAAGTACCCCTTGGTACTCACTACAAGCCAGTCCAGCCTCCTACATTGGGTGTGCAGCGGTTGGATAAGTGCTTTGAGACTACTTACCACTCTTGTCATTGTACTTTTCATAAGAGAAAAATATACAAAACAAGTTCAGTGTATGTACACCTAACTAAAAAGTTTTGCATTTCCTCTTTTCACTGTTTTCTAAAGAGCTGAAAAGTACTTCTAAACTTTCAAAAAGTTCTTAAAAGTTTAAAAAGTTTTTTTTTTTCTGTCTTTCTAAAAGTTCTGAAAACTTTTTTCTCTTTTTCTATCACTTTAACTCTCTCTAAAAATGTCTGGCACAGGCCAAAATGTTGATCTGTCCAAAATTGCATATGATCACCTTAGCTGGAAAGGAGCAAGGAGTCATTGCATAGAGAGAGGTTTGAGTGTAGGGAAGAATCCTTCTTTGGAATTATTCCTTAACATGCTTAGAGAACAAGATAAGGCCAAAGGGGCCACATCTGTTGAAAAAGTAGCAAATGGTTCCCAATCTGATCCAGGGACTCCCCCAGGAAAAGATTCAGGAAAGAAACTTCCTAGCTTGCCCATTACTAGACAGTCTAGCATAGTTGGTACTGAGGTGGAGTCACATCATACAGATGGTGTGCTCTCACATTACACTGTCAGCCAAGCTGTTAGGGTGCCCTCTGTAAGGGACAGGTCTCCTGTTCATTCTCATCATACTTCTGTGTCTAAGAATGTCCCTCCCACCAACCCTGATGACAGAATGTTAGAAAGGGAACTCAATAAGTTGAGAGTGGAACAAACCAGACTGAAGCTTAAAAAGCAACAGCTGGATTTGGATAGACAGTCTTTAGAACTAGAGAAGGAAAGACAGAAGTTGGGTTTAGAAACCCATGGTGGCAGCAGCAGTATTCCCCATAGTCATCCTGCAAAGGAGCATGATTCCAGGAATCTGCACAAGATAGTTCCCCCTTATAAGGAGGGGGATGACATTAACAAGTGGTTTGCTGCACTTGAGAGGGCCTGTGTTGTACAGGATGTCCCTCAAAGGCAGTGGGCTGCTATCCTATGGCTATCATTTAGTGGAAAAGGTAGGGATATGCTCCTTACTGTGAAAGAAAGTGATGCCAATAATTTTACAGTTCTTAAGAATGCACTCCTGGATGGTTATGGCTTAACCACTGAACAATACAGGATAAAGTTCAGAGAGACCAAAAAGGAGTCTTCACAAGACTGGGTTGATTTCATTGACCATTCAGTGAAGGCCTTGGAGGGGTGGTTACATGGTAGTAAAGTTACTGATTATGACAGCCTGTATAACTTGATCCTGAGAGAGCATGTTCTTAATAATTGTGTGTCTGATTTGTTGCACCAGTACTTGGTGGACTCTGATCTGACCTCTCCCCAAGAATTGGGAAAGAAGGCAGACAAATGGGTCAGAACAAGGGTGAACAGAAAGGTTCATACTGGGGGTGACAAAGATGGCAACAAGAAGAAGGATGGTAAGTCTTCAGACAAGGGTAGGGCCAAATCTAAAAATGAGTCTTCATCAGGCCCACAAAAACACTCTGGTGGGGGTGGTGGGCCCAAATCCTCTTCTAATCAAAACAAGGAAAAGAAACCATGGTGCTATTTATGTAAAATAAAAGGCCATTGGACAACAGATCCCAGTTGTCCAAAGAAAAGCACCAAGCCTCCTACCACTACAACCCCTACTACTACACCTAGTGTCCCTACTAATAGCAGTGGTGGTGGGAGCAAACCTACTAATAGCCAATCCAAGGGAGTAGCTGGGCTCACTATTGGTAACTTAGTAGGGGTTGGTCTTTTTAGGGAGACCACAGAGGCTGTGTTAGTCTCTGAGGGGGCTACTGATTTAGCCACCTTAGTTGCTTGTCCCCGTAATATGGATAAGTACAAGCAGCTACCCCTAATAAATGGTGTTGAGGTCCAGGCCTACAGGGACACTGGTGCCAGTGTGACTATGGTCATAGAAAAACTGGTCCACCCTGAACAACACCTACTTGGTCACCAGTACCAAATAACCGATGCTTACAACAACACACTTAGCCACCCCATGGCTGTTGTAAATCTCGACTGGGGGGGGTTACTGGTCCAAAGAAAGTTGTGGTAGCCACAGATTTACCTGTAGAGTGTCTACTAGGAAATGATGTGGAGACATCAGCTTGGTCAGATGTGGAGTTGGAGGCCCATGCAGCAATGCTGGGCATCCCAGGGCATATTTTTGCTTTAACCAGGGCTCAGGCCAAAAAGCAAAAAGGACAGGGAAGCTTGGATCCTGAAACAATGGACCAAGTGCTCCCAAAGCTAGGGCTAGTAGAAGTAAACCACTTCCTACTATCCCTCCCTCTACAGTAGATTCAACTTCTGAGGAAGAAGAATTTCCACCCTGTGCAGAACCTACACCAGAGGAGCTGGAAGCAGACACTGCTGAGCTTTTGGGTGAAGGGGGGCCTGCCAGGGAGGAGCTGAGTGTGGCACAGCAAACCTGTCACACACTAGAGGGTCTAAGACAGCAAGCTGTCAAACAGGCTAATGGGGATGTCAGTGACTCTCACAGAGTTTACTGGGAGGACAACCTCTTGTACACTGAGGCAAGGGATCCTAAACCTGGAGCTGGCAGGAGATTAGTGATTCCTCAGGAGTACAGAAAGTTCCTCCTAACTCTTGCCCACGACATTCCCCTAGCAGAACATCTGGGACAAATGAAAACTTGGGACAGGCTGGTTCCCTTGTTTCATTGGCCTAGAATGTCTGAGGACACAAAAGAGTTTTGTAAGTCCTGTGAAACCTGTCAAGCAAGTGGCAAGACAGGTGGCACCCCAAAGGCACCCCTTATTCCACTGCCTGTGGTTGGGGTTCCCTTTGAAAGGGTAGGGGTTGACATAGTTGGCCCCCTTGACCCTCCTACTGCTTCAGGCAATAGGTTTATCTTGGTGGTAGTGGACCATGCCACAAGATATCCTGAGGCAATTCCTTTAAGGACCACTACAGCTCCTGCAGTGGCAAAGGCCCTCCTGGGAATATTTTCCAGGGTGGGCTTTCCAAAGGAAGTAGTATCAGACAGGGGAAGCAATTTCATGTCTGCATACTTAAAGGCCATGTGGAAGGAGTGTGGTGTGACTTACAAGTTCACTACACCCTATCATCCACAAACAAATGGACTGGTGGAGAGATTTAATAAAACTCTCAAAGGCATGATTATGGGTCTCCCTGAAAAACTCCGCAGGAGATGGGATATCCTGTTACCATGCCTCCTTTTTGCCTACAGGGAGGTACCCCAGAAAGGAGTGGGCTTCAGCCCCTTTGAACTCCTCTTTGGACACCCTGTTAGGGGTCCACTAACACTTGTCAAGGAGGGTTGGGAACAACCTTTAAAAGCTCCAAAACAAGATATTGTGGATTATGTACTTGGCCTCAGATCAAGGATGGCTGAGTATATGAAAAAGGCCAGTAAGAACCTTCAGGCCAGCCAAGAGCTCCAGAAGCAATGGCATGATCAGAAGGCTGTTTTGGTTCAGTACCAACCAGGGCAGAAAGTGTGGGTCTTGGAGCCTGTGGCCCCAAGAGCACTCCAAGATAAATGGAGTGGACCCCACACAATTGTTGAGAAAAAGGGTGAAGTCACCGATTTAGTTGACTTAGGCACTGCCAGGAGTCCCCTTAGGGTGCTCCATGTCAATCGCCTAAAACCCTACTATGACAGGGCTGATCTCACCCTGCTCATGGCAACTGATGAGGGACAGGAAGAAGACAGTGATCCTCTACCTGATCTCTTCTCTTCCACAGAACAAGATGCTCTAGTGGAAGGTGTAGTTTTGGCTGATTGTCTTACTGCTGAGCAGAAAGACCATTGCATAAATCTCCTGGGTCAGTTTTCTGAACTCTTCTCTACTGTGCCAGGTACCACTTCTTGGTGTGAGCACACTATAGATACTGGAGACAGCTTGCCTGTCAAAAGTAAGATCTATAGGCAGCCTGACCATGTCAGAGACTGCATAAAGCAAGAGGTGCAGAAAATGTTAGAACTAGGAGTGGTTGAGCACTCTGAAAGTCCATGGGCTTCTCCTGTGGTACTTGTACCAAAACCCCATTCCAAAGATGGAAAGAAGGAAATGCGGTTTTGTGTAGACTACAGAGGTCTCAACCAGGTAACCAAAACTGATGCTCACCCTATACCCAGGGCAGATGAGCTCATAGATACACTGGCATCTGCCAAGTATCTAAGCACTTTTGATTTGACTGCAGGGTATTGGCAGATCAAATTATCAGAAGATGCTAAACCTAAAACTGCATTTTCAACCATTGGAGGCCATTACCAGTTCACAGTAATGCCTTTTGGATTGAAAAATGCACCTGCCACTTTTCAGAGGTTGGTGAATACAGTCCTGCAAGGGCTGGAAGCTTTCAGTGCAGCATATTTGGACGATATAGCTGTCTTTAGCTCCAGCTGGGATGATCACCTGGTCCACCTATGGAAAGTTTTGGAGGCCCTGCAAAAGGCAGGCCTCACTATCAAGGCTTCAAAGTGCCAGATAGGGCAGGGTAAGGTGGTTTATCTGGGACACCTTGTTGGTGGGGAACAGATTGCACCACTACAGGGGAAAATCCAAACAATCATTGATTGGGTTCCCCCTACTACTCAGACTCAGGTGAGAGCCTTTCTAGGCCTCACTGGGTATTACTGAAGGTTCATTAAGAACTATGGCTCCATTGCAGCCTCTCTTAATGACCTCACCTCCAAGAAAATGCCTAAAAAGGTATTATGGACAGCAAACTGTCAGAAAGCTTTTGAGGAGCTGAAGCAGGCCATGTGCTCTGCACCTGTCCTGAAAAGCCCTTGTTACTCTAAAAAATTCTATGTCCAAACTGATGCATCTGAATTAGGAGTAGGGGCAGTCCTATCACAACTTAATTCTGAGGGCCAGGATCAACCTGTTGCTTTTAATAGAAGGAGGTTGACCCCTAGAGAAAAGCGTTGGTCTGCCATAGAGAGGGAGGCCTTTGCTGTGGTCTGGGCACTGAAGAAGTTGAGGCCATACCTGTTTGGCACTCACTTCATTGTTCAGACAGACCACAAACCTCTACTTTGGCTAAAACAAATGAAAGGTGAAAATCCTAAATTGTTGAGGTGGTCCATATCCCTACAGGGAATGGACTATACAGTGGAACATAGACCTGGGAGTAGCCACTCCAATGCAGATGGACTCTCCAGATATTTCCACTTAGACAATGAAGACTCATCAGGTCATGGCTAGTCTTATTGTCCTTCGTTTGGGGGGGGGGGTTGTGTACGAAAGTACCATCTTGCCTGGCATGTTACCCCCATTTTTCACTGTATATATGTTGTTTTAGTTGTACGTGTCACTGGGACCCTGGTATCCAGGGCCCCAGTGCTCATAAGTGTGCCTGAATGTGTTACCTGTGTAGTGACTAACTGTCTCACTGAGGCTCTGCTAATCAGAACCTCAGTGGTTATGCTCTCTCATTTCTTTCAAATTGTCACTAACAGGCTAGTGACCAATGTTACCAATTTACATTGGCTTACTGGAACACCCTTATAATTCCCTAGTATATGGTACTGAGGTACCCAGGGTATTGGGGTTCCAGGAGATCCCTATGCGCTGCAGCATTTCTTTTGCCACCCATAGGGAGCTCTGACAATTCTCACACAGGCCTGCCACTGCAGCCTGAGTGAAATAACGTCCATGTTATTTCACAGCCATTTTACACTGCACTTAAGTAACTTATAAGTCACCTATATGTCTAACCTTTACCTGGTAAAGGTTAGGTGCAAAGTTACTTAGTGTGAGGGCACCCTGGCACTAGCCAAGGTGCCCCCACATTGTTCAGGGCCAATTCCCCGGACTTTGTGAGTGCGGGGACACCATTACACGCGTGCACGACATATAGGTCACTACCTATATGTAGCTTCACAATGGTAACTCCGAATATGGCCATGTAACATGTCTAAGATCATGGAATTGCCCCCTCTATGCCATCCTGGCATGGTTGGCACAATCCCATGATCCAAGTGGTCTGTAGCACAGACCCTGGTACTGCCAAACTGCCTTTCCTGGGGTTTCACTGCAGCGGCTGCCAACCCCTCAGACAGGTTTTGTGCCCTCCTGGGGTCAAGCCAGGCTTGTCCCAGGATGGCAGAACAAAGGAGTTCCTCTGAGAGAGGGTGTTACACCCTCTCCCTTTGGAAAATGGTGTGAAGGCAGGGGAGGAGTAGCCTCCCCCAGCCTCTGGAAATGCTTTCATGGGCACATTTGGTGCCCATTTCTGCATAAGCCAGTCTACACCAGTTCAGGGACCCCTTAGCCCTGCTCTGGCGCGAAACTGGACAAAGGAAAGGGGAGTGACTACTCCCCTGACCTGCACTTCCCCTGGGAGGTGTCCAGAGCTCCTCCAGTGTGCTCCAGACCTCTGCCATCTTGGAAACAGAGGTGCTGCTGGCACACTGGACTGCTCTGAGTGGCCAGTGCCACCAGGTGACGTCAGAGACTCCTTCTGATAGGCTCCTTCAGGTGTTGCTAGCCTATCCTCTCTCCTAGGTAGCCAAGCCCTCTTTTCTGGCTATTTAGGGTCTCTGTCTCTGGGGAAACTTTAGATAACGAATGCAAGAGCTCATCAGAGTTCCTCTACATCTCTCTCTTCACCTTCTGCCAAGGAATCGACTGCTGACCGCGCTGGAAGCCTGCAAAACTGCAACAAAGTAGCAAAGACGACTACTGCAACTCTGTAACGCTGATCCTGCCGCCTTCTCGACTGTTTTCCTGGTGGTGCATGCTGTGGGGGTAGTCTGCCTCCTCTCTGCACTAGAAGCTCCGAAGAAATCTCCCGTGGGTCGATGGAATCTTCCCCCTGCAACCACAGGCACCAAAGAACTGCATTACCGGTCCCTTGGGTTTCCTCTCAGCACGACGAGCGAGGTCCCTTGAATCCAGCAACTCTGTCCAAGTGACTCCCACAGTCCAGTGACTCTTCAGTCCAAGTTTGGTGGAGGTAAGTCCTTGCCTCCCCACGCCAGACTGCATTGCTGGTAACCGCGACTTTTGCAGCTACTCCGGCCCCTGTGCACTTCCGGCGGAAATCCTTTGTGCACAGCCAAGCCTGGGTCCACAGCACTCTAACCTGCATTGCACGACTTTCTAAGTTCGTCTCCGGCGACGTGGGACTCCTTTGTGTAACTTCGGGTGAGCACCGTTTCACGCATCCTTGTAGTGCCTGTTTGTGGCACTTCTCTGGGTGCTACCTGCTGCTGAGAAGGCTCTTTGTCTTGCTCGACGTCCCCTCTGTCTCCTGACGCAATTTGCGACATCCTGGTCCCTCCTGGGCCACAGCAGCATCCAAAAACCCTATCTGCACGATTTGCAGTTAGCAAGGCTTGTTGGCGTTCTTTCGGCGGGAAAACACTTCTGCACAACTTTCCACGGCGTGAGGGATCCGTCCTCCAAAGGGGAAGTCTCTAGCCCTTGTCGTTCCTGCAGAAACCTAAGCTTCTTCTGTCCAGTAGAAGCTTCTTTGCACCCACAGCTGGCATTTCCTGGGCATCTACCCATCTCCGACTTGCTTGTGACTTTTGGACTTGGTTCCCTTGTTCCACAGGTACCCTCGACTGGAAATCCATTGTTGTTGCATTGCTGGTTTGTGTCTTTCCTGCATTATTCCTCTATCACGGCTTCTTTGTCCTTAGGGGAACTTTAGTGCACTTTGCACTCACTTTTCAGGGTCTTGGGGTGGGCTATTTTTCTAACCCTCACTATTTTCTAATAGTCCCAGCGACCCTCTACAACGTCACATAGGTTTGGGGTCCATTCGTGGTTCGCATTCCACTTTTGGAGTATATGG
This sequence comes from Pleurodeles waltl, assembly GCF_031143425.1. Taxonomy (NCBI): domain Eukaryota; kingdom Metazoa; phylum Chordata; class Amphibia; order Caudata; family Salamandridae; genus Pleurodeles; species Pleurodeles waltl. The sequence continues at coordinate 23,749,717 of NC_090444.1, read as the reverse complement.
TTTGTGTTGCCCCTATCCCTATGTGTCTCCATTGCATCCTATTGTAACTATACATTGTTTGCATTGTTTTCTAAGACTATACTGCATATTTTTGGTATTGTGTACATATAACTTGTGTATATTTGCTATCCTCATACTGAGGGTACACTCTAAGATACTTTGGCATATTGTCATAAAAATAAAGTACCTTTATTTGTAGTATAACTGTGTATTGTGTTTTCTTATGATATTGTGCAAGTGACACTTGTGCTACTGTAGGAGCTTCACTCGTCTCCTAGTTCAGCCTAAGCTGCTCTGCTAAGCTACCATTATCTATCAGCCTATGCTGCTAGACACCCTATACACTAATAAGGGATAACTGGGCCTGGTGCAAGGTGCAAGTACCCCTTGGTGCTCACTACAAGCCAGTCCAGCCTCCTACAGTCATAAAAATAAAGTACCTTTATTTTTAGTATATCTGTGTATTGTGTTTTCTTATGATATTGTGCATATGACACTAGTGGTACTGTAGGAGCTTCACTCGTCTCCTAGTTCAGCCTAAGCTGCTATGCTAAGCTACCATTATCTATCAGCCTATGCTGCTAGACACCCTATACACTAATAAGGGATAACTGGGCCTGGTGCAAGGTGCAAGTACCCCTTGGTACTCACTACAAGCCAGTCCAGCCTCCTACATTGGTTGTGCAGCGGTGGGATAAGTGCTTTGAGACTACTTACCACTTTTTTCATTGTACTTTTCATAAGAGAAAAATATACAAAACAAGTTCAGTGTATGTACACCTAACCAAAAAGTTTTGCATTTCTTTTCTCACCTCTTTTCTAAAGTGCTGAAAAGTACCTCTAAACTTTCTAAAAGTTCTTAAAAAGTTTAAAAAGTTTTTTTTTCTGTCTTTCCAAAAGTTCTGAAAAACTTTTTCTCACTTTTTCTATCACTTAAACACTGTCTAAAATGTCTGGCACAGGCCAAAATGTTGATCTGTCCAAACTCGCATATGATCACCTTAGCTGGAAAGGAGCAAGGAGTCTCTGCATAGAGAGAGGTTTGAGTGTAGGGAAGAATCCTTCTTTGGAATTATTGCTTAACATGCTTAGAGAACAAGATAAGGCCAGAAGGGCCCCATCTGTTGAAAAAGTAGCTAATGGTTCCCAATCTGATCCAGGGACTCCCCTAGGAAAAGATTCAGGAAAGAAACTTCCTAGCCTGCCCAATACTAGACAGCCTAGCATAGTTGGTACTGAGGTTGAGTCACACCATACAGATAGTGTTGTCTCATCTTAACAAGAGTATTCCTTTTCACTACAGTAGAAGTGATGTTTCTGTTAACCAAGCTGTTAGGGTACCTTCTGTAAGGGATAGGTCTCCTTCTGTCAATCCTCATCATACCTCTGTCTCAAGACATGTCCCTCCCACCAACCCTGATGACAGAATGTTAGAAAGGGAACTCAATAAGTTGAGAGTGGAACAAACCAGACTGAAGCTTAAGAAGCAACAGCTGGATTTGGATAGACAGTCCTTAGAACTAGAGAAGGAAAGACAGAAGTTGGGTTTAGAAACCCATGGTGGCAGCAGGAGTATTCCCCATAGTCATCCTGCAAGAGAGCATGATTCCAGGAATCTGCATAAGATAGTTCCCCCTTATAAGGAGGGGGATGACATTAACAAGTGGTTTGCTGCACTTGAGAGGGCCTGTGTTGTACAGGATGTCCCTCAAAGGCAGTGGGCTGCTATCCTATGGCTATCATTTAGTGGAAAAGGTAGGGATAGGCTCCTTACTGTGAAAGAAAGTGATGCCAATAATTTTACAGTTCTTAAGAATGCACTCCTGGATGGTTATGGCTTAACCACTGAACAATACAGGATAAAGTTCAGAGAGACCAAAAAGGAGTCTTCACAAGACTGGGTTGATTTCATTGACCATTCAGTGAAGGCCTTGGAGGGGTGGTTACATGGCAGTAAAGTTACTGATTATGACAGCCTGTATAACTTGATCCTGAGAGAGCATATTCTTAATAATTGTGTGTCTGATTTGTTGCACCAGTACTTGGTGGACTCTGATCTGACCTCTCCCCAAGAATTGGGAAAGAAGGCAGACAAATGGGTCAGAACAAGGGTGAACAGAAACGTTCATACAGGGGGTGACAAAGATGGCAACAAGAAGAAGGATGGTAAGTCTTCTGACAAGGGTGGGGACAAATCTAAAAACGAGTCTTCATCAGGCCCACAAAAACACTCTGGTGGGGGTGGTGAGCCCAAATCCTCTTCTAATCAAAACAAAGAAAAGAAACCATGGTGCTATTTATGTAAAATAAAAGGCCATTGGACAACAGATCCCAGTTGTCCAAAGAAAAGCACCAAGCCTCCTACCACTACGACCCCTACTGCTACACCTAGTGTCCCTACTAATAGCAGTGGTGGTGGGAGCAAACCTACTAATAGCCAATCCAAGGGAGTAGCTGGGCTCACTATTGGTAACTTAGTTGGGGTTGGTCTTGTTAGGGAGACCACAGAGGCTGTGTTAGTCTCTGAGGGGGCTATTGGTTTAGCCACCTTAGTTGCTTGTCCCCTTACTATGGATAAGTACAAGCAGCTACCCCTAATAAATGGTGTTGAGGTTCAGGCCTACAGGGACACTGGTGCCAGTGTGACAATGGTAATAGAGAAACTGGTCCACCCTGAACAACACCTACTTGGTCACCAGTACCAAGTAACCGATGCTCACAACAACACACTTAGCCACCCCATGGCTGTTGTAAATCTCAACTGGCGGGGGTTACTGTGAGAAAGTAGCCTCTTTCTAGCCTTGTTACCCCCACGTTTGGCCTGTTTGTGAGTGTATGTCAGGGTGTTTTCACTGTCTCACTGGGATCCTGCTAGCCAGGGCCCAGTGCTCATAGTGAAAACCCTATGTTTTCAGTATGTTTGTTATTTGTCACTGGGACCCTGCTAGTCAGGACCCCAGTGCTCATAAGTTTGTGGCCTATATGTATGTGTTTCCTATGTGGTGCCTAACTGTCTCACTGAGGCTCTGCTAACCAGAACCTCAGTGGTTATGCTCTCTCACTTCTTTCAAATTGTCACTAACAGGCTAGTGACCAATTTTATCAATTTACATTGGCTTACTGGAACACCCTTATAATTCCCTAGTATATGGTACTAAGGTACCCAGGGTATTGGGGTTCCAGGAGATCCCTATGGGCTGCAGCATGTCTTTTGCCACCCATAGGGAGCTCTGACAATTCTTTCACAGGCCTGCCACTGCAGCCTGAGTGAAATAACGTCCACGTTATTTCACAGCCATTTACCACTGCACTTAAGTAACTTATAAGTCACCTATATGTCTAACCTTTACCTGGTAAAGGTTAGGTGCAAAGTTACTTAGTGTGAGAGCACCCTGGCACTAGCCAAGGTGCCCCCACATTGTTCAGGGCCAATTCCCCGGACTTTGTGAGTGCGGGGACACCATTACACGCGTGCACTACATATAGGTCACTACCTATATGTAGCTTCACAATGGTAACTCCAAATATGGCCATGTAACATGTCTATGATCATGGAATTGCCCCCTCTATGCCATCCTGGCATAGTTGGCACAATCCCATGATCCCAGTGGTCTGTAGCACAGACCCTGGTACTGCCAAACTGCCTTTCCTGGGGTTTCTCTGCAGCTGCTGCTGCTTCCAACCCCTCAGACAGGCTTCTGCCCTCCTGGGGTCAAGCCAGGCTTGTCCCAGGATGGCAGAACAAAGGACTTCCTCTGAGAGAGGGTGTTACACCCTCTCCCTTTGGAAAATGGTGTGAAGGCAGGGGAGGAGTAGCCTCCCCCAGCCTCTGGAAATGCTTTCATGGGCACATTTGGTGCCCATTTCTGCATAAGCCAGTCTACACCGGTTCAGGGACCCCTTAGCCCCTGCTCTGGCGCGAAACTGGACAAAGGAAAGGGGAGTGACCTCTCCCCTGACCTGCACCTCCCCTGGGAGGTGTCCAGATCTCCTCCAGTGTGCTCCAGACCTCTGCCATCTTGGAAACAGAGGTGCTGCTGGCACACTGGACTGCTCTGAGTGGCCAGTGCCACCAGGTGACGTCAGAGACTCCTTCTGATAGGCTCCTTCAGGTGTTGCTAGCCTATCCTCTCTCCTAGGTAGCCAAACCCTCTTTTCTGGCTATTTAGGGTCTCTGTCTCTGGGGAAACTTTAGATAACGAATGCAAGAGCTCATCAGAGTTCCTCTGCATCTCTCTCTTCACCTTCTGCCAAGGAATCGACTGCTGACCGCGCTGGAAGCCTGCAAAACTGCAACATAGTAGCAAAGACGACTACTGCAACTCAGTAACGCTGATCCTGCCGCCTTCTCGACTGTTTTCCTGGTGGTGCATGCTGTGGGGGTAGTCTGCCTCCTCTCTGCACTAAAAGCTCCGAAGAAATCTCCCGTGGGTCGACGGAATCTTCCCCCTGCAACCGCAGGCACCAAAGACCTGCATTACCGGTCCCTTGGGTCTCCTCTCAGCACGACGAGCGAGGTCCCTTGAATCCAGCAACTCTGTCCAAGTGATTCCCACAGTCCAGTGACTCTTCAGTCCAAGTTTGGTGGAGGTAAGTCCTTGCCTCCCCACGCCAGACTGCATTGCTGGTAACCGTGAGTTTTGCAGCTACTCCGGCCCCTGTGCACTTCCGGCGGAAATCCTTTCTGCACAGCCAAGACTGGATCCACTGCACTCTAACCTGCATTGCACGACTTTCTAAGTTGGTCTCCGGCGACGTGGGACTCCTTTGTGTAACTTTGGGTGAGCACCGTTTCACGCATCCTTGTAATGCCTGTTTCTGGCACTTCTCCGGGTGCTACCTGCTGCTGAGAGGGCTCCTTGTCTTGCTCGACGTCCCCTCTGTCTCCTGGCGCAATTTGCGACATCCTGGTCCCTCCTGGGCCACAGCAGCATCCAAAAACGCTAACCGCACTATTTGCAGGTAGCTAGGCTTGTTGGCGTTCTTTTGGCTGGAAAACACTTCTGCACGACTCTCCACGGCGTGAGGGATCCGTCCTCCAAAGGGGAAGTCTCTAGCCCTCGTCGTTCCTGCAGAAACCTAAGCTTCTTCTGTCCAATAGAAGCTCCTTTGCACCCACAGCTGGCATTTCCTGGGCATTTGCCCATCTCCTACTTGCTTGTGACTTTTGGACTTGGTCCCCTTGTTCCACAGGTACCCTCAACTGGAAATCCATTGTTGTTGCATTGCTGGTTTGTGTCTTTCCTGCAGAATTCCCCTATCACGACTTCTTTGTCCTTTGGGGAACATTAGTGCACTTTGCACTCACTTTTCAGGGTCTTGGGGTGGGCTATTGTTCTAACCCTCACTATTTTATAACAGTCCCAGCGACCGACTACAAGGTCACATAGGTTTGGTATCCATTCATGGTTCGCATTCCACTTTTGGAGTATATGGTTTGTGTTGCCCCTATCCCTATGTGTTCCCTTTGCATCCTATTGTAACTATACATTGTTTGCACTGTTTTCTAAGACTATACTGCATATTTTTGGTATTGTGTACATATAACTTGTGTATATTTTCTATCCTCATACTGAGGGTACTCGCTGAGATACTTTGGCATATTGACATAAAAATAAAGTACCTTTAATTTTAGTATAACTGTGTATTGTGTTTGCTTATGATATTGTGCAAGTGACACTTGTGGTACTGTGGGAGCTTCACTCGTCTCCTAGTTCAGCCTAAGCTGCTCTGCTAAGCTACCATTATCTATCAGCCTATGCTGCTAGACACCCTATACACTAATAAGGGATAACTGGGCCTGGTGCAAGGTGTAAGTACCCCTAGGTACTCACTACAAGCCAGTCCAGCCTCCTACATCCTAACAGCTTGGTTAACAGAAACATCACTTCTACTATGATGAGAAGGAATACTCTTGCTATGATGTGAGACAACACTATCAGTATGGTGTGACTCTACATCAGTACCAACTATGCTAGGATGTCTAGTAATGGGCAGGTTAGGAAGTTTATTTCCTGAATTGGTTGTGAAGCGGTGGGATAAGTGCTTTGAGACTACTTACCACTCTTGTCATTGTACTTTTCATAAGAGAAAAATATACAAAACAAGTTCAGTGTGTGTACACATAGCTAAAAAGTTTTGCATTTCCTCTTTTCACTCTTTTCTAAAGTGATGAAAAGTACTTCTAAACTTTCTCAAAAGTTCTTAAAAGTTTAAAAAGTTTTTTTCTGTCTTTCTAAAAAGTTCTGAAAACTTTTTTCTCTTTTTCTATCACTTAAACTCTCTCTAAAAATGTCTGGCAGAGGCCAAAATGTTGATCTGTCCAAAATTGCATATGATCACCTTAGCTGGAAAGGAGCAAGGAGTCTCTGCATAGAGAGAGGTTTGAGTGTAGGGAAGAATCCTTCTTTGGAATTATTGCTTAACATGCTTAGAGAACAAGATAAGGCCAAAGGGGCCACATCTGTTGAAAAAGTAGCAAATGGTTCCCAATCTGATCCAGGGACTCCCCAAGAAAAGATTCAGGAAATAAACTTCTTAGCCTGCCCATTACTAGACAGTCTAGCATAGTTGGTACTGAGGTGGAGTCACATCATACAGATGATGTGCTCTCACATTACACTGTCAGCCAAGCTGTTAGTGTGCCCTCTGTAAGGGACAGGTCTCCTTCTGTTCATTCTCATCATACTTCTGTGTCTAAGAATGTCCCTTCCACCAACCCTGATGACAGATTGTTAGAAAGGGAACTCAATAAGTTGAGGGTGGAACAAACCAGACTGAAGCTTAAAAAGCAACAGCTGGATTTGGATAGACAGTCTTTAGAAATAGAGAAGGAAAGACAGAAGTTGGGTTTAGAAACCCATGGTGGCAGCAGCAGTATTCCCCATAGTCATCCTGCAAAAGAGCATGATTCCAGGAATCTGCATAAGATAGTTCCCCCTTATAAGGAGGGGGATGACATTAACAAGTGGTTTGCTGCACTTGAGAGGGCCTGTGTGGTACAGGATGTCCCTCAAAGGCAGTGGGCTGCTATCCTATGGCTATCATTTAGTGGAAAAGGTAGGGATAGGCTCCTTACTGTGAAAGAAAGTGATGCCAATAATTTTACACTTCCTAAGAATGCACTCCTGGATGGTTATGGCTTAACCACTGAACAATACAGGATAAAGTTCAGAGAGACCAAAAAGGAGTCTTCACAAGACTGGGTTGATTTCATTGACCATTCAGTGAAGGCCTTGGAGGGGTGGTTACATGGCAGTAAAGTTACTGATTATGACAGCCTGTATAACTTGATCCTGAGAGAGCATATTCTTAATAATTGTGTGTCTGATTTGTTGCACCAGTACTTGGTGGACTCTGATCTGACCTCTCCCCAAGAATTGGGAAAGAAGGCAGACAAATGGGTCAGAACAAGGGTGAACAGAAAAGTTCATACAGGGGGTGACAAAGAGAACAATAAGAAGAAAGATGGTGAAAAATCTCAAGATAAGCATGGGGATAAGGGTAAAACCAAAGATCCCACTTCAAATCTTAAACACTCTTCAGGGGGTGGGGATAAAACAAATTCTTCCTCTTCTTCTCAACCTACACAATTTAAAAAGCCTTGGTGCTTTGTGTGTAAAAATAGAGGCCATAGGCCAGGGGATAAGTCCTGTCCAGGTAAACCCCCTGAGCCTACCACCACTAATACATCAAGCTCTAGTGCCCCTAGCAGTAGTGGTACTAGTGGTGGGGCTGCTGGCAACAGTCAAGTCAAGGGTGTAGTTGGGTTCACTTATGGGTCCATAGTAGAAACTGGGGTAGTCAGTCCCAAGACAGTTTCTGTCACACTTAGTGGCATTGGCCTTGCCACACTGGCTGCTTGTCCCCTTACAATGGATAAGTACAGGCAGACAGTTTCAATAAATGGTGTTGAGGCCTTGGCCTACAGGGACACAGGTGCCAGTATCACTTTGGTGACTGAAAACCTAGTGCATCCTGAACAACACATCATTGGACAACAGTATAAGATTATTGATGTCCATAACTCCACTAAGTTTCTTCCCTTAGCTATAATTCAGTTTAGTTGGGGTGGAGTTACTGGCCCTAAGCAGGTGGTGGTATCACCTAGCTTACCTGTAGACTGTCTCTTAGGTAATGACCTAGAGGCCTCAGGTTGGGCTGATGTAGAGTTTTATGCCCATGCAGCCATGCTGGGCATCCCTGAGGAATTGTTCCCTCTCATTTCTACTGAAATGAAAAAGCAAAGGAGAGAAGGCCTGAAAACCCAGGATCCCTCTCCATCAACAGGTAAAAAGGGTATCACAATATCCCCTAACCACCCTACCATTCAGGATACCATTCCTGTGGTGGGAGAAACCTCTCCTGGGGTGGCACCTGTTCCAAGGGAATCATCAGTTGGCAAAGCTGGACTCCCTGAGGTAGAAGTACCTCTCTGTGGGATAACTAACATTGGTGAGAAAAAGAGCACCATTTTAGTTAACATGGAGCATCCCTCCAACCCTCCCAGAGAAACTTTAGTGCAGAAACTCTGCACTGCCTCACAACACTTAGGACAGCATCCCTGCCCTAGTGTGGAGCTCATAGGACAGCATCCCTGCCCTGCTCCAACTCAAGAGAAACAGCATCCCTGTTCTCTCTTCCAGCCATGTGGACAAAGTTTTTGCCCAGCTATGGCTTTACTGAGACAGTATCCCTGTCTGGCATTTCCATCATTACAAATAGGTTCAGTGAATAATTCCCACTGCTCTAAACTAAAACTTACTGATATAAACTCTGAAAATACATCTTCACATTGTTGCTTAGCTAAAAAACTTCAAACAGGGTGGTTTACATCCCCACAGGGAAGTAACCATATAGTGGATGATAAAGGGAGTAACCAGTCTATTGCAGAGCTACTCTCTACTTATCACCACTTAGACAATAAAGTCTCAACTGGCCAAGGTTAGCCTTATTGTCCTTCGTTTGGGGGGGGGGGGGGTTGTGTGAGAACGTAGCCTCTTTCTAGCCTTGTTATCCCCACTTTTGGCCTGTTTGTGAATGTATGTCAGGGTGTTTTCACTGTCTCACTGGGATCCTGCTAGCCAGGGCCCAGTGCTCATAGTGAAAACCCTATGTTTTCAGTATGTTTGTTATGTGTCACTGGGACCCTGCTAGTCAGAACCCCAGTGCTCATAAGTTTGTGGCCTATATGTATGTGTTCCCTGTGTGGTGCCTAACTGTCTCACTGAGGCTCTGCTAACCAGAACCTCAGTGGTTATGCTCTCTCACTTCTTTCAAATTGTCACTAATAGGCTAGTGACCATTGGCTTACTGGAACACCCTTATAATTCCCTAGTATATGGTACTAAGGTACCCAGGGTATTGGGGTTCCAGGAGATCCCTATGGGCTGCAGCATGTCTTTTGCCACCCATAGGGAGCTCTGACAATTCTTTCACAGGCCTGCCACTGCAGCCTGAGTGAAATAACGTCCACGTTATTTCACAGCCATTTACCACTGCACTTAAGTAACTTATAAGTCACCTATATGTCTAACCTTTACCTGGTAAAGGTTAGGTGCAAAGTTACTTAGTGTGAGAGCACCCTGGCACTAGCCAAGGTGCCCCCACATTGTTCAGGGCCAATTCCCCGGACTTTGTGAGTGCGGGGACACCATTACACGCGTGCACTACATATAGGTCACTACCTATATGTAGCTTCACAATGGTAACTCCAAATATGGCCATGTAACATGTCTATGATCATGGAATCGCCCCCTCTATGCCATCCTGGCATAGTTGGCACAATCCCATGATTCCAGTGGTCTGTAGCACAGACCCTGGTACTGCCAAACTGCCTTTCCTGGGGTTTCTCTGCAGCTGCTGCTGCTGCCAACCCCTCAGACAGGTTTCTGCCCTCCTGGGGTCAAGCCAGGCTTGTCCCAGGATGGCAGAACAAAGGACTTCCTCTGAGAGAGGGTGTTACACCCTCTCCCTTTGGAAAATGGTGTGAAGGCAAGGGAGGAGTAGCCTCCCCCAGCCTCTGGAAATGCTTTCATGGGCACATTTGGTGCCCATTTCTGCATAAGCCAGTCTACACTGGTTCAGGGACCCCTTAGCCCTGCTCTGGCGCGAAACTGGACAAAGGAAAGGGGAGTGACCACTCCCCTGACCTGCACCTCCCCTGGGAGGTGTCCAGATCTCCTCCAGTGTGCTCAAGACCTCTGCCATCTTGGAAACAGAGGTGCTGCTGGCACACTGGACCGCTCTGAGTGGCTGTAGGAAAGTACCATCTTGCCTGGCATGTTACCCCCATTTTTCACTGTATATATGTTGTTTTAGTTGTATGTGTCACTGGGACCCTGGTAACCCAGGGCCCCAGTGCTCATAAGTGTGCCTGTATGTGTTACCTGTGTAGTGACTAACTGTCTCACTGAGGCTCTGCTAATCAGAACCTCAGTGGTTATGCTCTCTCATTTCTTTCCAAATTGTCACTGACAGGCTAGTGACCATTTTTACCAATTTACATTGGCTTACTGGAACACCCTTATAATCCCCTAGTATATGGTACTGAGGTACCCAGGGTATTGGGGTTCCAGGAGATCCCTATGGGCTGCAGCATTTCTTTTGCCACCCATAGGGAGCTCTGACAATTCTTACACAGGCCTGCCACTGCAGCCTGAGTGAAATAACGTCCACGTTATTTCACAGCCATTTTACACTGCACTTAAGTAACTTATAAGTCACCTATATGTCTAACCTTTACCTGGTAAAAATTAGGTACAAAGTTACTTAGTGTGAGGGCACCCTGGCACTAGCCAAGGTGCCCCCACATTGCTCAGAGCCAATTCACTGAACTTTGTGAGTGCGGGGACACCATTACACGCGTGCACTACATATAGGTCACTACCTATATGTAGCTTCACCATGGTAACTCCGAATATGGCCATGTAACATGTCTATGATCATGGAATTGCCCCCTCTATGCCATCCTGGCATTGTTGGTACAATTCCATAATCCCAGTGGTCTGTAGCACAGACCCTGGTACTGCCAGACTGCCCTTCCTGGGGTTTCTCTGCAGCTGCTGCTGCTGCCAACCCCTCAGACAGGCATCTGCCCTCCTGGGGTCCAGCCAGGCCTGGCCCAGGATGGCAGAACAAAGAACTTCCTCTGAGAGAGGGTGTGACACCCTCTCCCTTTGGAAAACGGTGTGAAGGCAGGGGAGGAGTAGCCTCCCCCAGCCTCTGGAAATGCTTTGTTGGGCACAGAGGTGCCCAATTCTGCATAAGCCAGTCTACACCGGTTCAGGGACCCCTTAGCCCCTGCTCTGGCGCGAAACTGGACAAAGGAAAGGGGAGTGACCACTCCCCTGACCTGCACCTCCCCTGGGAGGTGTCCAGAGCTCCTCCAGTGTGCTCCAGACCTCTGCCATCTTGGAAACAGAGGTGCTGCTGGCACACTGGACTGCTCTGAGTGGCCAGTGCCACCAGGTGACGTCAGAGACTCCTTGTGATAGGCTCCTTCAGGTGTTAGTAGCCTTTCCTCTCTCCTAGGTAGCCAAACCCTCTTTTCTGGCTATTTAGGGTCTCTGTCTCTGGGGAAACTTTAGATAACGAATGCATGAGCTCAGCCGAGTTCCTCTGCATCTCCCTCTTCACCTTCTGATAAGGAATCGACCGCTGACCGCGCTGGAAGCCTGCAAACCTGCAACATAGTAGCAAAGACGACTACTGCAACTCTGTAACGCTGATCCTGCCGCCTTCTCGACTGTTTTCCTGCTTGTGCATGCTGTGGGGGTAGCCTGCCTCCTCTCTGCACCAGAAGCTCCGAAGAAATCTCCCGTGGGTCGACGGAATCGTCCCCCTGCAACCGCAGGCACCAAAAAGCTGCATCTCCGGTCCCTTGGGTCTCCTCTCAGCACGACGAGCGAGGTCCCTCGAATCCAGCGACACCGTCCAAGTGACCCCCACAGTCCAGTGACTCTTCAGCCCAAGTTTGGTGGAGGTAAGTCCTTGCCTCACCTCGCTGGGCTGCATTGCTGGGAACCGCGACTTTGCAAGCTTCTCCGGCCCCTGTGCACTTCCGGCGGAAATCCTTCGTGCACAGCCAAGCCTGGGTCCACGGCACTCTAACCTGCATTGCACGACTTTCTAAGTTGGTCTCCGGCGACGTGGGACTCCTTTGTGCAACTTCGGCGAGCACCGTTTCACGCATCCTCGTAGTGCCTGTTTCTGGCACTTCTCCGGGTGCTACCTGCTTCAGTGAGGGCTCTTTGTCTTGCTCGACGTCCCCTCTCTCTGCAGGTCCAATTTGCGACCTCCTGGTCCCTCCTGGGCCCCAGCAGCGTCCAAAAACGCCAAACGGACGATTTGCGTGTAGCAAGGCTTGTTGGCGTCCATCCGGCGGGAAAACACTTCTGCACGACTCTCCAAGGCGTGGGGGATCCATCCTCCAAAGGGGAAGTCTCTAGCCCTTGTCGTTCCTGCAGTATTCACAGTTCTTCAGCCTAGTAAGAGCTTCTTTGCACCAACCGCTGGCATTTCTTGGGCATCTGCCCAGCTACGAGCTGCTTGTGACTTTTGGACTTGGTCCCCTTGTTCCACAGGTACCCTCAGACAGGAATCCATCGTTGTTGCATTGCTGATTTGTGTTTTCCTTGCATTCTCCCTCTAACACGACTATTTTGTCCTTAGGGGAACTTTAGTGCACTTTGCACTCACTTTTCAGAGTCTTGGGGAGGGTTATTTTTCTAACTCTCACTATTTTCTAATAGTCCCAGCGACCCTCTACAAGGTCACATAGGTTTGGGGTCCATTCGTGGTTCGCATTCCACTTCTGGAGTATATGGTTTGTGTTGCCCCTATCCCTATGTTTCCCCATTGCATCCTATTGTAACTATACATTGTTTGCACTGTTTTCTAAGACTATACTGCATATTTTTGCTATTGTGTATATATATCTTGTGTATATTTCCTATCCTCTCACTGAGGGTACACTCTAAGATACTTTGGCATATTGTCATAAAAATAAAGTACCTTTATTTTTAGTATAACTGTGTATTGTGTTTTCTTATGATATTGTGCATATGACACTAAGTGGTACTGTAGTAGCTTCACACGTCTCCTAGTTCAGCCTAAGCTGCTCTGCTAAGCTACCATTATCTATCAGCCTAAGCTGCTAGACACCCTATACACTAATAAGGGATAACTGGGCCTGGTGCAAGGTGCAAGTACCCCTTGGTACTCACTACAAGCCAGTCCAGCCTCCTACATTGGTTGTGCAGTGGTGGGATAAGTGCTTGAGACTACTTACCACTCTTGTCATTGTACGTTTCATAAGAGAAAAATATACAAAACAAGGTCAGTGTATATACACATAGTCAAAAAGTTTTGCATTTCCTCTTTTCACTCTTTTCTAAGTGCTGAAAAGTACTTCTAAACTTTCAAAAAGTTCTTAAAAGTTTAAAAAGTTTTTTTTCTGTCTTTCCAAAAAGTTCTGAAAACTTTTTTTTCTCTTTGTCTATCACTTTAACTCTCTCTAAAAATGTCTGGCACAGGCCAAAAAGTTGAACTGTCCAAACTTGCATATGATCACCTTAGCTGGAAAGGAGCAAGGAGTCTCTGCATAGAGAGAGGTTTGAGTGTAGGGAAGAATCCTTCCTTAGAACTGTTAATTAATATGCTTAGAGTACAGGATAAGGCCATAAGTGCCCAATCTGTAGAAAAAGTAGCTAATGGTTCTCAATCTGATCCAGGGACTCCCCCAGGAAAAGGTTCAGGAAAGAAACTTCTCAGCCTGCCCATTACTAGACAGTCTAGCATAGTTGGTACAGAGGTTGAATCACATCATACTGATGATGTGCTCTCACATTATACTGGTAGCCAAGCTGTTAGGGTGCCCTCTGTAAGGGACAGGTCTCCTTCTGTTCATTCCCATCATACCTCTGTATCTAGAAATGTCCCTCCCACCCACCCTGATGACAGATTGTTGGAAAGGGAGCTCAATAGATTGAGAGTGGAGCAAACCAGACTGAAGCTCAAGAAGCAACAGCTGGATTTGGATAGACAGTCTTTAGAAATAGAGAGGGAAAGACAGAAAATGGGTTTAGATACCCATGGTGGCAGCAGCAGTATTCCCCATAGTCATCCTGCAAAAGAGCATGATTCCAGGAATCTGCATAAGATAGTTCCCCCTTACAAGGAGGGGGATGACATTAACAAGTGGTTTGCTGCACTTGAGAGGGCCTGTGCTGTACAGGATGTCCCTCAAAAGCAGTGGGCTGCTATCCTATGGCTATCATTTACTGGAAAAGGTAGGGATAGGCTCCTTACTGTAAAAGAAAATGATGCTAACAATTTCCAAGTTCTTAAGAATGCACTCCTGGATGGTTATGGCTTAACCACTGAACAGTACAGGATCAAGTTCAGAGATACCAAAAAGGAGTCTTCACAAGACTGGGTTGATTTCATTGACCAGGCAGTGAAGGCCTTGGAGGGGTGGTTACATGGCAGTAAAGTTACTGATTATGACAGCCTGTATAACTTAATCCTGAGAGAGCATATTCTTAATAATTGTGTGTCTGATTTGTTGCACCAGTACTTGGTGGACTCTGATCTGACCTCTCCCCAAGAATTGGGAAAGAAGGCAGACAAATGGGTCAGAACAAGAGTGAACAGAAAAGTTCATACAGGGGGTGACAAAGATGGCAACAAAAAGAAGGATGGTAAGTCTTCTGACAAGGGTGGGGACAAATCTAAAAATGAGTCTTCATCAGGCCCACAAAAACACTCTGGTGGGGGTGGTGGGCCCAAATCCTCCTTTAATCAGAACAAGGAAAAGAAACCATGGTGCTATTTATGTAAGATAAAAGGCCATTGGACAACAGATCCCAGTTGTCCAAAGAAAGGCACCACAGCTCCTACCACTACAACCCCTACTGCTACACCTAGTGTCCCTACTAATAGCAGTGGTGGTGGGAGCAAACCTACTAATAGCCAATCCAAGGGAGTAGCTGGGCTCACTTTTGGTAATTTAGTTGGGGTTGGTCTAATTAGGGAGACCACAGAGGCTACTTTAGTCTCTGAAGGGGCTATTGACTTAGCCACTTTGGTTGCTTGCCCCCATAACTTGGAGAAGTACAAGCAACTAACCCTAATAAATGGTGTTGAGGTCCAGGCCTACAGGGACACAGGTGCCAGTGTCACAATGGTGATTGAGAAACTGGTGCACCCTGAACAACACATACTTGGACACCAGTACCAAGTAACCGATGCTCACAACATAACACAAAGCCACCCCATGGCTGTTGTAAATCTCAACTGGGGGGGGGTATCTGGTCCAAAGAAAGTTGTGGTAGCTTCAGATTTACCTGTAGACTGTCTATTAGGGAATGATTTGGAGACATCAGCTTGGTCAGATGTGGAGTTGGAGGCCCATGCAGCAATGCTGGGCATCCCAGGGCATATTTTTGCTTTGACAAGGGCTCAGGCCAAAAAGCAAAAAGGACAGGGAAGCTTGGATCCTGGAACAATGGACCAAGTGCTCCCTAAAGCTAGGGCTAGTAGAAGCAAACCACTTCCTACTATCCCTCCCTCTACAGTGGATTCTACTTCTGAGGAAGAAGAATTCCCTCCCTGTGCAGAACCTACACCAGAGGAGCTGGAAGCAGACACTGCTGAGCTTTTGGGTGAAGGGGGGCCTGCCAGAGAGGAGCTGAGTGTGGCACAGCAAACCTGTCCCACATTAGAGGGTCTCAGACAGCAAGCTGTCAAACAGGCTAATGGGGATGTCAGTGACTCACACAGAGTTTACTGGGAGGACAACCTCTTGTACACTGAGCAAAGGGATCCTAAACCTGGAGCTGCCAGGAGATTAGTGATTCCTCAGGAGTACAGAAAGTTCCTCCTAACACTGGCACATGACATTCCCTTAGCTGGGCACCTGGGTCAAATGAAAACTTGGGACAGATTGGTACCACTGTTTCATTGGCCTAGGATGTCTGAGGACACAAAAGAATTTTGTAAGTCCTGTGAAACCTGTCAAGCCAGTGGCAAGACAGGTGGCACTCCAAAGGCACCCCTTATCCCACTGCCTGTGGTTGGGGTTCCCTTTGAAAGGGTAGGGGTTGACATAGTTGGCCCCCTTGACCCTCCTACTGCTTCAGGCAATAGGTTTATCTTGGTGGTAGTGGACCATGCCACAAGATATCCTGAAGCTATTCCTTTAAGGACCACTACAGCTCCTGCAGTGGCAAAGGCCCTCCTGGGAATATTTTCCAGGGTGGGCTTCCCAAAGGAAGTAGTATCAGACAGAGGAAGCAATTTCATGTCTGCATACTTAAAGGCCATGTGGAAGGAGTGTGGTGTAACTTACAAGTTCACAACACCCTATCATCCACAAACAAATGGACTGGTGGAGAGATTTAATAAAACTCTCAAAGGCATGATTATGGGACTCCCTGAAAAACTCCGCAGGAGATGGGATATCCTTCTACCATGCCTCCTTTTTGCCTACAGGGAGGTACCCCAGAAAGGAGTGGGCTTCAGCCCCTTTGAACTTCTTTTTGGACACCCTGTTAGGGGTCCACTCACACTTGTAAAGGAGGGTTGGGAACAACCTTTAAAAGCTCCTAAGCAGGATATTGTGGATTATGTACTTGGCCTCAGATCAAGGATGGCTGAGTACATGAAAAAGGCCAGTAAAAACCTTCAGGCCAGCCAAGAGCTCCAGAAGCAATGGCATGATCAGAAGGCTGTTTTGGTTCAGTACCAACCAGGGCAGAAAGTGTGGGTCTTGGAGCCTGTGGCCCCAAGAGCACTCCAAGATAAATGGAGTGGTCCACACACAATTGTTGAAAAGAAGGGTGAAGTCACCTACTTGGTTGACTTAGGCACTGCCAGGAGTCCCCTTAGGGTGCTCCATGTCAACCGCCTGAAACCCTACTATGACAGGGCTGATCTCACCCTGCTCATGGCAACAGATGAGGGACAGGAAGAAGACAGTGATCCTCTACCTGATCTCTTCTCTTCCACAGAACAAGATGCTCTTGTGGAAGGTGTAGTTTTGGCTGATTGTCTTACTGCTGAGCAGAAAGATAATTGCATAAATCTCCTAGGACAATTTTCAGAACTCTTCTCCATTGTGCCAGGCACCACTTCTTGGTGTGAGCACACTATAGATACTGGAGACAGTTTACCTGTCAAAAGTAAGATCTATAGGCAGCCTGACCATGTCAGGGACTGCATAAAGCAAGAGGTTCAGAAAATGTTGGAACTAGGAGTGGTTGAGCACTCTGACAGTCCATGGGCTTCTCCTGTGGTACTGGTACCAAAACCCAATTCTAAAGATGGAAAGAAGGAAATGAGGTTTTGTGTAGACTATAGAGGTCTCAACTTGGTAACCAAAACTGATGCTCACCCTATACCCAGGGCAGATGAGCTAATAGATACACTGGCATCTGCCAAGTATCTAAGCACTTTTGATTTGACTGCAGGGTATTGGCAGATCAAAATGTCAGAAGATGCTAAACCTAAGACTGCATTTTCTACCATTGGAGGACATTACCAGTTTACTGTAATGCCTTTTGGTTTAAAAAATGCACCTGCCACTTTTCAGAGGTTGGTGAACACAGTCCTGCAAGGGCTGGAAGCTTTCAGTGCAGCATATTTGGATGATATAGCTGTCTTTAGCTCCAGCTGGGATGATCACCTGGTCCACCTATGGAAAGTTTTGGAGGCCCTGCAAAAGGCAGGCCTCACTATCAAGGCTTCAAAGTGCCAGATAGGGCAGGGTAAGGTGGTTTATCAGGGACACCTTGTTGGTGGGGAACAGATTGCACCACTTCAGGGGAAAATCCAAACTATTATTGATTGGGTTCCCCCTACCACTCAGACTCAGGTGAGAGCCTTCCTAGGCCTCACTGGGTATTACAGGAGGTTCATTAAGAACTATGGCTCCATTGCAGCCCCTCTTAATGACCTCACATCCAAGAAAATGCCTAAAAAGGTATTATGGACAGCAAACTGTCAGAAAGCTTTTGAGGAGCTGAAGCAGGCCATGTGCTCTGCACCTGTCCTGAAAAGCCCTTGTTACTCTAAAAAATTCTATGTCCAAACTGATGCATCTGAATTAGGAGTAGGGGCAGTCCTATCACAACTTAATTCTGAGGGCCAGGATCAACCTGTTGCTTTTATTAGTAGAAGGTTGACCCCTAGAGAAAAGCGTTGGTCTGCCATTGAGAGGGAGGCCTTTGCTGTGGTCTGGGCTCTGAAGAAGTTGAGGCCATACCTGTTTGGCACTCACTTCATTGTTCAGACAGACCACAAACCTCTACTTTGGCTAAAACAAATGAAAGGTGAAAATCCTAAATTGTTGAGGTGGTCCATATCCCTACAGGGAATGGACTATACAGTGGAACATAGACCTGGGAGTAGCCACTCCAATGCAGATGGACTCTCCAGATATTTCCACTTAGACAATGAAGACTCATCAGGTAATGGCTAGTCTTATTGTCCTTCGTTTGGGGGGGGGTTGTGTAGGAAAGTACCATCTTGCCTGGCATGTTACCCCCATTTTTCACTGTATATATGTTGTTTTAGTTGTATGTGTCACTGGGACCCTGGTAACCCAGGGCCCCAGTGCTCATAAGTGTGCCTGTATGTGTTACCTGTGTAGTGACTAACTGTCTCACTGAGGCTCTGCTAATCAGAACCTCAGTGGTTATGCTCTCTCATTTCTTTCCAAATTGTCACTGACAGGCTAGTGACCATTTTTACCAATTTACATTGGCTTACTGGAACACCCTTATAATCCCCTAGTATATGGTACTGAGGTACCCAGGGTATTGGGGTTCCAGGAGATCCCTATGGGCTGCAGCATTTCTTTTGCCACCCATAGGGAGCTCTGACAATTCTTACACAGGCCTGCCACTGCAGCCTGAGTGAAATAACGTCCACGTTATTTCACAGCCATTTTACACTGCACTTAAGTAACTTATAAGTCACCTATATGTCTAACCTTTACCTGGTAAAGGTTAGGTGCAAAGTTACTTAGTGTGAGGGCACCCTGGCACTAGCCAAGGTGCCCCCACATTGTTCAGAGCCAATTCACTGAACTTTGTGAGTGCGGGGACACCATTACACGCGTGCACTACATATAGGTCACTACCTATATGTAGCTTCACCATGGTAACTCCGAATATGGCCATGTAACATGTCTATGATCATGGAATTGCCCCCTCTATGCCATCCTGGCATTGTTGGTACAATTCCATAATCCCAGTGGTCTGTAGCACAGACCCTGGTACTGCCAGACTGCCCTTCCTGGGGTTTCTCTGCAGCTGCTGCTGCTGCCAACCCCTCAGACAGGCATCTGCCCTCCTGGGGTCCAGCCAGGCCTGGCCCAGGATGGCAGAACAAAGAACTTCCTCTGAGAGAGGGTGTGACACCCTCTCCCTTTGGAAAACGGTGTGAAGGCAGGGGAGGAGTAGCCTCCCCCAGCCTCTGGAAATGCTTTGTTGGGCACAGAGGTGCCCAATTCTGCATAAGCCAGTCTACACCGGTTCAGGGACCCCTTAGCCCCTGCTCTGGCGCGAAACTGGACAAAGGAAAGGGGAGTGACCACTCCCCTGACCTGCACCTCCCCTGGGAGGTGTCCAGAGCTCCTCCAGTGTGCTCCAGACCTCTGCCATCTTGGAAACAGAGGTGCTGCTGGCACACTGGACTGCTCTGAGTGGCCAGTGCCACCAGGTGACGTCAGAGACTCCTTGTGATAGGCTCCTTCAGGTGTTAGTAGCCTTTCCTCTCTCCTAGGTAGCCAAACCCTCTTTTCTGGCTATTTAGGGTCTCTGTCTCTGGGGAAACTTTAGATAACGAATGCATGAGCTCAGCCGAGTTCCTCTGCATCTCCCTCTTCACCTTCTGATAAGGAATCGACCGCTGACCGCGCTGGAAGCCTGCAAACCTGCAACATAGTAGCAAAGACGACTACTGCAACTCTGTAACGCTGATCCTGCCGCCTTCTCGACTGTTTTCCTGCTTGTGCATGCTGTGGGGGTAGCCTGCCTCCTCTCTGCACCAGAAGCTCCGAAGAAATCTCCCGTGGGTCGACGGAATCGTCCCCCTGCAACCGCAGGCACCAAAAAGCTGCATCTCCGGTCCCTTGGGTCTCCTCTCAGCACGACGAGCGAGGTCCCTCGAATCCAGCGACACCGTCCAAGTGACCCCCACAGTCCAGTGACTCTTCAGCCCAAGTTTGGTGGAGGTAAGTCCTTGCCTCACCTCGCTGGGCTGCATTGCTGGGAACCGCGACTTTGCAAGCTTCTCCGGCCCCTGTGCACTTCCGGCGGAAATCCTTCGTGCACAGCCAAGCCTGGGTCCACGGCACTCTAACCTGCATTGCACGACTTTCTAAGTTGGTCTCCGGCGACGTGGGACTCCTTTGTGCAACTTCGGCGAGCACCGTTTCACGCATCCTCGTAGTGCCTGTTTCTGGCACTTCTCCGGGTGCTACCTGCTTCAGTGAGGGCTCTTTGTCTTGCTCGACGTCCCCTCTCTCTGCAGGTCCAATTTGCGACCTCCTGGTCCCTCCTGGGCCCCAGCAGCGTCCAAAAACGCCAAACGCACGATTTGCGTGTAGCAAGGCTTGTTGGCGTCCATCCGGCGGGAAAACACTTCTGCACGACTCTCCAAGGCGTGGGGGATCCATCCTCCAAAGGGGAAGTCTCTAGCCCTTGTCGTTCCTGCAGTATTCACAGTTCTTCAGCCTAGTAAGAGCTTCTTTGCACCAACCGCTGGCATTTCTTGGGCATCTGCCCAGCTACGAGCTGCTTGTGACTTTTGGACTTGGTCCCCTTGTTCCACAGGTACCCTCAGACAGGAATCCATCGTTGTTGCATTGCTGATTTGTGTTTTCCTTGCATTCTCCCTCTAACACGACTATTTTGTCCTTAGGGGAACTTTAGTGCACTTTGCACTCACTTTTCAGAGTCTTGGGGAGGGTTATTTTTCTAACTCTCACTATTTTCTAATAGTCCCAGCGACCCTCTACAAGGTCACATAGGTTTGGGGTCCATTCGTGGTTCGCATTCCACTTCTGGAGTATATGGTTTGTGTTGCCCCTATCCCTATGTTTCCCCATTGCATCCTATTGTAACTATACATTGTTTGCACTGTTTTCTAAGACTATACTGCATATTTTTGCTATTGTGTATATATATCTTGTGTATATTTCCTATCCTCTCACTGAGGGTACACTCTAAGATACTTTGGCATATTGTCATAAAAATAAAGTACCTTTATTTTTAGTATAACTGTGTATTGTGTTTTCTTATGATATTGTGCATATGACACTAAGTGGTACTGTAGTAGCTTCACACGTCTCCTAGTTCAGCCTAAGCTGCTCTGCTAAGCTACCATTATCTATCAGCCTAAGCTGCTAGACACCCTATACACTAATAAGGGATAACTGGGCCTGGTGCAAGGTGCAAGTACCCCTTGGTACTCACTACAAGCCAGTCCAGCCTCCTACAGTGGCCAGTGCCACCAGGTGACGTCAGAGACTCCTTCTGATAGGCTCCTTCAGGTGTTGCTAGCCTATCCTCTCTCCTAGGTAGCCAAACCCCCTTTTCTGGCTATTTAGGGTCTCTGTCTCTGGGGAAACTCTGGGGTGACTTTGCACTCACTTTTCAGGGTCTTGGGGAGGGCTATTTTTCTAACCCTCACTGTTTTCTTACAGTCCCAGCGACCGTCTACAAGGTCACATAGGTTTGGGGTCCATTTGTGGTTCGCATTCCACTTTTGGAGTATATGGTTTGTGTTGCCCCTATCCCTATGTGTCCCCATTGCATCCTATTGTAACTATACATTGTTGGCACTGTTTTCTAATACTATACTGCATATTTTTGGTATTGTGTACATATATCTTGTGTATATTTGCTATCCTCATACTGAGGGTACTCACTGAGATACTTTGGCATATTGTCATAAAAATAAAGTACCTTTATTTTTAGTATATCTGTGTATTGTGTTTTCTTATGATATTGTGCATATGACACTAGTGGTACTGTAGGAGCATCACTCGTCTCCTAGTACAGCCTGAGCTGCTCTGCTAAGCTACCATTATCTATCAGCCTATACTGCTAGACACCCTATACACTAATAAGGGATAACTGGGCCTGGTGCAAGGTGTAAGTACCCCTTGGTACTCACTACAAGCCAGTCCAGCCTCCTACATCCTAACAGCTTGGTTAACAGAAACATCACTTCTACTATGATGAGATGGTATACTCTTGCTATGATGTGAGACAACACTATCAGTATGGTGTGACTCTACATCAGTACCAACTATGCTAGGCTGTCTAGTAATGGGCAGGCTAGGAAGTTTCTTTCCTGAATCTTTTTCTAGGGGAGTCCCTGGATCAGATTGGGAACCATTAGCTACTTTTTCAACAGATGGGGCACCTCTGGCCTTATCCTGTTCTATAAGCATGTTAACCAACAGTTCTGTGGGGGTATTCTTCCCTACACTTAAACCTCTCTCTATGCAGAGACTCCTTGCTCCTTTCCAGCTAAGGTGATCATAAGCAAGTTTGGACAGATCAACAGTTTGGCCTGTGCCAGACATTTTAGACAGTGTTTAAGTGACAGAAAAAGTGAAGAAAAAGTTTTTCAGAACTTTTGGAAAGACAGAAAAAAAACTTTAAAAACTTTTTAAGAACTTTTAGAAAGTTTAGAGGTACTTTTCAGCACTTAGAAACGAGTGAAAAGAGGAAATGCAAAACTTTTTGGTTAGGTGTACATACACTGAACTTATTTTGTATATTTTTCTCTTATGAAAAGTACAATGACAAAAGTGGTAAGTAGTTACAAAGTACTTATCCCACCGCTGCACAACCAATGTAGGAGGCTGGACTGGCTTGTAGTGAGTACCTAGGGGTACTTGCACCTTGCACCAGGCCCAGTTATCCCTTATTAGTGTATAGGGTGTCTAGCAGCATAGGCTGATAGATAATGGTAGCTTAGCAGAGCAGCTCAGGCTGAACTAGGAGACGAGTGATGCTCCTACAGTACCACTAGTGTCATATGCACAATATCATAAGAAAACACAATACACAGATATACTAAAAATAAAGGTACTTTATTTTTATGACAATATGCCAAAGTATCTCAGTGAGTACCCTCAGTATGAGGATAGCAAATATACACAAGATATATGTACACAATACCAAAAATATGCAGTATAGTATTAGAAAACAGTGCCAACAATGTATAGTTACAATAGGATGCAATGGGGACACATAGGGATAGGGGCAACACAAACCATATACTCCAAAAGTGGAATGCGAACCACGAATGGACCCCAAACCTATGTGACCTTGTAGAGGGTCGCTGGGACTGTAAGAAAACAGTGAGGGTTAGAAAAATAGCCCTCCCCAAGACCCTGAAAAGTGAGTGCAAAGTGCACTAAAGTGCCCCAAAGGACAAAGAAGTCGTGATAGGGGAATTCTGCAGGAAAGACACAAACCAGCAATGCAACAACGATGTATTTCCAGTCGAGGGTACCTGTGGAACAAGGGGACCAAGTCGAAAAGTCACAAGCAAGTCGGAGATGGGCAGATGCCCAGGAAATGCCAGCTGTGGGTGCAAAGAAGCCACCACTGGACAGTAGAAGCTGAGGATTCTGCAGGAACGACAAGGGCTAGAGACTTCCCATTTGGAGGACGGATCCCTCATGCCGTGTTGAGTCGTGCAGAAGTATTTTCCTGAAGAAAGACCGCCAACAAGCCTTGCTAGCTGCAAATCGTCCGGTTAGGGTTTTTGGATGCTGCTGTGGCCCAGGAGGGACCAGGATGTCGCCAATTGCGTCTGGGGACAGAGGTGGCGTCGAGCAAGACAAGAAACCCACTCAGAAGCAGGCAGCACCCGCAGAAGTGCTGGAACAGGCACTACGAAGTAGAGTAAAACGGTGCTCACCCGAAGTTGCACAAAGGAGTCCCACGCCGCCGGAGGACAACTTAGGAGGTCGTGCAATGCAGGTTAGAGTGCCGTGGACCCAGGCTGGACTGTGCACAAAGGATTTCCGCCGGAAGTGCACGGAAGCCGGAGTAGCTGCAAAAGACGCGGTTCCCAGCAATGCAGTCTGGCGTGGGGAGGCAAGGACTTACCTCCACCAAACTTGGACTGAAGAGTCACTGGACTGTGGGAGTCACTTGGACAGAGTTGCTGGATTCAAGGGACCTCACTCGTCGTGCTGAGAGGAGACCCAGGGGACCAGTGATGCAGTTCTTTGGTGCCTGCGGTTGCAGGGGGACGATTCCGTCGACCCACGGGAGATTTCTTCGGAGCTTCTAGTGCAGAGAGGAGGCAGACTACCCCCACAGCATGCACCACCAGGAAAACAGTCGAGAAGGCGGCAGGATCAGCGTTACAGAGTTGCAGTAGTCGTCTTCGCTACTTTGTTGCAGTTTTGCAGGCTTCCAGCGCGGTCAGCAGTCGATTCCTTGGCAGAAGGTGAAGAGAGAGATGCAGAGGAACTCTGATGAGCTCTTGCATTCGTTATCTAAGGAATTCTCCAAAGCAGAGACCCTAAATAGCCAGAAAAGAGGGTTTGGCTACTTAGGAGAGAGGATAGGCTACCAACACCTGAAGGAGCCTATCAGAAGGAGTCTCTGACGTCACCTGCTGGCCCTGGCCACTCAGAGCAGTCCAGTGTGCCAGCAGCACCTCTGTTTCCAAGATGGCAGAGGTCTGGAGCACACTGGAGGAGCTCTGGGCACCTCCCAGGGCAGGTGCAGGTCAGGGGAGTGGTCACTCCCCTTTCCTTTGTCCAGTTTCGCGCCAGAGCAGGGCTGAGGGGTCCCTGAACCGGTGTAGACTGGCTTATGTAGAAATGGGCACCTTTGTGCCCATGAAAGCATTTCCAGAGGCTAGGGGAGGCTACTCCTCCCCTGCCTGAACACCTTTTTCCAAAGGGAGAGGGTGTAACACCCTCTCTCTGAGGAAGTCCTTTGTTCTGCCATCCTGGACCAAGCCTGGCTGGTCCCCAGGACGGCAGAAACCTGTCTGAGGGGTTGGCAGCAGCAGCAGCTGCAGTGAAACCCCTGAAAACGCAGTTTGGCAGTACCAGGGTCTGTGCTACAGACCCGTGGGATCATGGGATTGTGCCAACAATGCCAGGATGGCATAAAGGGGGAAATTCCATGATCTTAGACATGTTACATGGCCATATTCGGAGTTACCATTGTGAAGCTACACATAGGTAGTGACCTATGTGTAGTGCACGCGTGTAATGGTGTCCCCGCACTTCACAAAGTCCGAGGAATTTGCCCTGAACGATGTGGGGGCACCTTGGCTAGTGCCAGGGTGCCCACACACTAAGTAACTTTGCACCTAACCTTTACTAGGTAGAGGTTAGACATATAGGTGACTTATAAGTTACTTAAGTGCAGTGAAAATGGCTGTGAAATAATGTGTGCATTATTTCACTCAGGCTGCAGTGGCAGGCCTGTGTAAGAATTGTCAGAGCTCCCTATGGGTGGCAAAAGAAATGCTGCAGCCCATAGGGATCTCCTGGAACCCCAATACCCTGGGTACCTCAGTACCATATACTAGGGGATTATAAGGGTGTTCCAGTATGCCAATGTAAATTGGTGAAATTGGTCACTAGCCTGTTAGTGACAATTTGTACAGAGAGAGCATAACCACTGAGGTTCTGGTTAGCAGAGCCTCAGTGAGACAGTTAGGCACCACACAGGGAACACATACATATAGGCCACAAACTTATGAGAACTGGGGTCGTGACTAGCAGGGTCGCAGTGACACATAACAAACATACTGAAAACATAAGGTTTTCACTATGAGCACTGGGCCCTGGCTAGCAGGATCCCAGTGAAACAGTGAAAACACCCTGACATACACTCACAAACAGGCCAAAAGTGGGGGTAACAAGGCTAGAAAGAGGCTACTTTCTCACAGCGGCCTACTCTGATGGGGAAAACGGCCACATACGGCCTTCCCCACGTTCGGGAAGGCCTCGTAAGAAAGAGGAGAGTCTCCTCTTTCTTACGAGGCCTTCCTGAAAGTGTTTCCTGGGCCCTGACCGCAGCTAGGTGCAGGTAGCCCCCACCCCCCCCCCCCCCCTCGGGGCTAAATTGTATTTTTTTTTTTAAAGAAAAATAAATGGACAGGGGGTCGCCCATGGGCCCCCAAGGAAACCATACAACAACTAAAAATATATATATATATATATATATATATATATATATATATATATATATATATATATATATATAGAGATATATCTATGTAGATATATCTATCTACATGAATATATCTATAGATATATATAGATATATGTGTATATATATATATATATATATCTATAGATATATCTATGTAGATAGATATATATATATGGATATAGATCTATATATATATATATATATATATATATATATCACTTTTGTCAATACGTGTGTGGTTTCCCTGGGTGCTGTGATCGGCCCCCAGGAAAACCAGACCCACATATAAAAGTAATATATATATATATATATATATATATATATATATATATATATATAGAGAGAGAGAGAGAGAGAGAGAGATTTGCCACCAGTTGTCTTGCAGTTGCAGCTTGCGTCTTCAAAGCAATGCACATACTTCAACTGACGCTTTTCAACTGTAGCTTTTAGGCAGCAATAAAAAAGTCAAGTAAGTATTGTGATTATGTTTCGGCTACAAAAGGGTCAGACTTGTCTAGTGGCAGTTTTAGTGCCATAAAGAAGCGCAGAAGGTTTATATGCCTACTGCAAAGAGCAAATCTGTATTTTATGTAAATAGCTGAGTACATTAGTAAAGTCAGCCATTACCTGCGCTATAATACAAATGAAATGTATGTGCGGGGTGGAGGGTGGCTATGGAGAGATGAAGGGCACTTTTGCTGGGTAGTAATGAGGGAAACCGAGGAGGAGGGAGTGGGAGCACCAATAATGATTGTCGGACTGGGCGCAGGAGGTGCTAAAGACTGTGACGAATGGTACGTGACAAGGTGTTTTTTGAGTGTCTTGAAAGAACGTGCTGATTGAGGGAAGAAGCGCAGGTAAGGTGGCCTCTACTGTTGCACGTATCTCACACACACCATCGATTTTGTGACTGTCTACGTAGGCTAGTGTTTTAGAGCAACAGTTTAGCCAATAGCAGAGATGGCATCTTGATTCATGACTGCTGCCGTCACTCGGGTTATAGAGGACAGCTCTGACATAGGATCAGAGACTGAGACATCAGATACTGAGACAGCATCTGAGGGATAGGACAATGGCGCAGACTCTGGGAGTGATTTTTCAGTCGGAGGAGTCCCATTCGATAACTCCTCTTCCAGTAAATTATGAGGGAGGTGATGAGGACAGTCCTGCTGTCCCTTCGCAAGCAGTCTGTGCAACTGGGTAATAGTGGGTTAGCCCAACCCAGAGAGCAGGTGAATGCACCGGCAAGCAGAGAGAGAGAGTGCTCTCTTGGGAGCTCCCCAATTTAGTTCAGCCCCAAATTCCACCGCCCAAATCGTATTGTGGAGACATCAAAATTATCTATTGCAAAACAAACTGGTTTTGTAAGGCAGGCACCTGTGTTTTTGGTCCTGGGTTTGGCGGCCAAATAGAGAAACACACTAAACCCAAACATTTCTGGAAACTAGACATTCGGGGGAGTCCACAGAGGTGTGACTTGTGTGGATTCCCCAAAGTTTTCTTACCCAGAATACCCTGCAAAGCTGAAATGTTGAATAAAAACTCTATTTTTCTCGCATTTCTGTCACTCAAACTACAGGAATATGCTGGGATCCACAAAATTCCTACCACCCAGTGATTCCTCACCTGTCCTGATAAAAACACTACCCCACTTGAGTGCCTACACCTAGTGCCTGCGTCAGGAATGGATCACCCCAGGGTCAACAGCTGCCTCATGTAAGGACCAACATTGACCGTTGTGTGATCTATTCCTGTTGCGGGCACCAGGCCTACCCACACAAGTGAGGTATAATTTTTATCGGGAGACTTGGGGGAACGCTGGGTGGAAGGAAATTTGTGGCTCCTCTCAGATTCCAGAACTTTCTGTCACCGAAATGTGAGGAAAATGTGTTTTTTTTGCCAAATTTTGAGCTTTGCAAAGGATTCTGGGTAACAGAACCTGGTCAGAGCCCCACAAGTCACCCCATCTTGGATTCCCCTAGGTCTCTAGTTTTCAAAAATGCACAGGTTTTGTAGGTTTCCCTAGGTGCCGGCTGAGCTAGAGGCCAAAATCTACAGGTAGGCACTTTGCAAAAAACATGTCAGATTTCAATATAAAAATGTGATGTGTCCATGTTGCGTTTCCTGTCAGGAGCATTAGGCCTACCCACGCAAGTGAGGTACCATTTTTATCGGGAGACTTGGGGGAACACAGAATAGCAAAACAAGTGTTATTGCCCCTTGTCTTTCTCTACATTTTTTCCTTCCAAATGTAAGACAGTGTGTAAAAAAGACGTCTATTTGAGAAATGCCCTGTAATTCACATGCTAATATGGGCACCCCGGAATTCAGAGATGTGCAAATAACCACTGCTCCTCAACACCTTATGCCCATTTTGGAAATACAAAGGGTTGCTTGATACCTATTTTTCACTCTTTATATTTCAGCAAATGAATTGCTTTTTACCCGGTATAGAATGAAAACCCATTGCAAGGTGCAGCTCATTTATTGGCTCTGGGTACCTAGAGTTCTTGATGAACCTACAAGCCCTATGTATCCTCACAACCGGAAGAGTCCAGCACACGCAACGGTATATTGCTTTAAAAATTTGACATTGCAGAAAAAAGTTACAGAGTAAAACGTGGAGAAAAATGGCTGTTTTTTTCAGCTCACTTTCAATATTTTTTTATTTCAGCTGTTATTTTCTGTAGGAAAACCTTGTAGGATCTACACAAATGACCCCTTGCTGAATTCAGAATTTTGTCTACTTTTCAGAAACGTTTAGCTGTCCGGGATCCAGCATTGGTTTCACATCCATCCCTGTCACTAACTGGAAGGAGGCTGAAAGCACCAAAAATAGTGAAAATGGAATATGTCCCAGTAAAATGCCAAAATTGTGTTGAAAAATTTGTTTTTCTGATTCAAGTCTGCCTGTTCCTGAAAGGTGGGATGATGGTGATTTTACTACCAGAAACCCTTTGTTGATGCCATTTTCAGGGAAAAAACCACAAGCCTTCTTCGGCAGCCCTTTTTTCCCATTTTTTTGAAAAAAACGAAAATTTCACTGTATTTTGGCTAATTTCTTGGTCTCCTCCAGGGGAAACCACAAACTCTGGGTACCAATCCCTAGGATGTTGGAAAACAAGGATGCAAATTTGGCGTGGATAGCTTATGTGGACAAAAAGTTATGAAGGCCTAAGCGCAAACTATCCCAAATAGCCAAAAAAGGGCTCAGCACTGGGGGGCGGGGGGAAAGGCCCAGCAGCGAAGAGGTTAAAGTCCAGTAAGTTGTTTTGTGTGTCTCTTTTAACCCCTAAGAGGCGGCAACTCTGACGTGGCTAGATAGCATACTTCATAAGTGTGGTGAAAGTACTTCCAAGGTCTGAACACTCTGGGGCCCCAGGGTTATCTTAGTAAGGTTAATGTTGATGAAGCAGAGGGGGGAAGTTGTGGTCCTAGGAGGATCAGGGGGCCCTATGTTTGGCCAACAGCCATTTTCTTTGGTGATGGTAAACTTGCATGTATATATGTTTGTGAAAGTTGAGTTGTTTTCTTGAGAATTACTTCTGCCTCTCAGCAGATGAGCATGAATGAATGGAGAGCTATCTATTGTGGAATAGCTGATATCCTAGGCACTTTGTGCGGAGGTGTGTGTAAAGGACTGGAAGGAGAACAAGACTTTGGCAAACTCAATAGGTCTAGCTTGAACATATGCTAGCATAGGCACATAAATGTTCAGTCTATTTGTACTGTGTTTCACCACAACCTTTCTTTTGGTGTTTCCTAGATCCATGCAGGTGTGCGATGCTGCAAATCACCAGCACCACAAGCTGTGTGCACATCTGCGCATCCCTATATTTGCATTCACTACGTCAATAAATCCAGACCATCGCCACCTTTGCCAATGTTTCTTTTCAAAAGAATTAACTATATTTCACCTCCTTTGCTCACTGAATCCTTCACGTCATATTCTCCAGCTCAATCACTCTAATCTGCTACTCACCATCTGCTATCCTCCTCTAGCCATCCTGTTACTCATCCTGTTTCCACTCAGCAGCTTCACTGTATGAACATCTTCCCATCTGGTCTCAGGCCTTTACTTCAATCTTGAAACCCATGAATAACAATGTACAAAGTATCCCCTCTTATACAGACACACATCCCCTGTTGTTCCAACACATCAACTTCAAAGTGATGAGGGTCTTCTCATGAGACCTCTTTGTAAATATGTGCATTTAATGTCTTACACAGCATTGTCAAGGACTCAACTGTACCTTCTAAGTACTTCATCAAACACTTTATGGACAACACTGAAGCATACATTTGGCATATGCATTAGTACTTGTTACTATGTACAGCCTTTCATTTCAGAAGGCAGCGACTGCTCTAAAGGGGATACTTCCCACAATTACGGGGTCACTGTTTGGTGGCAAACACCTTTGAGGGTATTCTTCCCAAACTCACAGCAACAGGTTTAGAAAGCTAGTTATTGGAGAACATGTTTGTCACACTCAAAGGACTGTTTGTCTGGAGACCAGGTTTCTGGTGGATGTGTGTATTGTGTGAAGCATCTTCAAGCTCATTCTTTTCTGCACCCACATACAATGTGGTTGTTTGTGCACTTCTTTGAAGACACATTTAAAAAATCAAATTCTGCTGGACACTAATCAGACTGCACATACTACAGGGCTGACCAAAAACATCTTGACTTTTCTGAAGGTCAAGCCAGGTTGGCCATGATTTGGGTCATCATTGTGGAAAAAGACATCGTTTGAAATCACAGCAGCTGTTAATCTGTCTATCCCATCTCTTGCTTGGGATGGCAACACAAGCGAGCCCTCAGGAAGATGTACCAGCAGTGGTTTGGAGAGCGGTCTTCTCCTGATTTGGCCAGTTCACAAGGGCTTCCAGTGCAAGGTCACTTCAAAGTTACTGAACTGGCTAACAAGACAGGTGTAAGAACAGAACTGCCTGCCTCAGGGAGATCTTACCAGACACAAGGGCAGGTAGGCTACAAGCAGTTCGCTTGATCAACATACCTGTTAATGAAAGCTCAGACACTGTGAGCTCTGAAATCTTTTGTAGCCAGGCTGCACCCCACCACAAAATCTCAATCTCCACCCCAAATGTCAATCTCAGACACTGGGGTGTCCTCTTAGAGCTTGGGGAGCCAGGCTGTATCCTCAAGATCCCAATTCCCCAAAGGTACCACTTTCAGGCACAAGGCTGTTCTCTCAGTGCTTGCGTGGCCATGCTACCTGACCCCCTCCACCAAGACGTCCATACCCTCTAGATGCCCTTCTCTGACATTGGTTCTTGTCAGGCTGTGTAACTCCATGCTGGGAGGCCACTTTCACAACCCCCTTTGGTGTGTTGATGTTGACCCACTACTGCACAATACATTGCTCTGAGGTTGTGCTTCTCACTCTCACTGTCTGTTTCTTTTCTGATGTGTTATCTTTGAGGTTGTGAATTGCACACTTCATGGCTGTGTGTTCTGTTACATGCCAGTTTAGGATGATACTGATTGTGTGCTTGTTGAAATGCTTGTGTAAGGTTTGTCTCTCACTTTAACAGAGTTGTATTTGTTGTCATATTTTATTCATTTTCTACTTTGTCATTAGCAAAGTCTGTTTGGCAATTTCTCTGAGGTGTTTTGTTCTTGATAAAGTTGTCTCCTGTTTACCAAGAAGGTCCTGGCTCACGCTTCTCATGCTTTTGGTTCTATAAAACAGGTAACCAATTAAGTGATTTATTTAATATTATGCTCATTCATTTTATAGGCAATGTATTGAAATAGATCAATATGTATTTAGTGAGGAGGTCTACAGGGAGTGCAGAATTATTAGGCAAATGAGTATTTTGACCACATCATCCTCTTTATGCATGTTGTCTTACTCCAAGCTGTATAGGCTCGAAAGCCTACTACCAATTAAGCATATTAGGTGATGTGCATCTCTGTAATGAGAAGGGGTGTGGTCTAATGACATCAACACCCTATATCAGGTGTGCATAATTATTAGGCAACTTCCTTTCCTTTGGCAAAATGGGTCAAAAGAAGGACTTGACAGGCTCAGAAAAGTAAAAAATAGTGAGATATCTTGCAGAGGGATGCAGCACTCTTAAAATTGCAAAGCTTCTGAAGCGTGATCATCGAACAATCAAGCGTTTCATTCAAAATAGTCAACAGGGTCGCAAGAAGCGTGTGGAAAAACCAAGGCGCAAAATAACTGCCCATGAACTGAGAAAAGTCAAGCGTGCAGCTGCCACGATGCCACTTGCCACCAGTTTGGCCATATTTCAGAGCTGCAACATCACTGGAGTGCCCAAAAGCACAAGGTGTGCAATACTCAGAGACATGGCCAAGGTAAGAAAGGCTGAAAGACGACCACCACTGAACAAGACACACAAGCTGAAACGTCAAGACTGGGCCAAGAAATATCTCAAGACTGATTTTTCTAAGGTTTTATGGACTGATGAAATGAGAGTGAGTCTTGATGGGCCAGATGGATGGGCCCATGGCTGGATTGGTAAAGGGCAGAGAGCTCCAGTCCGACTCAGACGCCAGCAAGGTGGAGGTGGAGTACTGGTTTGGGCTGGTATCATCAAAGATGAGCTTGTGGGGCCTTTTCGGGTTGAGGATGGAGTCAAGCTCAACTCCCAGTCCTACTGCCAGTTCCTGGAAGACACCTTCTTCAAGCAGTGGTACAGGAAGAAGTCTGCATCCTTCAAGAAAAACATGATTTTCATGCAGGACAATGTTCCATCACACGCGTCCAAGTACTCCACAGCGTGGCTGGCAAGAAAGGGTATAAAAGAAGGAAATCTAATGACATGGCCTCCTTGTTCACCTGATCTGAACCCCATTGAGAACCTGTGGTCCATCATCAAATGAGAGATTTACAAGGAGGGAAAACAGTACACCTCTCTGAACAGTGTCTGGGAGGCTGTGGTTGCTGCTGCACGCAATGTTGATGGTGAACAGATCAAAACACTGACAGAATCCATGGATGGCAGGCTTTTGAGTGTCCTTGCAAAGAAAGGTGGCTATATTGGTCACTGATTTGTTTTTGTTTTGTTTTTGAATGTCAGAAATGTATATTTGTGAATGTTGAGATGTTATATTGGTTTCACTGGTAATGATAAATAATTGAAATGGGTATATATTTTTTTTTGTTAAGTTGCCTAATAATTATGCACAGTGATAGTCACCTGCACACACAGATATCCCCCTAACATAGCTAAAACTAAAAACAAACTAAAAACTACTCCCAAAAATATTCAGTTTTGATATTAATGAGTTTTTTGGGTTCATTGAGAACATGGTTGTTGTTCAATAATAAAATTAATCCTCAAAAATACAACTTGCCTAATAATTCTGCACTCCCTGTATGGAAGGGTCTTGCAGTATCTGAAGAAGGCATGATTCATACCTGGATGAATTACCAGGCCCCCAGTGATAATTTAACCAGCAAGGCGTTGCTTGTTACCCAGTGATAGCTTGAAATAACAGTAGCTGTTAATCTGTCAATCTAGACTATTGGTGAGGGTGATTTATCATCACACCAAGTTTGTCCAGGATACACCACTTCACAGGTCATCTTCCAAAATCTATAGCTCTGGCACTGTGCACTATACACCATGAACGTTCCAGAATACATCACTTCACGGATAGTGTGCCAAGATCTCTAGCTCCGGCACTGTTCCATACTGTACACTCCAGTGTCCGGATACCCTCATTGGTGACAATCCGTGCTCTATAAATCAATTCATTAATTGATTGATTGACCATGAACATCCAGAAAAAATCCATTCACCGGCAGTCTCTCAAGATCTCTAGCTCCAGCAATGCTTCGTTCAAAGCATGAATATCCAGAATAAATATCTTGACCAGCAGTTTAGCAAGATCTGTAGCTCAGACATTGCTCTTTACGCACCATGGACCTCCAGAATACATCTTCTCACGGCTGGTGTTCCAAGATCTCTAGCTCTGACATTGTTCTGTACACACCATGGTTCTGCAGAATACATCTCTTCATGCCTGGTGTTCCAAGATCTCTAGCTCTGACATTGCTCTTTACACACCATGGACCTTCAGAATATATCTCCTCATGGCTGTTACACACCATGGACCTTCAGAATACATCTCTTTATGGCTGATGTTCCAAGATCTCTAGCTCTGACATTGCTCTTTACACACCATGGACCTTCAGAATATATCTCCTCATGGCTGTTACACACCATGGACCTCCAGAATACATCTCTTCATGGCTGGTGTTCCAAGATCTCTACCTCTGACATTGCTCTTTACGCACCATGGACCTCCAGAATACATCTCCTCGCAGCTGTTACACACCATGGACCTCCAGAATACATCTCTTCATGGCTGGTGTTCCAAGATCTCTAGCTCTGACATTGCTCTTTACACACCATGGACCTCCAGAATACATCTCCTCGCGGCTGTTACACACCATGGACCTCCAGAATACATCTCTTCATGGCTGGTGTTCCAAGATCTCTAGCTCTGACATTGCTCTTTACACACCATGGACCTTCAGAATATATCTCCTCATGGCTGTTACACACCATGGACCTCCAGAATACATCTCTTTATGGCTGGTGTTCCAAGATCTCTAGCTCTGACATTGCTCTTTACACACCATGGACCTTCAGAATATATCTCCTCATGGCTATTACACACCATGGACCTCCAGAATACATCTCTTTATGGCTGGTGTTCCAAGATCTCTACCTCTGACATTGTTCTGTACACACGAGGACGTCGAGAACACATCTCTTCACGGGTAGTGCTCCACGATCTCTAGCTCTGGTCTGGCTCTCTTCAGCTCATCGAGAACAGACGAACTGAAGGACAGCATTTCAAACCTGTAGGGACGAGAGAGGGTCAGGTAGTGATTCAATCCTGTTGATGTAAATAATAAAAAAAAAATCCACTAGGCACAGCATTTTCAACATAACTGAGTATGTATTCGTGAGCAGCTACAAAGCACTGTAGAAACCACAGGGTCAAATTACCACTCCCTCTCCATCGGCCATTCTTTATCTTCTCTATATATGGTAGAAGCAGGTCAATATAGATACACATTGTAAACATAAATACATCAGACCTGCCAGAGCCAGTGCCCTCTGCCCAACACTCCTCTTTACTCAATGAACCAAGGTTAGGGGACAGTCAAGCTAGAAACTAGGCAGAGACTCCCACTTACCCAGTGGTACAAATGCATGAGGGTATCTGCTGCACCAACAAAACCCCACTGTTTGGACAGCAGTAACTGTGGCAACGATGGCCATTTCACATCATCAGAAGCCAATCCCCATCATTACACTCATGAATTGGAGACAATTGGCTACAAGTATGAAGGGCCCTGCTCCCGGTGAATGACGGAATAAGAATGTGAGAGCTGGATAGCTGCAGGAGCCACCATCCCATCATAAAACTGCACTGGATCATTCCCACCTGCTCCTCACACCTCACAGGAAGGTGCAAGAGATATCCCACCTGCTCCTCACACCTCACAGGAAGGTACAAGTGATAGCACACCTGCTCCTCACACCTCACAGGAAGGTACAAGTGATACCTCACCTGCTCCTCACACCTCACAGGAAGGTGCAAGTGATATCCCACCTGCTCCTCACACCTCACAGGAAGGTGCAAGTGATATCCCACCTGCTCCTCACACCTCACAGGAAGGTGCAAGTGATATCCCACCTGCTCCTCACACCTCACAGGCAGGTACAAGTGATATCCCACCTGCTCCTCACGCCTCATAGGCAGGTACAAGTGATATCCCACCTGCTCCTCACACCTCACAGGCAGGTACAAGTAATATCACACCTGCTCCTAACAAACTCATAGTCGGGTACACCTGATATCCCACCTGCTCCTCACAGGCAGGTACAAGTGATATCCCACCTGCTCCTCACACCTCACAGGCAGGCACAAGTGATATCCCACCTGCTCCTCACACGCAGGTACAAGTGATATCCCACCTGCTCCTCACACCTCCCAGGCTGGTACAAGTGATATCCCACCTGCTTCTCACACCTCACAGGCAGGTACAAGTGATATCCCACCTGCTCCTCACACCTCACAGGCTGGTACAAGTGATATCCCACCTCCTCCTCACCCCTCACAGGCAGGTACAAGGGATATCCCACCTGCTCCTTACACCTCATAGGCTGGTACAAGGGATGTCCCACCTGCTCCTCATAGGCAGGTACAAGTGATATTCCACCTGCTGCTCACACCTCATAGGCAGGTACAAGTGATATTCCACCTGCTGCTCACACCTCATAGGCAGGCACACGTGATATCACAACTGCTCCTCACACCTCATAGACAGGTACACCTGATATCCCACCTGCTCCTCACATCTCATAGGCTGGTACAAGTGATATCCCACCTGCTCCTCACACCTCACACGCAGGTACAAGTGATATCCCACCTGCTCCTCACACCTCACAGGAGGGTGCAAGTGATATCCCACCTGCTCCTCACACCTCACAGGAAGGTCCAAGTGATATCCCACCTGCTCCTGACACCTCATGGACAGGTACAAGTGATATCACACCTGCTCCTCACACCTCATAGACAGGTACACCTGATATCACACCTGCTCCTCACACATCATGGGCTGCTACAAGTGATATCGCACCTGCTCCTCTCACCTCATAGACAGGTACACCTGATATCCCACCTGCTCCTGACACCCCATAGGCTGGTACAAGTGATATCCCACCTTCTCCTCACACCTCACAGGCAGGTACAAGTGATATCCTGCCTGCACCTCACACCTCACAGGCAGGTACAAGTGATATCACACCTGCTCCTAACAAACTCATAGTCGGGTACACCTGATATCCCACCTGCTCCTCACAGGCAGGTACAAGTGATATCCCACCTGCTCCTCACACCTCACAGGCAGGCACAAGTGATATCCCACCTGCTCCTCACACCTCACAGGCTGGTATAAGTGATATCCCACCTGCTCCTCACACCTCACAGGCAGGTACAAGTGATATCCCACCTGCTCTTCACACCTCACAGGCTGGCACAAGTGATATCCCACCTGCTCCTCACACCTCACAGGCAGGTACAAGGGATATCCCACCTGCTCCTCACACCTCATAGGCTGGTACAAGGGATGTCCCACCTGCTCCTCATAGGCAGGTACAAGTGATATTCCACCTGCTGCTCACACCTCATAGGCAGGTACAAGTGATATCACACCTGCTCCTCAAAGGCTGGTACAAGTGATATCCCACCTACTCCTCGTAGGCAGGTACAAGTGATATTCCACCTGCTCCTCACACCTCATAGACAGATACACCTGATATCCCACCTGCTCCTCACACCTCATAGGCAGGTACAAGTGTTATCCCACCTGCTCCTCACACCTCATAGGCTGGTACAAGTGATATCACACCTGCTCCTCATAGGCAGGTACAAGTGATATTCCAACTGCTGCTCACACCTCATAGGCAGGTACAAGTGATATCACACCTGCTCCTCACACCTCATAGACAGATATATCTAATATCCCACCTGCTCCTCACACCTCATAGGCAGGTACAAGTGATATTCCATCTACTCCTCACACCTCATATCCAGGTACAAGTGATATCCCACCTGCTCCTCACACCTCACAGGAAGGTACAAGTGATAGCACACCTGCTCCTCACACCTCACAGGAAGGTACAAGTAATACCTCACCTGCTCCTCACACCTCACAGGAAGGTGCAAGTGATATCCCACCTGCTCCTCACACCTCACAGGAAGGTGCAAGTGATATCCCACCTGCTCCTCACGCCTCATAGGCAGGTACAAGTGATATCCCACCTGCTCCTCACACCTCACAGGCAGGTACAAGTGATATCCCACCTGCTCCTCACGCCTCATAGGCAGGTACAAGTGATATCCCACCTGCTCCTCACACCTCACAGGCAGGTACAAGTAATATCACACCTGCTCCTAACAAACTCATAGTCGGGTACACCTGATATCCCACCTGCTCCTCACAGGCAGGTACAAGTGATATCCCACCTGCTCCTCACACCTCACAGGCAGGCGCAAGTGATATCCCACCTGCTCCTCACACCTCACAGGCAGGTACAAGTGATATCCCACCTGCTCCTCACACCTCCCAGGCTGGTACAAGTGATATCCCACCTGCTTCTCACACCTCACAGGCAGGTACAAGTGATATCCCACCTGCTCCTCACACCTCACAGGCTGGTACAAGTGATATCCCACCTCCTCCTCACCCCTCACAGGCAGGTACAAGGGATATCCCACCTGCTCCTTACACCTCATAGGCTGGTACAAGGGATGTCCCACCTGCTCCTCATAGGCAGGTACAAGTGATATTCCACCTGCTGCTCACACCTCATAGGCAGGTACAAGTGATATTCCACCTGCTGCTCACACCTCATAGGCAGGCACACGTGATATCACAACTGCTCCTCACACCTCATAGACAGGTACACCTGATATCCCACCTGCTCCTCACATCTCATAGGCTGGTACAAGTGATATCCCACCTGCTCCTCACACCTCACACGCAGGTACAAGTGATATCCCACCTGCTCCTCACACCTCACAGGAGGATGCAAGTGATATCCCACCTGCTCCTCACACCTCACAGGAAGGTCCAAGTGATATTCCACCTGCTGCTCACACCTCATAGGCAGGCACACGTGATATCACAACTGCTCCTCACACCTCATAGACAGGTACACCTGATATCCCACCTGCTCCTCACATCTCATAGGCTGGTACAAGTGATATCCCACCTGCTCCTCACACCTCACACGCAGGTACAAGTGATATCCCACCTGCTCCTCACACCTCACAGGAGGGTGCAAGTGATATCCCACCTGCTCCTCACACCTCATAGACAGATATATCTAATATCCCACCTGCTCCTCACACCTCATAGGCAGGTACAAGTGATATCACACCTGCTCCTCACACCTCATAGACAGATATATCTAATATCCCACCTGCTCCTCACACCTCATAGGCAGGTACAAGTGATATTCCATCTACTCCTCACACCTCATATCCAGGTACAAGTGATATCCCACCTGCTCCTCACACCTCACAGGAAGGTACAAGTGATAGCACACCTGCTCCTCACACCTCACAGGAAGGTACAAGTAATACCTCACCTGCTCCTCACACCTCACAGGAAGGTGCAAGTGATATCCCACCTGCTCCTCACACCTCACAGGAAGGTGCAAGTGATATCCCACCTGCTCCTC
This sequence comes from Pleurodeles waltl, assembly GCF_031143425.1. NCBI lineage: Eukaryota > Metazoa > Chordata > Amphibia > Caudata > Salamandridae > Pleurodeles > Pleurodeles waltl. The sequence continues at coordinate 23,710,238 of NC_090444.1, read as the reverse complement.
ACGCCTCATAGGCAGATACAAGTGATATCCCACCTGCTCCTCACACCTCACAGGCAGGTACAAGTGATATCCCACCTGCTCCTCACGCCTCATAGGCAGGTACAAGTGATATCACACCTGCTCCTCACACCTCACAGGCAGGTACAAGTAATATCACACCTGCTCCTAACAAACTCATAGTCGGGTACACCTGATATCCCACCTGCTCCTCACAGGCAGGTACAAGTGATATCCCACCTGCTCCTCACACCTCACAGGCAGGCGCAAGTGATATCCCACCTGCTCCTCACACCTCACAGGCAGGTACAAGTGATATCCCACCTGCTCCTCACACCTCCCAGGCTGGTACAAGTGATATCCCACCTGCTTCTCACACCTCACAGGCAGGTACAAGTGATATCCCACCTGCTCCTCACACCTCACAGGCTGGTACAAGTGATATCCCACCTCCTCCTCACCCCTCACAGGCAGGTACAAGGGATATCCCACCTGCTCCTTACACCTCATAGGCTGGTACAAGGGATGTCCCACCTGCTCCTCATAGGCAGGTACAAGTGATATTCCACCTGCTGCTCACACCTCATAGGCAGGTACAAGTGATATTCCACCTGCTGCTCACACCTCATAGGCAGGCACACGTGATATCACAACTGCTCCTCACACCTCATAGACAGGTACACCTGATATCCCACCTGCTCCTCACATCTCATAGGCTGGTACAAGTGATATCCCACCTGCTCCTCACACCTCACACGCAGGTACAAGTGATATCCCACCTGCTCCTCACACCTCACAGGAGGGTGCAAGTGATATCCCACCTGCTCCTCACACCTCACAGGAAGGTCCAAGTGATATTCCACCTGCTGCTCACACCTCATAGGCAGGCACACGTGATATCACAACTGCTCCTCACACCTCATAGACAGGTACACCTGATATCCCACCTGCTCCTCACATCTCATAGGCTGGTACAAGTGATATCCCACCTGCTTCTCACACCTCACACGCAGGTACAAGTGATATCCCACCTGCTCCTCACACCTCACAGGAGGGTGCAAGTGAAATCCCACCTGCTCCTCACACCTCACAGGAAGGTCCAAGTGATATCCCACCTGCTCCTGACACCTCATTGACAGGTACAAGTGATATCACACCTGCTCCTCACACCTCATAGACAGGTACACCTGATATCACACCTGCTCCTCACACATCATGGGCTGCTACAAGTGATATCGCACCTGCTCCTCTCACCTCATAGACAGGTACACCTGATATCCCACCTGCTCCTGACACCCCATAGGCTGGTACAAGTGATATCCCACCTTCTCCTCACACCTCACAGGCAGGTACAAGTGATATCCTGCCTGCACCTCACACCTCACAGGCAGGTACAAGTAATATCACACCTGCTCCTAACAAACTCATAGTCGGGTACACCTGATATCCCACCTGCTCCTCACAGGCAGGTACAAGTGATATCCCACCTGCTCCTCACACCTCACAGGCAGGCACAAGTGATATCCCACCTGCTCCTCACACCTCACAGGCTGGTATAAGTGATATCCCACCTGCTCCTCACACCTCACAGGCAGGTACAAGTGATATCCCACCTGCTCTTCACACCTCACAGGCTGGCACAAGTGATATCCCACCTGCTCCTCACACCTCACAGGCAGGTACAAGGGATATCCCACCTGCTCCTCACACCTCATAGGCTGGTACAAGGGATGTCCCACCTGCTCCTCATAGGCAGGTACAAGTGATATTCCACCTGCTGCTCACACCTCATAGGCAGGTACAAGTGATATCACACCTGCTCCTCAAAGGCTGGTACAAGTGATATCCCACCTACTCCTCGTAGGCAGGTACAAGTGATATTCCACCTGCTCCTCACACCTCATAGACAGATACACCTGATATCCCACCTGCTCCTCACACCTCATAGGCAGGTACAAGTGATATCCCACCTGCTCCTCACACCTCATAGGCTGGTACAAGTGATATCACACCTGCTCCTCATAGGCAGGTACAAGTGATATTCCAACTGCTGCTCACACCTCATAGGCAGGTACAAGTGATATCACACCTGCTCCTCACACCTCATAGACAGATATATCTAATATCCCACTTGCTTCTCACACCTCATAGGCAGGTACAAGTGATATTCCATCTACTCCTCACACCTCATATCCAGGCACAAGTGATATCCCACCTGCTCCTCACACCTCACAGGAAGGTACAAGTGATAGCACACCTGCTCCTCACACCTCACAGGAAGGTACAAGTAATACCTCACCTGCTCCTCACACCTCACAGGAAGGTGCAAGTGATATCCCACCTGCTCCTCACACCTCACAGGAAGGTGCAAGTGATATCCCACCTGCTCCTCACGCCTCATAGGCAGGTACAAGTGATATCCCACCTGCTCCTCACACCTCACAGGCAGGTACAAGTGATATCCCACCTGCTCCTCACGCCTCATAGGCAGGTACAAGTGATATCCCACCTGCTCCTCACACCTCACAGGCAGGTACAAGTAATATCACACCTGCTCCTAACAAACTCATAGTCGGGTACACCTGATATCCCACCTGCTCCTCACACCTCCCAGGCTGGTACAAGTGATATCCCACCTGCTTCTCACACCTCACAGGCAGGTACAAGTGATATCCCACCTGCTCCTCACACCTCACAGGGTGGTACAAGTGATATCCCACCTCCTCCTCACCCCTCACAGGCAGGTACAAGGGATATCCCACCTGCTCCTTACACCTCATAGGCTGGTACAAGGGATGTCCCACCTGCTCCTCATAGGCAGGTACAAGTGATATTCCACCTGCTGCTCACACCTCATAGGCAGGTACAAGTGATATTCCACCTGCTGCTCACACCTCATAGGCAGGCACACGTGATATCACAACTGCTCCTCACACCTCATAGACAGGTACACCTGATATCCCACCTGCTCCTCACATCTCATAGGCTGGTACAAGTGATATCCCACCTGCTCCTCACACCTCACACGCAGGTACAAGTGATATCCCACCTGCTCCTCACACCTCACAGGAGGGTGCAAGTGATATCCCACCGGCTCCTTACACCTCACAGGAAGGTCCAAGTGATATCCCACCTGCTCCTGACACCTCATGGACAGGTACAAGTGATATCACACCTGCTCCTCACACCTCATAGACAGGTACACCTGATATCACACCTGCTCCTCACACATCACGGGCTGCTACAAGTGATATCGCACCTGCTCCTCTCACCTCATAGACAGGTACACCTGATATCCTACCTGCTCCTGACACCCCATAGGCTGGTACAAGTGATATCCCACCTTCTCCTCACAACTCACAGGCAGGTACAAGTGATATCCTGCCTGCACCTCACACCTCACAGGCAGGTACAAGTAATATCACACCTGCTCCTAACAAACTCATAGTCGGGTACACCTGATATCCCACCTGCTCCTCACAGGCAGGTACAAGTGATATCCCACCTGCTCCTCACACCTCACAGGCAGGCACAAGTGACATCCCACCTGCTCCTCACACCTCACAGGCTGGTATAAGTGATATCCCACCTGCTCCTCACACCTCACAGGCAGGTACAAGTGATATCCCACCTGCTCTTCACACCTCACAGGCTGGCACAAGTGATATCCCACCTGCTCCTCACACCTCACAGGCAGGTACAAGGGATATCCCACCTGCTCCTCACACCTCATAGGCTGGTACAAGGGATGTCCCACCTGCTCCTCATAGGCAGGTACAAGTGATATTCCACCTACTCCTCGTAGGCAGGTACAAGTGATATTCCACCTGCTCCTCACACCTCATAGACAGATACACCTGATATCCCACCTGCTCCTCACACCTCATAGGCAGGTACAAGTGATATCCCACCTGCTCCTCACACCTCATAGGCTGGTACAAGTGATATCACACCTGCTCCTCATAGGCAGGTACAAGTGATATTCCAACTGCTGCTCACACCTCATAGGCAGGTACAAGTGATATCACACCTGCTCCTCACACCTCATAGACAGATATATCTAATATCCCACCTGCTCCTCACACCTCATAGGCAGGTACAAGTGATATTCCATCTACTCCTCACACCTCATATCCAGGTACAAGTGATATCCCACCTGCTCCTCACAGCTCACAGGCAGGTACAAGTGATATCTCACCTGCTCCTCACAGCTCACAGGCAGGTACAAGTGATATCCCACCTGCTCCTCATACCTCACAGGCTGGTACAAATGATATCCCACCTGCTCCTCACTGTAGGAGGCTGGCCTGGCTTGTAGTGGGTACCAAGGGGTACTTACACTCTGTACCAGGTCCAGTTATCCCTTATTAGTGTAGAAGAGGTGTTTCTAGCAGCTTAGGCTGATAGAAGGTAGCTATAGCAGAGCAGCTTAGGCTGAACTAGGAGACATGCAAAGCTCCTACTATACCACTGGTGTCATATGCACAATATCATAAGGAAACACAATACACAGATATACTAAAAATAAAGGTACTTTGGGGTCATTCCGACGCCGGGGACCGCGGATGCACCGCCAACAGGCTGGCGGTGCATCCATGGGCATTCTGACCGCGGCGGTGCAGCCGCGGTCAGAAACGGGAAACCGGCGGTGTCCCGCTGGTTTCCCGCTGCCCTAGGGAATCCTCCACGGTTTCACCGCCAGGAACAGGATGGCGGTAACGGGTGTCGTGGGGCCTCTGGGGGCCCCTGCAGTGCTCATGCCAATGGCATGGGCACTGCAGGGGCCCCCTAACAGGGCCCCACAGAGATTTTCAGTGTCTGCATAGCAGACACTGAAAATCGCGACGGGTGCAACTGCACCCGTCGCACCCTTTCCACTCCGCCAGCTCCATTCGGAGCTGGCATCCTCGTGGAAGGGGGTTTCCCGCTGGGCGGGCGGGCGGCCTTCTGGCGGTCGCCCGCCCGCCCAGCGGGAAACTCAGAATCACCGCGGCGGTCTTTTGACCGCGCAGCGGTGTTCTGGCGGGGGAACTTTGGCGGGCGGCCTCCGCCGCCCGCCAAAGTCAGAATGACCCCCTTTATTTTTATGACAATATGCCAAAAGTATCTCATTGAGTACCCTCAGTATGAGGATGCCAAATATACACAAGAAATATGTACACAATACCAAAAATATGCAGTAATAGCAAAAGGAAGTAATGCAAGCAATGTAAAGTTACAGTAGATTGCAATAGGAGCACATAGGTATAGGGGCAACACAAACCATATACTCCAAAAGTGGAATGCGAACCACGAATGGACCCCAAACCTATGTGACCTTGTAGAGGGTAAGTGGGACTGTAAGAAAACAGTGAGGGTTAGAAAAATAGCCCACCCCAAGACCCTAAAAAGTAGGTGTAAAGTGCACCTATAACCCCCAGAGAGCAAAGAAGTCGTGATAGAGGGATTCTGCAAGGAAAACCAACACCAGCAAAGCAACAATAGTGGATTTCTGGACCTGAGTACCTGTGAAACAAGGGGACCAAGTCCAAGAGTCGCAACAGTGTCGAGAGTGGGCAGATGCCCAGGAAATGCCAGCTGAGGGTGCAAAGAAGCTGTCACCGGATGGAAGAAGCTTTGGTTTCTGCAAGAACGAAGAGGACTAGGAACTTCCCCTTTGGAGGATGGATGTCCCACGTCGTGAAGAAGCTTGCAGAGGTGCTCCCACGCAGAAAGACCGCAAACAAGCCTTGCTAGCTGCAAGGGTCGCGGTTAGGGTTTTTGGATGCTGCTGTGGCCCAGGAGGGACCAGGATGTCGCCACTTGGATGAGGAGACAGAGGGGGCGCCCAGCAAGTCAGGGAGCCCTCACAGAAGCAGGCAGCACCCACAGAAGTACCGGATCAGGCACTTAGAAGAGGAGTGAACCGGAGTCCACCCGAAGTCAGAAAAGGGAGTCCCACGACGCCGGAGGACAACTCAGAAGGTTGTGCACTGCAGGTTAGAGTGTCGGGGACCCAGGCTTGGCTGTGCCGGAAGGAAATCCAGGAAGAGTGCACAGGAGCCGTAGCAGCTGCAAATCACGCGATACCCAGCAATGCAGTCTAGCATGGGGAGGCAAGGACTCACCTCCACCAAACTTGGACTGAAGAGTCACTGGACTGTGGGGTGCAGGGGGAAGATTCCGTCGACCCACAGGAGATTTCTTCAGAGCTCCTGGTGCAAGAAGGAGGCAGGCTACCCCCAGAGCATGCACCACCAGGAAACAGGCGAGAAAGCCAGCAGGATGAAGTGATACAAGGTTGCAGTAGTAGTCTTTGCTACTTTGTTGCGGTTTTGCAGGCGTCCTGAGCAGTCAGCGGTGGATCCTTTCGCAGAAGGTGAAGAGGGAGATGCAGAGGAACTCTGATGAGCTCTTGCATTCGGTATCTGAAGAATTCCCCAAAGCAGAGACCCTAAATAGCCAGAAAAGGAGGTTTGGCTACCTAGGAAAGAGGATAGGCTAGTAACACAGGTAAGAGCCTATCAGAAGGAGTCTCTGACGTCACCTGCTGGCCCTGGCAACTCAGAGCAGTCCAGTGTGCCAGCACACCTCTGAATCCAAGATGGATGGCAGAGGTCTGGGGCACGATGGAGGAGCTCTGGGCACCTCCCCTTGGAGGTGCAGGTCTGGGGAGTGGTCACTCCCCTTTCCTTTGTCCAGTTTCGTGCCAGAGCAGGGCTGGGGGATCCCTGAACCGGTGTAGACTGGCTTATGCAGAGATGGGCACCATCTGTGCCCATCAAAGCATTTCCAGAGGCTGGGGGAGGCTACTCCTCCCAAGCCCTGACACCTTTTTCCAAAGGGAGAGAGTTTAACACCCTCTCTCTGAGGAAGTCCATCCACCATCCACCCTCAAACTCTTGGCCCGTCTTCCCAACTGCACGTGCACCGTTCACCCCCAAACTGTGTGTTCTTTCACCAAACTGCACGTGCACCGTCCAAACCACCAACTGTGTGCCTTTCCACCCAACTGGAAGTGCACATCCAAACCACAAACTGTGTATCCTTTCACCCAACTGCACATGCACCGTCCAAACCCCAAACTGTGTGTCCTTCCACCAAACTGCACATGCACAGTCCACACCCGAAACTGTGTGCCCTTTCACCCAGCTGCACGTGCACCGTCCATCCCCAAACTGTGTGCCCTTTCACCCAAATGCACGTGCAATGTCCAAACCCCAAACTGTGTGCCCTTCCGCCCAACTGCACGTGCACCGTCCAAACCAAAATTGTGTGCCATTCCACCCAACTGCACGTGCACCGTCCAATCCCCAAACTGTGTGCCCTTTCACCCAGCTGCACATGCACCATCCATCCCCAAACTGTGTGCCCTTCAGCCCAACTATACATGCACCGTCCACCCCCAAACTGTGTGCCCTTCCGCCTAACTGCACGTGCACCGTCCAAACCCCAAACTGTGTGCCCTTTCACCCAAGCGCACGTGCACCGTCCAATCCACAAACTGTGAGCCCTTCCACCCAACTGCACGTGCACCGTCCAATCCACAAACTGTGAGCCCTTCCACCCAACTGCACGTGCACCGTCCAAACCACTAACTCTGTGCCCTTTCACCCAACTGCATGTGCGCCATCCACCCTCAAAATGTTGGCCCTTCTGCCCAACTGCACGCGCACCGTCCACCCCCAAACTGTGTGCCCTTTCACCCAACTGCACGTGCACCATCCAAACCACGAACCGTGTGCCCTTCCACCCAACTGGACGTGCACCATCCACCCCCAAACTGTGTGCCCTTCCATCGAACTGCATGTGCACCATCCAAACCACAATCTGTGTGCCCTTCCACCCAACTGCACGTGCACCGTCCAAACCCCAACCTGTGTGCCCTTCCACCCAACTGTACGTGCACCGTCCAAAACCCCAGGATGTGTGCCCTTTCACACAACCGCATGTGCACTGTCCAAACCCCAAACTGTGTGCCCTTTCACCCAACTGCACGTGCACCGTCCAAACCCCAAACTGTGTGCCCTTTCACCCAAGTGCACGTGCACCGTCCAATCCACAAACTGTGAGCCCTTTCACCCAACTGCATGTGCACCATCCACCCTCAAACTGTTGGCCCTTCTGCCCAACTGCACGTGCACCGTCCACCCCCAAACTGTGTGTTCTTTCACCCAACTGCACGTGCACCGTCCAAACCACAAACTGTGTGCCTTTCCACCCAACTGGAAGTGCACGTCCAAACCACAAACTGTGTGTCCTTTCACCCAACTGCATATGCACCGTCCAAACCCCAAACTGTGTGCCCTTCCACCAAACTGCACAGGCACAGTCCACACCCAAACTGTGTGCCCTTTCACCCAGCTGCATGTGCACCATCCATCCCCAAACTGTGTGCCCTTTCACACAACTGCACGTGCACTGTCCAAACCCCAAACTGTGTGCCCTTCCGCCCAACTGCACGTGCACCGTCCAAACCAAAACTGTGTGCCATTCCACCCAACTGCACGTGCACCGTCCAATCCCCAAACTGTGTGCCGTTTCACCCAGCTGCACATGCACCATCCATCCTCAAACTGTGTGCCCTTCAGCCCAATTGCACATGCACCGTCCACCCCCAAACTGTGTGCCCTTCCGCCTAACTGCACGTGCACCGTCCAAACCCCAAACTGTGTGCCCTTCCACCAAACTGCACGTGCACCGTCCAAACCCCAAGCTGTGTGCCCTTCCACCCAACTGCACGTACACCGGCCAAACCCCAAACTGTGTGCCCTTCCACCCAACTGCATGTGGACCATCCAAACCCCAAGCTGTGTGCCCCTCCACCCAACTGCACGTGCACCGTCCAAACCCTAAGCTGTGTGCTCTTCCACCCATATGCACGTGCACCGTCCAAACCCCAAGCTGTGTTCCCTTCCACGTAACTGCATGTGCACCGTCCATACCCCAAACTGTGTGCCCTTTCACCCAACTGCACGTGCACTGAGAAAACCCCAAACTGCGTGCCCTTCCACCCAACTGCACTTGAACCGTCCAAACCCCAACCTCTGTGCCCTTCCACCAAACTGCATGTGCACCATCCAAACCCCAAACTGTGTGCCCTTCCAGCCAACTGCATGTGTACCATCCATCCCCAAACTGTGTGCCCTTTCACCTGGTTGCATGTGCACCGTCCCCCCCAAACTGTGCTCCCTTTCACCCAATTGCACGTCCACCGGCCAAGCCCCAAAATGTGTGCCCTTTCAACCAACTGCATGTGCACCGTCCACCCTCAAACTGTTGGCCCTTCCACCCAACTGCACGTGCACCGTCTACCCCCAAACTGTGTGTCCTTTCACCCAACTGCACGTACACCGTCCAAACCCCAAGCTGTGTGCCGTTTTACCCAACTGCACGTGCACTGTCCAAACCCCAAACTGTGTGCCCTCTCACCCAACTGCACGTGCACCGTCCAAACCCCAAACTGCATGCCCTTTCGCCGAACTGCACGTGCACTGTCCAAACACCAAACTGTGTGCACTTCCACCCAACTGCATGTGCACCGTCCAAACTGCAAACTGTTTGCCCTTTCACCCAAATGCACGTGCACCGTCCAAACCCCAAACTGTGTGCCTTTGCACTCAACTGCAGGTGCACCGCCTAAACCCCAAACTGTGTGCCATTCCTCCCAACTGCTCGTGCTCTGTCCAAACTCCAAGCTGTGTGCCCTTCCACCCAACTGCACGTGCACTGTCCACCCCCAAACTGTGTGCCCTTCTGCCCAACTTCATGTGCACCGTCCAAACCGCAAACTGTGTGCCCTTTCACCCTACTGCACGTGCACTGTCCAAACCCCAAACTGTGCGCCTTTCCACCCAACTGTACGTGCACCGTCGAAACCCCATACTCTGTCCCATTCCACCCATCTGCACGTGCACCATCCAAACTCCAAGCTGTGTGCCCTTCCACCCAACTGCACGTGCACCTTCCAAACCCCTAGCTGTGTGCCCTTCTACCCAACTGCACGTGCAGTGTCCAAACCCCAAGCTGTGTGCCCTTCCACCGAACTTCACGTGCACCGTCCAAACCCCAAGCTGTGTGCCCTTCCACCCAACTGCACGTGCACTGTCCAATCCACAAACTGTGAGCCCTTTCACCCAACTGCATGTGCACCATCCACCCTCAAACTGTTGGCCCTTCTGCCCAACTGCACGTGCACCGTCCACCCCCAAACTGTGTGTTCTTTCACCCAACTGCACGTGCACCGTCCAAACCACAAACTGTGTGCCTTTCCACCCAACTGGAAGTGCACGTCCAAACCACAAACTGTGTGTCCTTTCACCCAACTGCATATGCACCGTCCAAACCCCAAACTGTGTGCCCTTCCACCAAACTGCACAGGCACAGTCCACACCCAAACTGTGTGCCCTTTCACCCAGCTGCATGTGCACCATCCATCCCCAAACTGTGTGCCCTTTCACACAACTGCACGTGCACTGTCCAAACCCCAAACTGTGTGCCCTTCCGCCCAACTGCACGTGCACCGTCCAAACCAAAACTGTGTGCCATTCCACCCAACTGCACGTGCACCGTCCAATCCCCAAACTGTGTGCCGTTTCACCCAGCTGCACATGCACCATCCATCCTCAAACTGTGTGCCCTTCAGCCCAATTGCACATGCACCGTCCACCCCCAAACTGTGTGCCCTTCCGCCTAACTGCACGTGCACCGTCCAAACCCCAAACTGTGTGCCCTTCCACCAAACTGCACGTGCACCGTCCAAACCCCAAGCTGTGTGCCCTTCCACCCAACTGCACGTACACCGGCCAAACCCCAAACTGTGTGCCCTTCCACCCAACTGCATGTGGACCATCCAAACCCCAAGCTGTGTGCCCCTCCACCCAACTGCACGTGCACCGTCCAAACCCTAAGCTGTGTGCTCTTCCACCCATATGCACGTGCACCGTCCAAACCCCAAGCTGTGTTCCCTTCCACGTAACTGCATGTGCACCGTCCATACCCCAAACTGTGTGCCCTTTCACCCAACTGCACGTGCACTGAGAAAACCCCAAACTGCGTGCCCTTCCACCCAACTGCACTTGAACCGTCCAAACCCCAACCTCTGTGCCCTTCCACCAAACTGCATGTGCACCATCCAAACCCCAAACTGTGTGCCCTTCCAGCCAACTGCATGTGTACCATCCATCCCCAAACTGTGTGCCCTTTCACCTGGTTGCATGTGCACCGTCCCCCCCAAACTGTGCTCCCTTTCACCCAATTGCACGTCCACCGGCCAAGCCCCAAAATGTGTGCCCTTTCAACCAACTGCATGTGCACCGTCCACCCTCAAACTGTTGGCCCTTCCACCCAACTGCACGTGCACCGTCTACCCCCAAACTGTGTGTCCTTTCACCCAACTGCACGTACACCGTCCAAACCCCAAGCTGTGTGCCGTTTTACCCAACTGCACGTGCACTGTCCAAACCCCAAACTGTGTGCCCTCTCACCCAACTGCACGTGCACCGTCCAAACCCCAAACTGCATGCCCTTTCGCCGAACTGCACGTGCACTGTCCAAACACCAAACTGTGTGCACTTCCACCCAACTGCATGTGCACCGTCCAAACTGCAAACTGTTTGCCCTTTCACCCAAATGCACGTGCACCGTCCAAACCCCAAACTGTGTGCCTTTGCACTCAACTGCAGGTGCACCGCCTAAACCCCAAACTGTGTGCCATTCCTCCCAACTGCTCGTGCTCTGTCCAAACTCCAAGCTGTGTGCCCTTCCACCCAACTGCACGTGCACTGTCCACCCCCAAACTGTGTGCCCTTCTGCCCAACTTCATGTGCACCGTCCAAACCGCAAACTGTGTGCCCTTTCACCCTACTGCACGTGCACTGTCCAAACCCCAAACTGTGCGCCTTTCCACCCAACTGTACGTGCACCGTCGAAACCCCATACTCTGTCCCATTCCACCCATCTGCACGTGCACCATCCAAACTCCAAGCTGTGTGCCCTTCCACCCAACTGCACGTGCACCTTCCAAACCCCTAGCTGTGTGCCCTTCTACCCAACTGCACGTGCAGTGTCCAAACCCCAAGCTGTGTGCCCTTCCACCGAACTTCACGTGCACCGTCCAAACCCCAAGCTGTGTGCCCTTCCACCCAACTGCACGTGCACTGTCCAAACCCCAAGCTGTGTGCCCTTCCACCCAACTGCACGTGCACCGTCCAAACCCCAAGCTCGGTGCCCTTCCACCCAACTGCACATCCATCGTTGAAACCCCAAACTGTGTGCCCTTCCATCCAACTGCACCGTCCAAACCCCAAACTCTGTGCCAATCCACCCAAGTGCATGTGCACCGTCCACCCTCAAAGTGGGTGCCCTTTTACCCAAACGCACGTGCACCGTCCACCCCAAACTGTGTGCCCTTCCACCCAAGTTTACGTTCACAGTCCACCCCCAAACTGTGTGCCCTTCCACCCAACTGCACGTGCACAGTCCAAACCCCAAGCTGTGTGCCCTTCCACCCAACTTCACCGTCCAAACCCCAACCTCTGTGCCCTTCCACCCAACTGCATGTGCACCGTCCACCCCCAAACTGTATGCCCTTCTACCCAAATGCACGTGCACCATCCAAACCCCAAACTGTTTGCCCTTTCACCCAACTGCATGTGCACCGTCCACCCCCAAACTGTGTGCCCTTTCACCCAACTGCACGTGCACCGTCCACCCCCAAACTGTGTGCCCTTTCACCCAACTGCACGTGCACCGTCCACCCCAAACTGTGTGCCCTTCCATCCAACTGCATGTGCACTGTCCAAGCCCCAAACTGTGTGCCCCTCCACCCAACTGCACCGTCCAAACCCCAAACTGTGTGCCTTTCCACCCAACTGCATGTGCACTGTCCACCCCAAACTGTGTGCCCTTTCACCCAACTACACGTGCACTGTCCGCCCCCAAACTGTGTGCCCTTTCACCCAACTGCACGTGCACCATTCACCGCCAAACTGTGTGCCCTTTCACCCAACTACACGTGCACCGTCCACCCCCAAACTGTGTGCCCTTCCACCCAACTCCATGTGCACTGTCCAAACCCCAAACTGTGTGCCCTTCCACCCAACTGCACCGTCCAAACCCCAAACTGTGTGCCTTTCCACCCAACTGCATGTGCACCGTCCACCCCCAAACTGTGTGCCCTTTCACCCAACTGCACGTGCACCGTCCACCCCCAAACTGTGTGCCCTTCCACCCAACTGTACGTGCACCGTCCAAGCTCTAAACTGTGTGCCCTTCTGCCCAACTGCATGTGCACCGTCCAAACCGCAAACTGTGTGCCTTTCCACCCAACTGTACGTGCACCGTCCAAACCTCAAACTGTGTGCCCTTTCACCCAACTGCACGTGCACCGTCCAAACCCCAAACTGCATGCCCTTTCACCCAACTGCACGTGCACTGTCCAAACCCCAAACTGTGTGCCCTTCTGCCCAACTGCATGTGCACCGTCCAAACTGCAAACTGTGTGCCCTTTCACCCAACTGCACGTGCACTGTCCAAACCCCAAACTGTGTGCCTTTCCACCCAACTGTACGTGCACCGTCCAAACCTCAAACTGTGTGCCCTTTTACCCAGCTCAACGTGCACATCCAAACCCCAAACTGTGTGCCCTTTCACCCAACTGCACGTGCACCGTCCAAACCCCAAACTGTGTGCCCTTTCACCCAACTGCACGTGCACCGTCTAAACCCCAAACGGTGTGCCCTTCCACCCAACTGCACGTGCACCATCCAAACCCCAAACTGTGTGCCCTTTCACCCAGCTGCACGTGCACCGTCCACACCCCAAACTGTGCCCTTCCGCCCAACTGCATGTGCACCAAACAAACCCCAAGCTGTGTGCCTTTCCACCCAACTGGAAGTGCACTGTCCAAACCCCACAATGTGTGGCCTTCCACCCAACTGCACGTGCACAGTCCAAATCCCAAGCTGTGTGCCCTTCCACCCAACTGCACTTGCACCATCCAAACCCCTAGCTGTGTGTCCTTCCACCCACCTGCACGTGCACCGTCCAAACCACAAGCTGTGTGCCCTTCCACCGAACTGCATGTGAACCGTCCACCCTCAAACTGTTGGCCCTTCCACCCAACTGCATGTTTACAGTCCAAACCCAAAAATATGTGCCCTTTCACCCAACTGCACGTGCACTGTCCAAAGCCCAAACTGTGTGCCCTTTCACCCTTATGCACGTGCACCGTCCATACCCCAAACTGTGTGCCCTTTCACCCAACTGCACATGCACCGTCCAAACCCCAAACTGTGTGCCCTTTCACCCAGCTGCACATGAACCGTCCACCCCCAAAACTGTGTGCCCTTTCACTCAACTGCACGTGCACCATCCAAGCCCCAAACTGTGTGCCCTTCCACCCAACTGCATGTGCACCATCCATCCCCAAACTGTGTGCCCTTCCACCCAACTGCATGTGCACTGTCCACCCTCAAACTGTGTGCTCTTTCACCCAACTGCACGTCCACCATTCAAACCCCAAACTGTGTGCCTTTCCACCCAACTGTACGTGCACCGTCCAAACCTCAAACTGTGTGCCCTTTCACCCAGCTCCACGTGCACCGTCCAAACCCTAAACTGTGTGCCCTTTCACCCAACTGCACATGAACCGTCCAAACCCCAAACTGTGTGCCCTTCCGCCCAACTGCATGTGCACCAAACAAACCCCAAGCTGTGTGCCTTTCCACCCAACTGGAAGTGCACCGTCCAAACCCCAAGCTGTGTGCCCTTCCACCCAACTGCACGTGCAGCGTCCAAATCCCAAGCTGTGTGCCCTTCCACCCAACTGCACGTACACCGTCCAAACCCCTAGCTGTGTGTCCTTCCACCCACCTGCATGTGCACCATCCAAACCGCAAGCTGTGTGCCCTTCCACCCAACTGCTTGTGTACCGTCCAAACCCAAAAATTTGTGCCCTTTCACCTAACTGCACGTGCACTGTCCAAAACCCAAACTGTGTGCCTTTTCACCCTTATGCACGTGCACCGTCCATACCCCAAACTGTGTGCCATTTCACCCAACTGCACATGCACTGTCCAAATCCCAAACTGTGTGCCCTTTCACCCAGCTGCATGTGCACCGTCCAAACCCCAAACTGTGTGCCCTTTCACCCAGCTGCACATGAACCGTCCACCCCCAAACTGTGTGCCCTTTCACTCAACTGCACGTGCACCATCCAAACCCCAAACTGTGTGCCCTTCCACCCAACTGCATGTGCACCATCCATCCAGAACTGTGCCCTTTCACTAAACTGCATGTGCACTGTCCACCCTCAAACTGTGTGCCCTTTCACCCAACTGCACGTTCACCGTCCAAACCCCAAACTGTGTGCCCTTTCACCTAGCTGCACGTGCACCGTCCAGACCCCAAACTGTGTGCCCTTCCACCCTTCTGCACGTGCACCGTCCATACCCCAAACTGTGTGCACTTTCACCCAACTGCACATGCACTGTCCAAACCCCAAACTGTGTGCCCTTTCACCCAGGTGCATGTGCACCATCAAAACCCCAAACTGTGTGCCCTTTCACCCAGGTGCACATGAACCATCCACCCCCAAACTGTGTGCCCTTTCACCCAACTGCACATGCACCTTCCAAACCCCAAACTGTGAGCCCTTCCGCTCAACTGCATGTGCACAGTCCAAATCCAAACTAAGTGCCATTCCTCCCAACTGCACGTGCATCGTCCAAACCCCAAACTGTGTGCCCTATCACCAGGCTGCACAGAAACAGTCCATCCCCAAACCGTGTGCCCTTCCGCCCAACTTCACGTGCACCGTCCACCACCAAACTGTGTGCCCTTCTGCCCAACTGCATGTGCACAGTCCAAACACCAAAATGTATGCCCTTCCACCCAACTGCACGTGCTCTGTCCAAACCCCAAGCTGTGTGCCCTTCCACCCAACTGCACGTGCACCGGCCAAACCCCAAACTGTGTGCCCTTCCACCCATCTGCATGTGCAGCATCCAAACCCCAAGCTATGTGCCCTTCCACCCAACTGCACGTGCACCATCCAAACCCCATGCTGTGTGCCCTTCCACCCAACTGCACATGCACCATCCAAACCCTAATCTGTGTGCCCTTCCACCCAACTGCACGTGCACCATCCAAATCCCAAACTGTGTGCCCTTCCACCCAACTGCATGTGCACCATCCATCCCCAAACTGTGTGCCCTTTCACCCAGCTGCATGTGCACCGTCCACCCCCAAACTGTGTGCCTTTTCACCCAACTGCACGTGCACCGGCCAAACCCCAAAATGTGTGGCCTTTCACCCAACTGCATGTGCACCATCCGCCCTGAAACTGTTGACCCTTCCACCCAACATCACGTGCACCGTCCACCCCCAAACTGTGTATCCTTTCACCCAACTGCACGTGCACCAACCAAACCCCAAGGTGTATACCCTTTTACCCAACGGCACGTGCACTGTCCAAACCCCAAACTGTGTGCCCTTTCACCCAACTACAATTGCACCGTCCAAACCCCAAACTGCATGCCCTTTCACCCAACTGCACGTGCACTGTCCAAACCCCAAAATGTGTGCCCTTTCACCCAACTGCACGTGCACCGTCCAAACTCCAAGCTGTGTGTCCTTCCACCAAACTGCATGTGCACCGTCCAACCCCAATCTTTGTGCCCTTCCACTCAACTGCACGTGCACCGTTCAAACCCCAAGCTGTGTGCCCTTCCACCCAACTGCATGTGCACAGTCCAAACCCCACGCTGTGTGCCCTTCCACCCAACTGCACGTGCACTGTCCAAACCCGAAGCTGTGTGCCCTTCCACTCAACTGAAGGTGCACCGTCCACCCCAAACTGTGTGCCCTTCCACCAAACTGCACATGCACCGTCCAAACCCCAAGCTGTGTGCCCTTCCACCCAACTGCACTGTCCAAACCCCAAACTGTGTGCCCTTCCACCGAATTGCATGTGCACCATCCACCCCCAAACTGTATGCCCTTCCACCCAACTGCACGTGCACCATCCAAACCCCAAACTGTTTGCACTTTCACCCAACTGCATGTGCACCGTCCACCCCCAAACTGTGTGCCCTTCTGCCCAACTACACGTGCACCGTCCAAACCCCAAACTGTGTGCCCTTCTACCCAACTGCACCGTCCAAACCCCAAACTGTGTGCCCTTTCACCCAACTGCATGTGCACCGTCCACCCCCAAACTGTGTGCCCTTTCACCCAACTGCACGTGCACCGTCTGCCCCCAAACTGTGTGCCCTTCCATCCAACTGCACGTGCACCGTCCACTCCCAAACTGTGTGCCCTTCCGCCCAACTTCACGTGCACCGCCCAAACCCCAAACTGTGTACCCTTTCACGCAGCTGCACGTGCACCGCCCAAACCCCAAACCGTGTGCCCTTTCACCCAACTGCACATGCACCGTCCACCCTCAAACTTTTGGCCCTTCCACCCAACTGCACGTGCACCGGCCAAACCCCAAACTGTGTGCACTTCACCCCAACTGCATGTGCATCATCCAAACCCCAAGCTGTGTGCCCTTCCACCCAACTGCACCTGCACCGCCCAAACCCCATGCTGTGTGCCCTTCCACCCAACTACATGTGCAGCGTTCAAACCCCAAGCTGTGTGCCCTTCCACCCAATTGCACGTGCACCATCCAACCCCAAGCTCTCTGCCCTTCCAACCCAACTGCATGTGCACCATCCATCCCTAAACTGTGTGCCCTTTCATCCAGCTGCATGTGCACCGTCCGCCCCCAAACTGTGTGCCCTTTCACCCAACTGCATGTGCACCGGCCAAACCCCAAAATATGTGCCCTTTCACCAAACTGCATGCGCACCGTCCGCCCTCAAACTGTTGGCCCTTCCACCCAACTGCACCGTCCATCCCCAAACTGTGTGGCCTTTCACACAACTGCACGTGCACCGTCCAAACCCCAAGCTGTATGCCCTTTTACCCAACTGCATGTGCACTGTCCAAACCCCAAACTGTGTGCCCTTTCACCCAACTGCACGTGCACCGTCCAAACCCCAAACTGCATGCCCTTTCACCCAACTGCACGTGCACTGTCCAAACCCCAAACTGTGTGCCCTTCTGCACAACTGCATGTGCACCGTCCAAACCGCAAACTGTGTGCCCTTTCACCCAACTGCACGTGCACTGTCCAAACCCCAAACTGTGTGCCTTTCCACCCAACTGTACGTGCACCGTCCAAACCTCAAACTGTGTGGCCTTTCACCCAGCTCCACGTGCACCGTCCAAACCCCAAACTGTGTGCCCTTTCACCCAACTGCATGTGCACTGTCCAAACACCAAACTGTGTGCCCTTTCACCCAACTGCACGTGCACCGTCCAAACCCCAAACGGTGTGCCCTTCCACCCAACTGCACGTGCACCATCCAAACCCCAAACTGTGTGCCCTTTCACCCAGCTGCACGTGCACCATCAAGACCCCAAACTGTGAGCCCTTCCGCCCAACTGCATGTGCACCAAACAAACCCTAAGCTGTGTGCCTTTCCACACAACTGGAAGTGCACCGTCCAAAACCCAAGCTGTGTGCCCTTCCACCCAACTGCACGTGCACCGTCCAATCCCAAACTGTGTGCCCTTCCGCCCAACTACACGTGCACCGCCCAAACCCCAAACTGTGTACCCTTTCACGCAACTGCACGTGCACCGCCCAAACCGTGTGCCCTTTCACCCAACTGCACGTGCACCGTCCACCCTCAAACTGTTAGCCCTTCCACCCAACAGCACGTGCACCGGCCAACCCCCAAACTGTGTGCACTTCACCCCAACTGCATGTGCACCATCCAAACCCCAAGCTGTGTGCCCTTCCACCCAACTGCACGTGCACCGCCCAAACCCCATGCTGTGTGCCCTTCCACCCAACTACATGTGCACCGTCCAAACCCCAAGCTGTGTGCCCTTCCACCCAACTGCACGTGCACCATCCAACCCCAAGCTCTGTGCCCTTCCAACCCAACTGCATATGCACCATCCATCCCCAAACTGTGTGCCCTTTCACCCAGCTGCATGTGCACCGTCCACCCCCAAACTGTGTGACCTTTCACCCAACTGCACGTGCACCGGCCAAACCCCAAAATATGTGCCCTTTCACCAAACTGCATGTGCACCGTCCGCCCTCAAACTGTTGGCCCTTCCACCCAACTGCACCGTCCATCCCCAAACTGTGTGGCATTTCACACAACTGCACGTGCACCATCCAAACCCCAAGCTGTATGTCCTTTTACGAAACTGCATGTGCACTGTCCAAACCCCAAACTGTGTGCCCTTTCACCCAACTGCACGTGCACCGTCCAAACCCCAAACTGCATGCCCTTTCACCCAACTGCACGTGCACCGTCCAAACCTCAAACTGTGTGCCCTTTCACCCAGCTGGACGTGCGCCGCCCAAACCCCAAACTGTGTGCCCTTTCACCCAACTGCACGTGCACTGTCCAAACACCAAACTGTGTGCCCTTTCACCCAACTGCACGTGCACCGTCTAAACCCCAAACGGTGTGCCCTTTCACCCAGCTGCACGTGCACCATCCAGACCCCAAACTGTGAGCCCTTCCGCCCAACTGCTTTGCACCAACCCAACTGCACTTGCACCGTCCACTCCCAAACTGTGTGCCCTTCCGCCCAACTTCACGTGCAACGCCCAAACCCCAAACTGTGTACCCTTTCACGCAGCTGCACGTGCACCACCCAAACCCAAACCGTGTGCCCTTTCACCCAACTGCACCGTCCACCCTCAAACTGTTGGCCCTTCCACCCAACAGCACGTGCACCGGCCAACCCCCAAACTGTGTGCACTTCACCCCAACTGCATGTGCACCATCCAAACCCCAAGCTGTGTGCCCTTCCACCCAACTGCACGTGCACCGCCCAAACCCCATGCTGTGTGCCCTGCCACCCAACTACATGTGCAGCGTCCAAACCCCAAGCTGTGTGCCCTTCCACCCAACTGCACGTGCACCATCCAACCCGAAGCTCTGTGCCCTTTCACCCGGCTGCATGTGCACCGTCCACCCCCAAACTGTGTGCCCTTTCACCCAACTGCACGTGCACCAGCCAAACCCCAAAATATGTGCCCTTTCACCAAACTGCATGTGCACCGTCCGCCCTCAAACTGTTGGCCCTTCCACCCAACTGCTCCGTCCATCCCCAAACTGTGTGGCCTTTCACACAACTGCACGTGCACCGTCCAAACCCCAAGCTGTGTGCCCTTTCACCCTTCTGCACGAGCACCGTCCATACCCCAAACTGTGTGCCCTTTCACACAACTGCAAATGCACTGTCCAAACCCCAAACAGTGTTCCCTTTCACCCAGCTGCACGTGCACTGTCCAAACCCCAAACTGTGTGCCCTTTCAACCAGCTGCACATTAACCGTCCACCCCCAAACTGTGTTCCCTTTCACTCAACTGCACGTGCACCATCCAGTCCCAAAACTGTGTGCCCTTCTTCCCAACTGCACGTGCA
This sequence comes from Pleurodeles waltl, assembly GCF_031143425.1. NCBI lineage: Eukaryota > Metazoa > Chordata > Amphibia > Caudata > Salamandridae > Pleurodeles > Pleurodeles waltl. Next base: position 23,689,755 of record NC_090444.1, on the reverse strand, counting down.
CCGTCCAAATCCAAACTGTGTGCCATTCCACCCAACTGCACGTGCACCGTTCAAACCCCAAACTGTGTGCCCTTTCACCCAGCTGCACATGCAACGTCCACCCCCAAACTGTGTGCCCTTCCGCCCAACTATACGTGCACCGTCCACCCCCAAACTGTGTGCCCTTCCGCCCACCTGCACGTGCACCGTCCAAACCCCAAACTGTGTGCTCTTCCACCCAACTACATGTGCGCCGTCCAAACCCCAAACTGTGTGCCCTTCCACCCAACTGCATGTGCAGCATCCAAACCCCAAGCTGTGTGCCCTTCAACCAAACTGCACGTGCACCGCCCGAAACCCCATGCTGTGTGCCCTTCCACCCAACTGCATGTGCACCGGTCAAACCCCAGGCTGTGTGCCCTTCCACCCAACTGCACGTGCACCATCCAACCCCAAGCTCTGTGCCTTCCACCCAACTGCATGTGCACCATCCATCCCCAAACTGTGTGCCCTTTCACCCAGCTGCATGTGCATCGTCCACCCTCAAACTGTGTGCCCTTTCACCCAACTGCATGTGCACCGGCCAAACCCCAAAATATGTGCTCTTTCACCCAACTGCATGTGCACCGTCTGCCCTCAAACTGTTGGCCCTTCCACCCAACTGCTCGTGCACCGTCCATCCCCAAACTGTGTGTCCTTTCACCCAACTGCACGTGCACCGTCCAAACCCCAAGCTGTATGCCCTTTTACCTAACTGCATGTGCACTGTCCAAACCCCAAAGTGTGTGCCCTTTCACCCAACTGCACGTGCACCGTCCAAATCCCAAACTGCATGCCCTTTCACCCAACTGCACGTGCACTGTCCAAACCCCAAACTGTGTGCCCTTCTGCAGAACTGCATGTGCACCGTCCAAACCCCAAACTGCATGCCCTTTCACCCAACTGCACGTGCACTGTCCAAACCCCAAACTGTGTGCCCTTCTGCAGAACTGCATGTGCACCGTCCAAACCGCAAACGGTGTGCCCTTTCACCCAACTGTACGTGAACTGTCCAAACCCCAAACTGTGTGCCTTTCCACTCAACTGTATGTGCACCGTCGAAACCCCATACTGTGGGCCATTCCACCCATTTGCACCATCCAAACTACAAGCTGTGTGCCCTTCCACCCAACTGCATGTGCACCATCCAAACCCGAAGCTGTGTGCCCTTCCACCCAACTTCATGTGCACCGTCCAAACCCCAAGCTGTGTGCCCTTCCACCCAACTGCACGTGCACTGTCTAAACCACAAGCTGTGTGCCCTTCCACCCAACTGCACATGCACCGTCCAAACCCCAAGCTGTGTGCCCTTCCACCCAAATGCACATGCACAGTTGAAACCCCAAACTGTGTGCCCTTCCATTCAACTGTACCGTCCAAGCCCCAAACTGTATGACCTTCAACCCAACTGCATGTGCACAGTCCACCCCCAAACTGTGTGCCCTTCCACCCAACTGCACGTGCACAGTCCAAACCCCAAGCTGTGTGCCCTTCCACCCAACTCCACCGTCCAAACCCCAAACTGTGTGCCCTTCCACCCAACTGCATGTGCACCGTCCACCCCCAAACTGCATGCCCTTCCACCCAACTGCACGTGTACCATCCAAACCCCAAACTGTTTGCCCTTTCACCCAACTGTATGTGCACCGTCCAAACCCCAAGCTGTGTGCCCTTTCACCCTTCTGCACGTGCACCGTCCATACCCCAAACTGTGTGCCCTTTCACACAACTGCAAATGCACTGTCCAAACCCCAAACAGTGTTCCCTTTCACGCAGCTGCACGTGCACTGTCCAAACCCCAAACTGTGTGCCCTTTCAACCAGCTGCACATTAACCGTCCACCCCCAAACTGTGTTCCCTTTCACTCAACTGCACGTGCACCATCCAGTCCCAAAACTGTGTGCCCTTCTTCCCAACTGCACGTGCACCGTCCAAATCCAAACTGTGTGCCATTCCACCCAACTGCACGTGCACCGTTCAAACCCCAAACTGTGTGCCCTTTCACCCAGCTGCACATGCAACGTCCACCCCCAAACTGTGTGCCCTTCCGCCCAACTATACGTGCACCGTCCACCCCCAAACTGTGTGCCCTTCCGCCCACCTGCACGTGCACCGTCCAAACCCCAAACTGTGTGCTCTTCCACCCAACTACATGTGCGCCGTCCAAACCCCAAACTGTGTGCCCTTCCACCCAACTGCATGTGCAGCATCCAAACCCCAAGCTGTGTGCCCTTCAACCAAACTGCACGTGCACCGCCCGAAACCCCATGCTGTGTGCCCTTCCACCCAACTGCATGTGCACCGGTCAAACCCCAGGCTGTGTGCCCTTCCACCCAACTGCACGTGCACCATCCAACCCCAAGCTCTGTGCCTTCCACCCAACTGCATGTGCACCATCCATCCCCAAACTGTGTGCCCTTTCACCCAGCTGCATGTGCATCGTCCACCCTCAAACTGTGTGCCCTTTCACCCAACTGCATGTGCACCGGCCAAACCCCAAAATATGTGCTCTTTCACCCAACTGCATGTGCACCGTCTGCCCTCAAACTGTTGGCCCTTCCACCCAACTGCTCGTGCACCGTCCATCCCCAAACTGTGTGTCCTTTCACCCAACTGCACGTGCACCGTCCAAACCCCAAGCTGTATGCCCTTTTACCTAACTGCATGTGCACTGTCCAAACCCCAAAGTGTGTGCCCTTTCACCCAACTGCACGTGCACCGTCCAAATCCCAAACTGCATGCCCTTTCACCCAACTGCACGTGCACTGTCCAAACCCCAAACTGTGTGCCCTTCTGCAGAACTGCATGTGCACCGTCCAAACCCCAAACTGCATGCCCTTTCACCCAACTGCACGTGCACTGTCCAAACCCCAAACTGTGTGCCCTTCTGCAGAACTGCATGTGCACCGTCCAAACCGCAAACGGTGTGCCCTTTCACCCAACTGTACGTGAACTGTCCAAACCCCAAACTGTGTGCCTTTCCACTCAACTGTATGTGCACCGTCGAAACCCCATACTGTGGGCCATTCCACCCATTTGCACCATCCAAACTACAAGCTGTGTGCCCTTCCACCCAACTGCATGTGCACCATCCAAACCCGAAGCTGTGTGCCCTTCCACCCAACTTCATGTGCACCGTCCAAACCCCAAGCTGTGTGCCCTTCCACCCAACTGCACGTGCACTGTCTAAACCACAAGCTGTGTGCCCTTCCACCCAACTGCACATGCACCGTCCAAACCCCAAGCTGTGTGCCCTTCCACCCAAATGCACATGCACAGTTGAAACCCCAAACTGTGTGCCCTTCCATTCAACTGTACCGTCCAAGCCCCAAACTGTATGACCTTCAACCCAACTGCATGTGCACAGTCCACCCCCAAACTGTGTGCCCTTCCACCCAACTGCACGTGCACAGTCCAAACCCCAAGCTGTGTGCCCTTCCACCCAACTCCACCGTCCAAACCCCAAACTGTGTGCCCTTCCACCCAACTGCATGTGCACCGTCCACCCCCAAACTGCATGCCCTTCCACCCAACTGCACGTGTACCATCCAAACCCCAAACTGTTTGCCCTTTCACCCAACTGTATGTGCACCGTCCACCCCCAAACTGTGTGCCCTTTCACCCAACTGCACTGTCCACCCCCAAACTGTGTGCCCTTTCATCCAACTGCACGTGCACGTCCACCCCCAAACTGTGTGCCCTTCCACACAACTGCATGTGAATTGTCCAAACTCCAAACTGTGTGCCCTTCCACCCAACTGCACCGTCCAAACCCCAAACTGTGTGCCTTTCCACCCAACTGCATGTTCACCGTCCACCCCCAAACTGTGTGCCCTTTCACCCAACTGTACGTGCACCGTCCCGCCCCAAACTGTGAGCCCTTCCACCCAACTGCACGTGCACCGTCCACCCCCAAACTGTTTGCCCTTCTGCCCAACTGCATGTGCACCGTCCAAACCACAAACTGTGTGCCCTTTCACCCAACTGCACGTGCACTGTCCAACCCCCAAACTGTGTGCACTTCACCCCAACTGCATGTGCACCATCCAAACCCCAAGCTGTGTGCCCTTCCACCCAACTGCACGTGCACCGCCCAAACCCCATGCTGTGTGCCCTTCCACCCAACTACATGTGCACCGTCCAAACCCCAAGCTGTGTGCCCTTCCACCCAACTGCATGTGCACCGTCCAAACCCCAAGCTGTGTGCCCTTCCACCCAACTGCACGTGCACCATCCAACCCCAAGCTCTGTACCTTCCACCCAACTGCATGTGCACCATCCATCCCCAAACTGTGTGCCCTTTCACCCAGCTGCATGTGCATCGTCCACCCTCAAACTGTGTGCCCTTTCACCCAACTGCATGTGCACCGTCCGCCCTCAAACTATTGGCCCTTCCACCCAACTGCTCCGTCCATCCCCAAACTGTGTGGCCTTTCACACAACTGCACGTGCACCGTCCAAACCCCAAGTTGTGTGCCCTTTCACCCTTCTGCACGTGCACCGTCCATACCCCAAACTGAGTGCCCTTTCACCCAACTGCAAATGCACTGTCCAAACCCCAAACAGTGTTCCCTTTCACCCAGCTGCACGTGCACTGTCCAAACCCCAAACTGTGTGCCCTTTCAACCAGCTGCACATGAACCGTCCACCCCCAAACTGTGTTCCCTTTCACTCAACTGCACGTGCACCATCCAGTCCCAAAACTCTGTGCCCTTCTTCCCAACTGCACGTGCACCGTCCACATCCAAACTATGTGCCATTCCACCCAACTGCACGTGCACCGTCCAAACCCCAAACTGTGTGCCCTTTCACCCAGCTGCACATGCACCGTCCACCCCCAAACTGTGTGCCCTTCCGCCCAACTATACGTGCACCGTCCACCCCCAAACTGTGTGCCCTTCCGCCCAACTGCACATGCACCGTCCAAACCCCAAACTGTGTGCTCTTCCACCCAACTACATGTGCGCCGTCCAAACCCCAAACTGTGTGCCCTTCCACCCAACTGCATGTGCAGCATTCAAACCCCAAGCTGTGTGCCCTTCCACCAAACTGCACGTGCACCATCCGAAACCCCATGCTGTGTATCCTTGAACCCAACTGCATGTGCACCGTCCAAACCCCAAGCTGTGTGCCCTTCCACCCAACTGCACGTGCACCATCCAACCCCAAGCTCTGTGCCCTTCCACCCAACTGCATGTGCACCATCCATCCCCAAACTGTGTGGCCTTTCACCCAGCTGCATGTGCATCGTCCACCCTCAAACTGTGTGCCCTTTCACCCAACTGCATGTGCACCGGCCAAACCCCAAAATATGTGCTCTTTCACCCAACTGCATGTGCACCGTCTGCCCTCAAACTGTTGGCCCTTCCACCCAACTGCACGTGCACCGTCCATCCCCAAACTGTGTGTCCTTTCACCCAACTGCACGTGCACCGTCCAAACCCCAAGCTGTATGCCCTTTTACCCAACTGCATGTGCACTGTCCAAACCCCAAACTGTGTGCCCTTCTGCAGAACTGCATGTGCACCGTCCAAACCGCAAACTGTGTGCCCTTTCACCCAACTGTACGTGCACTGTCCAAACCCCAAACTGTGTGCCTTTCCACCCAACTGTACGTGCACCGTCGAAACCCCATACTGTGTGCCATTCCACCCATTTGCACCATCCAAACTACAAGCTGTGTGCCCTTCCACCCAACTGCATGTGCACCATCCAAACCCGAAGCTGTGTGCCCTTCCACCCAACTTCATGTGCACCGTCCAAACCCCAAGCTGTGTGCCCTTCCACCCAACTGCACGTGCACTGTCTAAACCACAAGCTGTGTGCCCTTCCACCCAACTGCACGTGCACCGTCCAAACCCCAAGCTGTGTGCCCTTCCACCCAACTGCACATGCACCGTTGAAACCCCAAACTGTGTGCCCTTCCATCCAACTGTACCATCCAAGCCCCAAACTGTATGACCTTCTACCAAACTGCATGTGCACCGTCCACCCTCAAACTGGGTGCCCTTTCACCCAAACGCACGTGCACCGTCTGCCCCTAAACTGTGTGCCCTTCCACCCAAGTGTACGTGCACAGTCCACCCCCAAACTGTGTGCCCTTCCAGCCAACTGCACGTGCACAGTCCAAACCCCAAGCTGTGTGCCCTTCCACCCAACTTCACCGTCCAAACCCCAAACTGTGTGCCCTTCCACCCAACTGCATGTGCACCGTCCACCCCCAAACTGTATGCCCTTCCACCCAACTGCACGTGTACCATCCAAACCCCAAACTGTTTGCCCTTTCACCCAACTGCATGTGCACCGTCCACCCCCAAACTGTGTGCCCTTTCACCCAACTGCACTGTCCACCCCCAAACTTTGTGCCCTTTCACTCAACTGCACGTGCACCGTCCACCCCCAAACTGTGTGCCCTTCCACCCAACTGCATGTGAACTGTCCAAACCCCAAACTGTGTGCCCTTCCACCCAACTGCATGTTCACCGTCCACCCCCAAACTGTGTGCCCTTTCACCCAACTGTACGTGCACCGTCCAGCCCCAAACTGTGTGCCCTTACACCCAACTGCATGTGCACCGTCCACCCCCAAACTGTGTGCCCTTCTGCCCAACTGCATGTGCACCGTCCAAACCGCAAACTGTGTGCCCTTTCACCCAACTGCGCGTGCCCTGTCCAAACCCCAAACTGTGCGCCTTTCCACCCAACTGTACGTGCACCGTCGAAACCCCATACTCTGTGCCATTCCACCCATCTGCACGTGCACCATCCAAACTCCAAGCTGTGTGCCCTTCCACCCAACTGCACGTACACCTTCCAAACCACTAGCTGTGTGCCCTCCCACCCAACTGCACATGCACTGTCCAAACCCCAAGCTGTGTGCCCTTCCACCGAACTTCACGTGCACTGTCCAAACCCCAAGCTGTGTGCCCTTCCACCCAACTGCACGTGCACTGTCCAAACCCCAAGCTGTGTGCCCTTCCACCCAACTGCACGTGCACCGTCCAAACCCCAAGTTGTGTGCCCTTCCACCCAACTGCACGTGCATTGTTGAAACCCCAAACTGTGTGCCCTTCCATCCAACTGCACCGTCCAAACCCCAAACTGTGTGCCCATCCACCCAACTGCATGTGCACCGTCCACCCTCAAAGTGGGTGCCCTTTCACCCAAACGCACGTGCACCGTCCGCCCCAAACTGTGTGCCCTTCCACCCAAGTTTACGTGCACAGTCCACCCCCAAACTGTGTGCCCTTCCACCCAACTGCACGTGCACAGTCCAAACCCCAAGCTGTGTGCCCTTCCACCCAACTTCACCGTCCAAACCTCAACCTCTGTGCCCTTCCACCCAACTGCATGTGCACCGTCCACCCCCAAACTGTATGCCCTTCTACCCAACTGCACGTGCACCATCCAAACCCCAAACTGTTTGCCCTTTCACCCAACTGCATGTGCACCGTCCACCCCCAAACTGTGTGCCCTTTCACCCAACTGCACGTGCACCGTCCACCCCCAAACCTTGTGCCCTTTCACCCAACTGCACGTGCACCGTCCACCCCAAACTGTGTGCCCTTCCATCCAACTGCATGTGCACTGTCCAAGCCCCAAACTGTGTGCCCCTCCACCCAACTGCACCGTCCAAACCCCAAACTGTGTGCCTTTCCACCCAACTGCATGTGCACTGTCCACCCCAAACTGTGTGCCCTTTCACCCAACTACACGTGCACTGTCCGCCCCCAAACTGTGTGCCCTTTCACCCAACTGCACATGCACCATCCACCGCCAAACTGTGTGCCCTTTCACCCAACTGCACGTGCACCGTCCACCCCCAAACTGTGTGCCCTTCCACCCAACTCCATGTGCACTGTCCAAACCCCAAACTGTGTGCCCTTCCACCCAATTGCACCGTCCAAACCCCAAACTGTGTGCCTTTCCACCCAACTGCATGTGCACCGTCCACCCCCAAACTGTGTGCCCTTTCACCCAACTGCACGTGCACCGTCCACCCCCAAACTGTGTGCCCTTCCATCCAACTGCATGCGAACTGTCCAAACCCCAAACTGTGTGCCCTTCCACCCAACTGCACCGTCCAAACCCCAAACTGTGGCCCTTTCACCCAACTACACGTGCACTGTCCGCCCCCAAACTGTGTGCCCTTTCACCCAACTGTACGTGCACCGTCCAAGCTCTAAACTGTGTGCCCTTCTGCCCAACTGCATGTGCACCGTCCAAACCGCAAACTGTGTGCCCTTTCACCCAACTGCACGTGCACTGTCCAAACCCCAAACTGTGTGCCTTTCCACCCAACTGTACGTGCACCATCGAAACCCCATACAGTGTGCCATTCCACCCATCTGAATGTGCACCATCCAAACTCCAAGCTGTGTGCCCTTCCACCCAACTGCACGTGCACCTTCCAAACCCCTAGCTGTGTGCCCTTCCACCCAACTGCACGTGCACCGTCCAAACCCCAAGCTGTGTGCCCTTCCACCCAACTTCACGTGCACCTTCCAAACCCCAAGCTGTGTGCCCTTCCACCCAACTGCACGTGCACTGTCTGAACCCCAAGCTGTGTGCCGTTCCACCCAACTGCACGTGCACCGTCCAAACCCCAAGCTGTGTGCCCTTCCACCCAACTGCACATGCACCGCTGAAAACCCCAAACTGTGTGCCCTTCCATCCAACTGCACCGTCCAAACCCCAAACTGTGTGCCCATCCACCCAACTCCATGTGCACCGTCCACCCTCAAACTGGATGCCCTTTCACCCAAACGCACGTGCACCGTCCGCCCCCAAACTGTGTGCCCTTCCACCCAAGTGTACGTGCACAGTCCACCCCCAAACTGTGTGCCCTTCCACCCAACTGCACGTGCACAGTCCAAACCCCAAGCTGTGTGCCCTTCCATCCAACTTCACCGTCCAAACCCCAAACTGTGTGTCCTTCCACCCAACTGCATGTGCACCGTCCACCCCCAAACTGTATGCCCTTCCACCCAACTGTACGTGCACCATCCAAACCCCAAACTGTTTGCCTTTCACCCAACTGCATGTGCACCGTCCACCCCCAAACTGTGTGCCCTTTCACCCAACTGCACGTGCACCATCCACCCCAAACTGTGTGCCCTTTCTCCCAACTGCACGTGCACCGTCCACCCCCAAACTGTGTGCCCTTCCACCCAACTGCATGTGCACTGTCCAAACCCCAAACTGTGTGCCCTTCCACCCAACTGCACTATCCAAACCCCAAACTGTGTGCCTTTCCACCCAACTGCATGTGCACCGTCCACCCCAAACTGTGTGCCCTTTCACCCAACTACACGTGCACCGTCCACCCCCAAACTGTGTGCCCTTCCACCCAGCTGCACGTGTACCGTCCACCCCTAAACTGTGCCCTTCCACCCAACTGCATGTGCAGCGTCCACCCCCAAACTGTGTGCCCTTTCACCCAGCTGCACGTGCACCGTCCAAACCCCAAACTGTGTGCCCTTTCACCCAGCTGCACGTGTACCGTCCACCCCTAAACTGTGTGCCCTTTCACCCAACTGCACGTGCACCGTCCACCCCCAAACTGTGTGCCCTTTCACCCAACTGCATGTGTAAATACACATTACAAATGATACAGACAAGTTCGACCCTCCCCCAGTGCTCCTTACTCGATCTTCTGCACCTGGTTGTCTGGTTGCTTCAGGATATCACAGAGTTTGTATACACCAGCATCGTCCAGTTCATTGGAGTCCAAGTTCAGGTCCAGCAAAGAGCGGTTGACGTGCAGGAATGCGGCCAGATCTTCACAGCAGGCGCCGGTTATCTCACAACACCTGATGCTGAGGAAGGTGAGACACAGAGAGAGTTACAGAATGACAAGCAACAACAGTAGTTCTGAAACAATCAAGATTTATTGCTCAGGAGTCTTAAAAACCAAGCCGCAAATACACCCAGAAGAGCAGCTGTCATGGGCAGGGAGTCTCTGGTCAGAGGTGTCACCTGCTGGTATGTCAGGGTCTGACACATCCGGAAGAGTAGATTTCATGGGCCTGGAAACTCTGATCTGAGGTGTCACCTGGCTGGTATGTCAGGGTCTGACAAACCCGGAAGAGTAGATGTCATGGGCCGGGAGTCTCTGATGTGAGGTGCCACCTTGCTTAGGGTATACCAGCCAAGGACACGGAAATATAGTGAACCACAGTGCACACAATGAAAAAACACAACTGAAGGGTATCACTACATGACCTTTCGTGAGTGTACTTGTGAACTCGGGGCTCTTACACGTGCAAGATTTGTCTCTTTCCTACTCAAAAAATGAGGTCTTTAAAAACCCAAAGTTGGCCAAAAGGTAATGACTATACCTGCCTTTGAAGAGAGTCAGCCTCACTGAGCTGAATCCAAACACAATGCAGCTTGTGCTGAGTATTCAGACTAGGTATAGGAGGACAAAGCCTAGTCATTTCTTCCCTTGAAATGACATGCATGCTGGTCTTTTCCCAGGTTGGTTCATTTTGCGTCCCCCAAAAACATGAACTTATGAAGAATAATCTGACAATATTGAAATATGGTACATGCTATGTACTTTTTTACAATCAAGATGTTCAAACCAAATGCCAAATGCACCAAGAAAAAAGGATACTCATCAACAAAGGATGCCCCTTCCCTCACCCTCCTTGTTGTGAATCACCCGAATGAACGTCCACTCTATTCAGATGTCCCCATATATCCTTCCTCCTCAACACTGAGACTCAATCTATTTTACGAGGTTTCGCCATGGACCACGCACTGTCTCAAACATCTAGGTTTCCTTGACTTCCCCACTGCATACAACAGTCCATGGTGGGGGACCAATGTCCAGTCCCATAGTGTCTGGGCTGTTCCACTTCCTTACAATGTCTCTCCTGGCTAATATGAGAGAAAATTACCCCAAACCAGCGTGTATTTAGGTTAGGTCTGTGCTCCCCATGTGCCCAGTGTGGCCAGCTGCTGACCGAGTGTAAACGTTTATCCTGTTACAGCCACATCCGTGGCCAGAAAAGACATACACATGGACAGTCCCACAAAGTGTTTAGCAATGTACCTAATGGCATAAAGAAACATGAAGGGGGGGCTCCTGCCAACTACCTGGAGGGGCCCACCTCCCTCCTGGACCCAGTCTGGGGCCTGCTGCCCCTGCACAGTGTCATAAGTCTACTCATGTCCTTGTGGAATTCCTAAAGGATACTTTTCTGGAAGAAGGCACACCGGAAGTAATGACTTTTTAAATAATTTGAATATGTTATTGTATATATATAACATTTAATGTACTTTCCCACAGGATTTCACAATAAAAACTAACAATCAAATAAAGTCCCTCCAGACAGTCCCTCATCCTGAGCCCTCTCCATGACACATCACTCCTCTACAGAAAAGAATGATAGAATTATATTGTTCAGACTCTCCCACCCTTCTTTACTGATAAATTCCTGCAATATCCCATCTTGTTATGTTCTCTGGGGTGTTATGCATGTATAATATTTGATAATCCCTCATCTCTGGCCATCTACCCGACTTTATGATATGTCATTCTTGGAAGGTCTAGTTCTCTCCTATCTCTGGATCTACTGGTCTTAGTGATATAGGTCATTTTTGGTAGGTGTAGGAAAGTGCCCTTGTTTGCATGGTTACCCAGCACCTTTTGCCTGATATTGATGCCAACTTAGATTGAGAGTGTGCTGGGATCCTGCTAACCAGGCCTCAACCTGTACCATTGTTTCCACAATTGGCACATCCTGGCACACAGTTAAGTTCCTTGTAAAAGGTACCAATGGTACCAAGGGCCCTTTGGCCAGAGAAGGTCCCCAAGAGCTGGAGCATGTATTATACCACCACTCTCAGGGTGCTATGCCCAAAAATCACTCCGGCGTAGGTAAGACACCCCTCTAGCATGCCTTACAGCCCTAAGGCAGGGTGCACTATACCACAGGTGAGGACAGAGCTGCATGAGCAATATGCCTCACAGTGTCTAAACCCGTTCTTAGACATTGTATGTGCAGGGTAGCCATAATGAGCATAGTCTGGGAGTTTGTCATTACAAACTCCACAGCTCCATAATGGCTTCATTGAATACTGTGAAGTTTGGTATCAAACTTCTCAGCACAATAAATCCACACTGATGCCAGTGCCTTGATCCTCTCTGGCCATAAACAACGCCTGCACTGGGTCGAGGTGCTTCACACCCCCCCTTGCAGGAACTGTAACATCAGGCGGTGAGCCTCAAAGGCTCAGGCCTCTTGTTATAGTGCCCGAGGGCACTCCAGCTAGTGGAGAAGCCCACCCCCCTGGACAAAGCCCCACTTTTGGTGGCAAGTCCGGAAGGGAAATTAGGAAAAGCAGGGAGGAGTGACCACCTCAGCTGGGACCACCCCTTAGGTGTCCAGATCTGAGGTGGCCCCCTCCTTGCAAAATCCTCTATCTTCATTTGGAGGACAGGGACCAATAGGGTTAGGAATGTGCCCCCCTCCCCAAAGGGAGTGGAAACAGGCAGGATGTAGCCAACCTCAGAGACAGTAGCCATTGGCTACTGCCCTCTGACCCCTTTAATTCCCCTAAGTCCAGGATTTACAGGCTCCCTTGAACCCAGTTTCTCCGATTCCTGGAATCTCACATGATGAAAGAAGGACTGCTAAGCTGAAACCACAGAAGGGAAGACAGAAGACAAAATCTGACTTAGCCCCAGCCCTACCGGCCTGTCTACAGCTTCAAAAGCCCTGCAAAACAAAGAGACACATCCTGCGGGTCCAGCGACCTCTGAGAAGACTTCAGAGGACTGCCTGCATCACAAAGGACAAGGAATTCCCATGGACAACGGCCCTGTCCAAGAAGAGGCTCCATCTCAGGACTCCAGAACCGCTCCGGATCTGTGAATCCTCACTACTCTGCTCCTGACGCCCACGGCCCAAGTGCAGGTGGCCCAACCAACTAGAGCTAGTCCCCAGGTGATTTTGAGAAAGTGCCCACCCTGGGTTGACCCTTACAGTCCACCACCACAACGCCTACAGACTGAATCCGGAGGACCCCCCTGACGAAGATTCCCAACGCCAAAAGGTACACCTGCACCCACATTCCCTGGCCTTAGGGAACTTGACCTTCGGTGCAGCAATGTACAGCAGGCAGTCCTCCTCCTTGTCCAGTCTTTGGTTTTCCAGAACCGACCCCCTGGACTTCACCTGAAGCATCTTGGTGGCACCCGGGGCCCTCCTATAAGAAAGCATTAGGAGCCCAACATTGTTTCCACCCTGCACCTGGCTGCTGAGGATGTGTGCAGGAAAGTGCCACTGTTGGCATGGTTACCCCCCACGTTTTGCCTAGTGTTGATGCCAACTTTGATTGAAAGTGTGCTGGGTCCCTGCTAACCAGGCCCCAACACCAGTGTGTTTTCCTAAATCTGTACCTTTGCTTCCATAATTGGCATAGCCCTGGCACACAGTTAAGTCCCTTGTAAAAGATGCCCATGGTACCAAGGGCCCTGTGGCCAGAGGAGCCTGAAGCATATATTATGCCAAACTAGGGGATCCCTCACTCAGCACATGCACACTGCCTGGCAGCTTGTGTGTACTGGTGGGGAGAAAAAGGCAAAGTCAACATGGCACCTCTCTCAGAGTGCCATGCACACAAACCAGTGCCTGTGGCATAGGTAAGTCACCCTTCCAGCAGGCCTTACAGCCCTATGGCAGGGTGCACTATACCACAGGTGAAGGCATAGTTGCATAAGCAATATGCCCCTGCAGTGTCTAAGTCCATTCTTAGACATTGTACGTGCAGTGGGGAGATATTAAGTATATGGTCTGGGAGTTTGTCAAGATGAACTCCACAGATTCCATAATGGCTACACTGAATACTGGCATGTTTGGTATCAAATTTCTCAGCATAATAAACCCACACTGATGCCAGTGTTGTGTTTACTAAAAATTGCACACAATGGGCATCTTAGAGATGTCCCCTGTATTTTACCCAATCCTTCACTGGTCTGGTCTGCGCCAGCCTGCCACTGAGAGACAAGTTTCTGACCCTATGGGGTTAGAGGCTTTGTGGTCTCTGAGGCCAGAAACAAAGACTGCACTGGATTGAAGTGCTTCACACCTCCCCCCTGCAGGCACTGTAACACCTATTGGTGAGCCTCAAAGGCTCAGGCTTCATGTTACAATGCACCAGGGCACTCCAGCCATTGGCGATGCCCAGCCCCCGGGCAAAGCCCCACTTTTGGCGGCAAGTCCAGAGGGATAATTAGTAAAAACACTGAGGAGTCAGCACCTCAGCCAGGACCAACCCTAAGGTGTCCAGAGCTGAAGTGACCCCTTCCTTGCAGAATCCTCCATCTTGGTTTGGAGGACAGGGACCAATAGAGTTAGGAATGTGTCCCCTTCCCAAAGGGAGTGGGCACAGGAAGGGTGTAGTCACCCTCAGGGACAGTAGCCATTGGCTACTGCCCTCTAACCCCTAAAAATGCCCCTAAATTTAGTACTTAAGGGCTCCCCGAACCAAGCTAGTCAGATTCCTGACGACCTCACAAGAAGAAGATGGACTGCTTAGCTGAAACGCAGCAGAGAAGGAAAGGAGACAACTGACTTGACCCCAGCCCTACCGTCCTGTCTCCTACTTCAAAGAACCTGCAGAAGAAGGGCTACACATCCTTCAGGTCCAACGACCTCTCAAAAACCTCCAGAGGAGTGCCTGCATCACAGAGGATCAAGAACTCCAGTGGACAGCAGCCCTGTCCAAAGAAGAAAAGAAGAAACCTCTTCTAAAGGACTCCCACCACACTCCAGAAGCGTGAGTCCTAACCACTCTGCACCCGACGTCCACTGCAAGAGTCCAGATGGCCCAACTGACAAGATAGGACTCCCCAGGCGACGGCAACCAAGATGCCCACCCTGGGTTGACCTCTCCACTCCTCCACGATGACGCCTGCAGAGGGAATTCCGAGGAACCCCCTGATAGCAAATGCCCTGGATGAAGATAACCAACGCCAAGGGACCCACTTCACCCGCAGCCCACCAGGCCTCGAAGAAATCCACACCCGGTGCAGCGACGATCAACAGGTGGCCCTCTTCCCTGTCCGACCAGTGGTGTGCACAAGACATTCACCCAGGACCATGCCTGCAGCGCCTGAGAGACCCCCAGGGTCCCCTCATAGAGTTTCATTGGAAAGCCAATGCACTGTTTGCACCCTGCACCCCGCCGCCCCAGTGCTACTGAGGGTGTGGGATTGGTGCCTACTTGGGGCCCCTCCAGTGCTCCTCTAATCCCCCCTGGTCTGCCCTCCGAGCCACGGGTACTTACCTGCTGGCAGACCGAATTCCGAGGGTAGGAAAATACCATCTTTCCTGGCATGTTACCCCTATATTTCACTGTATATATGCTGTTTTAGTATATGTGTCACTGGGACCCTCCAGGCAGGGCCCCAGTGCTCATAAGTATGTGCCCTGTATGTGTTCCCTGTGTGATGCCTAACTGTCTCACTGAGGCTCTGCTAACCAGAACCTCAGTGGTTATGCTCTCTCTGCTTTCCAAATTTGTCACTAACAGGCTAGTGACTAAATTTACCAATTCACATTGGCATACTGGTACACCCATATAATTCCCTAGCATATGGTACTGAGGTACCCAGGGTATTGGGGTTCCAGGAGATCCCTATGGGCTGCAGCATTTCTTTTGCCACCCATAGGGAGCTCTGACAATTCTTACACAGGCCTGCCACTGCAGCCTGAGTGAAATAACGTCCACGTTATTTCACAGCCATTTTACACTGCACTTAAGTATCTTATAAGTCACCTATATGTCTAACCTTTACCTGGTAAAGGTTAGGTGCAAAGTTACTTAGTGTGAGGGCACCCTGGCACTAGCCAAGGTGCCCCCACATTGTTCAGAGCCAATTCCCTGAACTTTGTGAGTGCGGGGACACCATTACACGCGTGCACTACATGTAGGTCACTACCTATATGTAGCTTCACAATGGTAACTCCGAATATGGCCATGTAACATGTCTATGATCATGGAATTGCCCCCTCTATACCATCCTGGTATAGTTGGCACAATCCCATGATCCCAGTGGTCTGTAGCACAGACCCTGGTACTGCCAAACTGCCCTTCCTGGGGTTTCACTGCAGCTGCTGCTGCTGCCAACCCCTCAGACAGGCATCTGCCCTCCTGGGGTCCAGCCAGGCCTGGCCCAGGATGGCAGAACAAAGAACTTCCTCTGAGAGAGGGTGTTACACCCTCTCCCTTTGGAAAATGGTGTGAAGGCAGGGGAGGAGTAGCCTCCCCCAGCCTCTGGAAATGCTTTGTTGGGCACAGATGTGCCCAATTCTGCATAAGCCAGTCTACACCGGTTCAGGGGACCCCTTAGCCCTGCTCTGGCGCGAAACTGGACAAAGGAAAGGGGAGTGACCACTCCCCTGACCTGCACCTCCCCTGGGAGGTGTCCAGAGCTCCTCCAGTGTGCTCCAGACCTCTGCCATCTTGGAAACAGAGGTTCTGCTGGCACACTGGACTGCTCTGAGTGGCCAGTGCCACCAGGTGACGTCAGAGACTCCTTCTGATAGGCTCCTTCAGGTGTTAGTAGCCTATCCTCTCTCCTAGGTAGCCAAACCCTCTTTTCTGGCTATTTAGGGTCTCTGTCTCTGGGGAAACTTTAGATAACGAATGCAAGAGCTCATCCGAGTTCCTCTGCATCTCCCTCTTCACCTTCTGTCAAGGAATCGACTGCTGACCGTGCTGGAAGCCTGCAAACCTGCAACATAGTAGCAAAGACGACTACTGCAACTCTGTAACGCTGATCCTGCCACCTTCTCGACTGTTTTCCTGCTTGTGAATGCTGTGGGGGTAGTCTGCCTCCTCTCTGCACCAGAAGCTCCGAAGAAATCTCCTGTGGGTCGACGGAATCTTCCCCCTGCAACCGCAGGCACCAAAAAGCTGCATTACCGGTCCCTTGGGTCTCCTCTGGGCACGACGAGCGAGGTCCCTCGAATCCAGCAACTCTGTCCAAGTGACCCCCACAGTCCAGTGACTCTTCAGTCCAAGTTTGGTGGAGGTAAGTCCTTGCCTCACCTCGCTGGGCTGCATTGCTGGGAACCGCGACTTTTGCAGCTACTCCGGCCCCTGTGCACTTCCGGCGGAAATCCTTTGTGCACAGCCAAGCCTGGGTCCACGGCACTCTAACCTGCATTGCACGACTTTCTAAGTTGGTCTCCGGCGACGTGGGACTCCTTTGTTCAACTTCGGGTGAGCACCGTTTCACGCATCCTGGTCGTGCCTGTTTCTGGCACTTCTGCGGGTGCTACCTGCTGCTGAGAGGGCTCCTTGTCTTGCTCGACGTCCCTTCTCTCTCCTGGTCCAATTTGCGACCTCCTGGTCCCTCCTGGGCCACAGCAGCGTCCAAAAACGGTAGCCGCATGATTTGCAGCTAGCAAGGCTTGTTGGTGTTCTTTCGGCGGGAAAACACTTCTGCACGACTCTACAAGGCGAGAGGGATCCGTCCTCCAAAGGGGAAGTCTCTAGCCCTTTGCGTTCCTGCAGAAACCTCAGCTTCTTCTGTCCAGTAGAAGCTTCTTTGCACCCGCAGCTGGCATTTCCTGGGCATCTGCCCATCTCCGACTTGCTTGTGACTTTTGGACTAGGTCCTCTTGTTCCACAGGTACCCCAGATTGGAAATCCAGCGTTGTTGCATTGTTGGTTTGTGTCTTTCCTGCATTATTCCTCTAACACGACTTCTTTGTCTTTAGGGGAACTTTAGTGCACTTTGCACTCACTGTTCAGGGTCTTGGGAGGGTTATTTTTCTAACTCTCACTATTTTCTAATAGTCCCAGCGACCCTCTACAAAGTCACATAGGTTTGGGGTCCATTCGTGGTTCGCATTCCACTTTTGGAGTATATGGTTTGTGTTGCCCCTATCCCTATGTTTCCCCATTGCATCCTATTGTAACTATACATTGTTTGCACTGTTTTCTAAGACTATACTGCATATTTTTGGTATTGTGTACATATATCTTGTGTATATTTCCTATCCTCTCACTGAGGGTACACTCTAAGATACTTTGGCATATTGTCATAAAAATAAAGTACCTTTATTTTTAGTATAACTGTGTATTGTGTTTTCTTATGATATTGTGCATATGACACTTAGTGGTACTGTAGTAGCTTCACCCGTCTCCTAGTTCAGCCTAAGCTGCTCTGCTAAGCTACCATTATCTATCACCCTAAGCTGCTAGACACCCTATACACTAATAAGGGATAACTGGGCCTGGTGCAAGGTGCAAGTACCCCTTGGTACTCACTACAAGCCAGTCCAGCCTCCTACATTGGTTGTGCAGCGGTGGGAGACTACTTACCACTCTTGTCATTGTACTTTTCATAAGAGAAAAATATACAAAACAAGGTCAGTGTATATACACATAGCCAAAAAGTTTTGCATTTCCTCTTTTCACTCTTTTCTAAGTGCTGAAAAGTACTTCTAAACTTTCAAAAAGTTCTTAAAAGTTTAAAAAGTTTTTTCTGTCTTTCCAAAAAGTTCTGAAAACTTTTTTCTCTTTTTCTATCACTTTAACTCTCTCTAAAAATGTCTGGCACAGGCCAAAATGTTGATCTGTCCAAACTTGCATATGATCACCTTAGCTGGAAAGGAGCAAGGAGTCTCTGCATAGAGAGAGGTTTGAGTGTAGGGAAGAATCCTTCCTTGGAATTGTTAATTAACATGCTTAGAGAACAAGATAAGGCTATAAGTGCCCCATCTGTTGAAAAAGTACCTAATAGTTCCCAATCTGATTCAGGGACTCCCCCAGGAAAAGATTCAGGAAAGAAACTTCCTAGCCTGCCCATTACTAGACAGTCTAGCATAGTTGGTAATGATGATGAGCCACACCATACAAATAGTGTTGTCTCACATCATAGCAAAAGCATTTATTCTCACCATACAGGTAGTGATGTTTCTGTTAGCCAAACTGTTAGGGTCGCCTCTGTAAGGAACAGGTCTCCTTCTGTTCATTCCCATCATACCTCTGTATCTAGAAATGTCCCTCCCACCAACCCTGATGACAGAATGTTAGAGAGGGAACTCAATAAGTTGAGGGTGGAACAAACCAGACTGAAGCTTAAAAAGCAACAGCTGGATTTGGATAGACAGTCTTTTGAACTAGAGAAGGAAAGACAGAAGTTGGGTTTAGAAACCCATGGTGGCAGCAGCAGTATTCCCCATAGTCATCCTGCAAAAGAGCATGATTCAAGGAATCTGCACAAGATAGTTCCCCCTTATAAGGAGGGGGATGACATTAACAAGTGGTTTGCTGCACTTGAGAGGGCCTGTGTTGTACAGGATGTCCCTCAAAGGCAGTGGGCTGTTATCCTATGGCTATCATTTAGTGGAAAAGGTAGGGATAGGCTCCTTACTGTGAAAGAAAATGATGCTAATAATTTCCAAGTTCTTAAGAATGCACTCCTGGATGGTTATGGCTTAACCACTGAACAATACAGGATAAGGTTCAGAGAGACCAAAAAGGAGTCTTCACAAGACTGGGTTGATTTCATTGACCATTCAGTGAAGGCCTTGGAGGGGTGGTTACATGGCAGTAAAGTTACTGATTATGACAGCCTGTATAACTTGATCCTGAGAGAGCATATTCTTAATAATTGTGTGTCTGATTTGTTGCACCAGTACTTGGTGGACTCTGATCTGACCTCTCCCCAAGAATTGGGAAAGAAGGCAGACAAATGGGTCAGAACAAGGGTGAACAGAAAAGTTCATACAGGGGGTGACAAAGATGGCAACAAAAAGAAGGATGGTAAGTCTTCTGACAAGGGTGGGGACAAATCTAAAAATGAGTCTTCATCAGGCCCACAAAAACACTCTGGTGGGGGTGGTGGGCCCAAATCCTCTTTTAACCAGAACAAGGAAAAGAAACCATGGTGCTATTTATGTAAAATAAAAGGCCATTGGACAACAGATCCCAGTTGTCCAAAGAAAAGCACCAATGCTCCTACCACTACAACCCCTACTGCTACCCCTAGTGTCCCTACTAATAGCAGTGGTGGTGGGAGCAAACCTACTAATAGCCAATCCAAGGATGTAGCTGGGCTCACTATTGGTAACTTAGTTGGGGTTGGCCTTGTTAGGGAGGCCACAGAGGCTGTGTTAGTCTCTGAGGGGGCTATTGATTTAGCCACCTTAGTTGCTTGTCCCCTTAATATGGATAAGTACAAGCAGCTACCCCTAATAAATGGTGTTGAGGTTCAGGCCTACAGGGACACTGGTGCCAGTGTGACTATGGTCATAGAGAAACTGGTCCACCCTGAACAACACCTACTTGGTCACCAGTACTGTAGGAGGCTGGACTGGCTTGTAGTGAGTACCAAGGGGTACTTGCACCTTGCACCAGGCCCAGTTATCCCTTATTAGTGTATAGGGTGTCTAGCAGCTTAGGCTGATAGATAATGGTAGCTTAGCAGAGCAGCTTAGACTGAACTAGGAGACGTGTGAAGCTACTACAGTACCACTTAGTGTCATATGCACAATATCATAAGAAAACACAATACACAGTTATACTAAAAATAAAGGTACTTTATTTTTATGACAATATGCCAAAGTATCTTAGAGTGTACCCTCAGTGAGAGGATAGGAAATATACACAAGATATATATACACAATAGCAAAAATATGCAGTATAGTCTTAGAAAACAGTGCAAACAATGTCTAGTTACAATAGGATGCAATGGGGAAAGATAGGGATAGGGGCAACACAAACCATATACTCCAAAAGTGGAATGCGAACCACGAATGGACCCCAAACCTATGTGACCTTGTAGAGAGTCGCTGGGACTATTAGAAAATAGTGAGAGTTAGAAAAATAACCCTCCCCAAGACCCTGAAAACTGAGTGCAAAGTGCACTAAAGTTCCCCTAAGGACAAAGAAGTCGTGTTAGAGGAATAATGCAGGAAAGACACAAACCAGCAATACAACAACTGTGGATTTCCAATCTAGGGTACCTGTGGAACAAGGGGACCAAGTCCAAAAGTCAGAAGCAAGTCGGAGATGGGCAGATGCCCAGGAAATGCCAGCTGCGGGTGCAAAGAAGCTTCTACTGGACAGAAGAAGCTGAGGTTTCTGCAGGAACGAAAAGGGCTAGAGACTTCCCCTTTGGTGGACGGTCCCTCTCGCCTTGGAGAGTCGTGCAGAAGTGTTTTCCCGCCGAAAGGACGCCAACAAGCCTTGCTAGTCGCAAATCGTGTGTTTGGCGTTTTTGGACGCTGCTGGGGCCCAGGAGGGACCAGGAGGTCGCAAATTGGACCTGAAGAGAGAGTGGACGTCGAGCAAGACAAAGAGCCCTCACTGAAGCAGGTAGCACCCGGAGAAGTGCCAGAAACCAGCACTACGAGGATGCGTGAAACGGTGCTCGCCGAAGTTGCACAAAGGAGTCCCACGTCGCCGGAGACCAAGTTAGAAAGTCGTGCAATGCAGGTTAGAGTGCCGTGGACCCAGGCTTGGCTGTGCACAAAGGATTTCTGCCGGAAGTGCACATGGGCCGGAGTAGCTGCAAAGTCGCGGTTCCCAGCAATGCAGCCCAGCGAGGTGAGGCAAGGACTTACCTCCACCAATCTTGGACTGAAGAGTCACTGGACTGTGGGGGTCACTTGGACAGAGTCGCTGGATTCGAGGGACCTCGCTCGTCGTGCTGAGAGGAGACCCAAGGGACCGGTAATGCAGCTTTTTGGTGCCTGCCGTTGCAGGGGGAAGATTCCGTCGACCCACGGGAGATTTCTTCGGAGCTTCTGGTGCAGAGAGGAGGCAGACTACCCCCACAGCATGCACAAGCAGGAAAACAGTCGAGAAGGCGGCAGGATCAGCGTTACAGAGTTGCAGTAGTCGTCTTTGCTACTATGTTGCAGGTTTGCAGGCTTCCAGCGCGGTCAGCAGTCGATTCCTTATCAGAAGGTGAAGAGAGAGATGCAGAGGAACTCGGATGAGCTCTTGCATTCGTTATCTAAAGTTTCCCCAGAGACAGAGACCCTAAATAGCCAGAAAAGAGGGTTTGGCTACCTAGGAGAGAGGATAGGCTACTAACACCTGAAGGAGCCTATCAGCAGGAGTCTCTGACGTCACCTGGTGGCACTGGCCACTCAGAGCAGTCCAGTGTGCCAGCAGCACCTCTGTTTCCAAGATGGCAGAGGTCTGGAGCACACTGGAGGAGCTCTGGACACCTCCCAGGGGAGGTGCAGGTCAGGGGAGTGGTCACTCCCCTTTCCTTTGTCCAGTTTCACGCCAGAGCAGGGGCTAAGGGGTCCCTGAACCGGTGTAGACTGGCTTATGCAGAATTGGGCACCTCTGTGCCCAACAAAGCATTTCCAGAGGCTGGGGGAGGCTACTCCTCCCCTGCCTTCACACCATTTTCCAAAGGGAGAGGGAGTCACACCCTCTCTCTGAGGAAGTTCTTTGTTCTGCCATCCTGGGCCAGGCCTGGCTGGACCCCAGGAGGGCAGCTGCCTGTCTGAGGGGTTGGCAGCAGCAGCAGCTGCAGTGAAACCCCAGGAAGGGCAGTTTGGCAGTACCAGGGTCTGTGCTACAGACCACTGGGATCATGGGATTGTGCCAACTATGCCAGGATGGCATAGAGGGGGTAATTCCATGATCATAGACATGCTACATGGCCATATTCGGAGTTACCATTGTGAAGCCACATATAGGTAGTGACCTATATGTAGTGCACACGTGTAATGGTGTCCCCTCACTCACAAAGTTCAGGGAATTGGCTCTGAACAATGTGGGGGCACCTTGGCTAGTGCCAGGGTGCCCTCACACTAAGTAACTTTGCACCTAACCTTTACCAGGTAAAGGTTAGACATATAGGTGACTTATAAGTTACTTAAGTGCAGTGTAAAATGGCTGTGAAATAACGTGGCCGTTATTTCACTCAGGCTGCAGTGGCAGGCCTGTGTAAGAATTGTCAGAGCTCCCTATGGGTGGCAAAAGAAATGCTGCAGCCCATAGGGATCTCCTGGAACCCCAATACCCTGGGTACCTCAGTACCATATACTAGGGAATTATAAGGGTGTTCCAGTAAGCCAATGTGAATTGGTAAAAATGGTCACTAGCCTGTCAGTGACAATTTGGAAAGAAATGAGAGAGCATAACCACTGAGGTTCTGGTTAGCAGAGCCTCAGTGAGACAGTTAGTCACTACACAGGTAACACATTCAGGCACACTTATGAGCACTGGGGCCCTGGGTTACCAGGGTCCCAGTGACACATACAACTAAAACAACATATATACAGTGAAAAATGGGGGTAACAAGCCAGGCAAGATGGTACTTTCCTACAAGTACCAAGTAACCGATGCTCACAACAACACACTTAGCCACCCCATGGCTGTTGTTAATCTCAACTGGGGGGGGGGTTACTGGTCCAAAGAAAGTTGTGGTAGCCACAGATTTACCTGTAGACTGTCTACTAGGAAATGATTTGGAGACATCAGCTTGGTCAGATGTGGAGTTGGAGGCCCATGCAGCAATGCTGGGCATCCCAGGGCATATTTTTGCTTTGACAAGGGCTCAGGCCAAAAAGCAAAAAGGACAGGGAAGCTTGGATCCTGGAACAATGGACCAAGTGCTCCCTAAAGCTAGGGCTAGCAGAAGCAAAACACTTCCTACTATCCCTCCCTCTACAGTGGATTCAACTTCTGAGGAAGAAGAATTCCCTCCCTGTGCAGAACCTACACCAGAGGAGCTGGAAGCAGACACTGCTGAGCTTTTGGGTGAAGGGGGGCCTGCCAGAGAGGAGCTGAGTGTGGCACAGCAAACCTGTCCCACATTAGAGGGTCTCAGACAGCAAGCTGTGAAACAGGCTAATGGGGATGTCAGTGACTCTCACAGAATTTACTGGGAGGACAACCTCTTGTACACTGAGCATAGGGATCCTAAACCTGGAGCTGCCAGGAGATTAGTGATTCCTCAGGAGTACAGAAAGTTCCTCCTAACCCTGGCACATGACATTCCCCTAGCTGGGCATCTAGGACAAATGAAAACTTGGGACAGGCTTGTTCCCCTGTTTCATTGGCCTAGAATGTCTGAGGACACAAAGGAATTTTGTAAGTCCTGTGAAACCTGTCAAGCCAGTGGCAAGACAGGTGGCACCCCAAAGGCACCCCTTATCCCACTGCCTGTGGTTGGGGTTCCCTTTGAAAGGGTAGGGGTTGACATAGTTGGCCCCCTTGACCCTCCTACTGCTTCAGGCAATAGGTTTATCTTGGTGGTAGTGGACCATGCCACAAGATTAACTGAAGCTATTCCTTTAAGGACCACTACAGCACCTGCAGTGGCAAAGGCCCTCCTGGGAATATTTTCCAGGGTGGGCTTCCCAAAGGAAGTGGTATCAGACAGGGGAAGCAATTTCATGTCTGCATACTTAAAGGCCATGTGGAAGGAGTGTGGTGTAACGTACAAGTTCACAACACCCAATCATCCACAAACAAATGGACTGGTGGAGAGATTTAATAAAACTCTCAAAGGCATGATTATGGGTCTCCCTGAAAAACTCCGCAGGAGATGGGATATCCTTCTACCATGCCTCCTTTTTGCCTACAGGGAGGTACCCCAGAAAGGAGTGGGCTTCAGCCCCTTTGAACTTCTTTTTGGACACCCTGTTAGGGGTCCACTCACACTTGTGAAGGAGGGTTGGGAACAACCTTTAAAAGCTCCTAAGCAGGATATTGTGGATTATGTACTTGGCCTCAGATCAAGAATGGCTGAGTACATGAAAAAGGCCAGTAAAAACCTTCAGGCCAGCCAAGAGCTCCAGAAGCAATGGCATGATCAGAAGGCTGTTTTGGTTCAGTACCAACCAGGGCAGAAAGTGTGGGTCTTGGAGCCTGTGGCCCCAAGAGCACTCCAAGATAAATGGAGTGGACCCCACACAATTGTTGAGAAAAAGGGAGAAGTCACCTATTTAGTTGACTTAGGCACTGCAAGGAGTCCCCTTAGGGTACTCCATGTAAACCGCCTGAAACCCTACTATGACAGGGCTGATCTCACCCTGCTCATGGCAACTGATGAGGGACAGGAAGAAGACAGTGATCCTCTACCTGATCTCTTCTCTTCCACAGAACAAGATGCTCTGGTGGAAGGTGTAGTTTTGGCTGATTGTCTTACTGCTGAGCAGAAAGACAATTGCATAAACCTCCTAGATCAATTGTCTGAACTCTTCTCTACTGTGCCAGGTACCACTTCTTGGTGTGAGCACACTATAGATACTGGAGACAGCTTGCCTGTCAAAAGTAAGATCTATAGGCAGCCTGACCATGTCAGGGACTGCATAAAGCAAGAGGTCCAGAAAATGTTAGAACTAGGAGTGGTTGAGCACTCTGACAGTCCATGGGCTTCTCCTGTGGTACTTGTACCAAAACCCCATTCCAAAGATGGAAAGAAGGAAATGCGGTTTTGTGTAGACTATAGAGGTCTCAACTTGGTAACCAAAACTGATGCTCACCCTATACCCAGGGCAGATGAGCTCATAGATACACTGGCATCTGCCAAGTATCTAAGCACTTTTGACTTGACTGCAGGGTATTGGCAGATCAAATTGTCAGAAGATGCTAAACCTAAAACAGCATTTTCAACTATTGAAGGACATTACCAGTTTACTGTAATGCCTTTTGGTTTGAAAAATGCACCTGCCACTTTTCAGAGGTTGGTGAACACAGTCCTGCAAGGGCTGGAAGCTTTCAGTGCAGCATATTTGGACGATATAGCTGTCTTTAGCTCCAGCTGGGATGATCACCTGGTCCACCTATGGAAAGTTTTGGAGGCCCTGCAAAAGGCAGGCCTCACTATCAAGGCTTCAAAGTGCCAGATAGGGCAGGGTAAGGTGGTTTATCTGGGACACCTTGTTGGTGGGGAACAGATTGCACCACTTCAGGGGAAAATCCAAACAATTATTTATTGGGTTCCCCCTACCACTCAGACTCAGGTGAGAGCCTTCCTAGGCCTCACTGGGTATTACAGGAGGTTCATTAAGAACTATGGCTCCATTGCAGCCCCTCTTAATGACCTCACTACCAAAAAGATGCCTAAAAAGGTATTATGGACAGCAAACTGTCAGAAAGCTTTTGAGGAGCTGAAGCAGGCCATGTGCTCTGCACCTGTCCTGAAAAGCCCTTGTTACTCTAAAAAATTCAATGTCCAAACTGATGCATCTGAATTGGGAGTAGGGGCAGTCCTATCACAACTTAATTCTGAGGGCCAGGATCAACCTGTTGCTTTTATTAGTAGGAGGTTGACCCCTAGAGAAAAGCGTTGGTCTGCCATTGAGAGGGAGGCCTTTGCTGTGGTCTGGGTACTGAAGAAGTTGAGGCCATACCTGTTTGGCACTCACTTCATTGTTCAGACAGACCACAAACCTCTACTTTGGCTAAAACAAATGAAAGGTGAAAATCCTAAATTGTTGAGGTGGTCCATATCCCTACAGGGAATGGACTATACAGTGGAACATAGACCTGGGAGTAGCCACTCCAATGCAGATGGACTCTCCAGATATTTCCACTTAGACAATGAAGACTCATCAGGTCATGGCTAGTCTTATTGTCCTTCGTTTGGGGGGGGTGGTTGTGTAGGAAAGTACCATCTTGCCTGGCATGTTACCCCCATTTTTCACTGTATATATGTTGTTTTAGTTGTATGTGTCACTGGGACCCTGTTCACCAGGGCCCCAGTGCTCATAAGTGTGCCTGAATGTGTTACCTGTGTAGTGACTAACTGTCTCACTGAGGCTCTGCTAATCAGAACATCAGTGGTTATGCTCTCTCATTTCTTTCCAAATTGTCACTAACAGGCTAGTGACCATTTTTACCAATTTACATTGGCTTACTGGAACACCCTTATAATTCCCTAGTATATGGTACTGAGGTACCCAGGGTATTGGGGTTCCAGGAGATCCCTATGGGCTGCAGCATTTCTTTTGCCACCCATAGGGAGCTCTGACAATTCTTACACAGGCCTGCCACTGCAGCCTGAGTGAAATAACGTCCACGTTATTTCACAGCCATTTTACACTGCACTTAAGTAACTTATAAGTCACCTATATGTCTAACCTTTGCCTGGTAAAGGTTAGGTGCAAAGTTACTTAGTGTGAGGGCACCCTGGCACTAGCCAAGGTGCCCCCACATTGTTCAGAGCCAATTCCCTGAACTTTGTGAGTGCGGGGACACCATTACACGCGTGCACTACATATAGGTCACTACCTATACGTAGCTTCACAATGGTAACTCCGAATATGGCCATGTAACATGTCTATGATCATGGAATTGCCCCCTCTATACCATCCTGGCATAGTTGGCACAATCCCATGATCCCAGTGGTCTGTAGCACAGACCCTGGTACTGCCAAACTGCCCTTCCTGGGGTTTCACTGCAGCTGCTGCTGCTGCCAACCCCTCAGACAGGCATCTGCCCTCCTGGGGTCCAGCCAGGCCTGGCCCAGGATGGCAGAACAAAGAACTTCCTCTGAGAGAGGGTGTTACACCCTCTCCCTTTGGAAAATGGTGTGAAGGCAGGGGAGGAGTAGCCTCCCTCAGCCTCTGGAAATGCTTTGTTGGGCACAGATGTGCCCAATTCTGCGTAAGCCAGTCTACACCGGTTCAGGGGACCCCTTAGCCCTGCTCTGGCGTGAAACTGGACAAAGGAAAGGGGAGTGACCACTCCCCTGACCTGCACCTCCCCTAGGAGGTGTCCAGAGCTCCTCCAGTGTGCTCCAGACCTCTGCCATCTTGGAAACAGAGGTGCTGCTGGCACACTGGACTGCTCTGAGTGGCCAGTGCCACCAGGTGACGTCAGAGACTCCTTCTGATAGGCTCCTTCAGGTGTTAGTAGCCTATCCTCTCTCCTAGGTAGCCAAACCCTCTTTTCTGGCTATTTAGGGTCTCTGTCTCTGGGGAAACTTTAGATAACGAATGCAAGAGCTCATCCGAGTTCCTCTGCATCTCCCTCTTCACCTTCTGTCATGGAATCGACTGCTGACTGCGCTGGAAGCCTGCAAACCTGCAACATAGTAGCAAAGACGACTACTGCAACTCTGTAACGCTGATCCTGCCGCCTTCTCGACTGTTTTCCTGCTTGTGCATGCTGTGGGGGTAGTCTGCCTCCTCTCTGCACCAGAAGCTCCGAAGAAATCTCCCGTGGGTCGACGGAATCTTCCCCCTGCAACCGCAGGCACCAAAAAGCTGCATTACCGGTCTCTTGGGTCTCCTCTCAGCACGACGAGCGAGGTCCCTCGAATCCAGCAACTCTGTCCAAGTGACCCCCACAGTCCAGTGACTCTTCAGTCCAAGTTTGGTGGAGGTAAGTCCTTGCCTCACCTCGCTGGGCTGCATTGCTGGGAACCGCGACTTTTGCAGCTACTCCGGCCCCTGTGCACTTCCGGAGGAAATCCTTTGTGCACAGCCAAGCCTGGGTCCTTGGCACTCTAACCTGCATTGCACGACTTTCTAAGTTGGTCTCTGGCGACGTGGGACTCCTTTGTGCGACTTCGGGTGAGCACCGTTTCACGCATCCTCGTAGTGCCTGTTTCTGGCACTTCTCTGGGTGCTATATGCTGCTGAGAGGGCTCCTTGGCTTGCTCGACGTCCCCTCTCTCTCCTGGTACAATTTGCGACCTCCTGGTCCCTCCTGGGCCACAGCAGCGTCCAAAAACGCTAGCCGCACGATTTGCAGCTAGCAAGGCTTGTTGGCGTTCTTTCGGCGGGAAAACACTTCTGCACGACTCTACAAGGCGAGAGGGATCCGTCCTCCAAAGGGGAAGTCTCTAGCCCTTTGCGTTCCTGCAGAAACCGCAGCTTCTTCTGTCCAGTGAAAGCTTCTTTGCACCCGCAGCTGGCATTTCCTGGGCATCTGCCCATCTCCGACTTGCTTGTGATTTTTGGACTTGGTCCCCTTGTTTCACAGGTACCCCAGATTGGAAATCCAGCGTTGTTGCATTGTTGGTTTGTGTCTTTCCTGCATTATTCCTCTAACACGACTTCTTTGTCTTTAGGGGAACTTTAGTGCACTTTGCACTCACTTTTCAGGGTCTTGGGGAGGGTTATTTTTCTAACTCTCACTATTTTCTAATAGTCCCAGCGACTCTCTACAAGGTCACATAGGTTTGGGGTCCATTCGTGGTTCGCATTCCACTTTTGGAGTATATGGTTTGTGTTGCCCCTATCCCTATGTTTCCCCATTGCATCCTATTGTAACTATACATTGTTTGCACTGTTTTCCAAGACTATACTGCATCTTTTAGCTATTGTGTATATATATCTTGTGTATATTTCCTATCCTCTCACTGAGGGTACACTCTAAGATACTTTGGCATATTGTCATAAAAATAAAGTACCTTTATTTTTAGTATAACTGTGTATTGTGTTTTCTTATGATATTGTGCATATGACACTAAGTGGTACTGTAGTAGCTTCACCCGTCTCCTAGTTCAGCCTAAGCTGCTCTGCTAAGCTACAATTATCTATCAGCCTAAGCTGCTAGACACCCTATACACTAATAAGGGATAACTGGGCCTGGTGCAAGGTGCAAGTACCCCTTGGTACTCACTACAAGCCAGTCCAGCCTCCTACACCTCTGATCCTGACGAGCGTGGTCCCTGGAACACAGGAACTCTATCCAAGTGACTCCCACAGTCCAGTGATCCTTCAGTCCAAGTTTGGTGGAGGTAAGTCCTTGCCTTCCCACGCTAGACTGCAAACCTGTGTACTGTGTGTTTTGCAGCTGCTCCGGCTCCTGTGCACTCTTCCAGGATTTCTTTGCGCACAGCCTAGCCTGGGTCCCCAGCACTCCACCCTGCAGTGCTTAACCCTCTAAGTTGGTCTCCGACGTCGTGGGACCCTCCTTTGTAACTCTGCGTGGATTCCGGTTCACAAATCTTCCAAGTGCCTGTTCAGCTACTTCTGTGGGTGCTGCCTGCTTCTGTGAGGGCTCTCTGAGTTGCTGAGCACCCCCTCTGTCTCCTCCTTCAAGGGGCGACATCCTGGTCCTTCCTGGTCCTGAGAAGCACCCAAAGACCTCTACCGCAACCCTTGCAGCTAGCAAGGCTTGTTTGCGGTATTTCTGTGTGGGAATACTTCTGCAACCTTCATCGCGACGTGGGATATCTTCCATTCAAAGGAGAAGTTCCTAGTCCTCTTCGTTCTTGCAGAATTCCAAAACTTCTTTTATCAGGAGGCAGCTTCCTTGCACCTTCACCTGGGTTTTTCTGGGCTCCTGCCTCCCCTGGACACTGTCGCGACTATTGGACGTGGTCCCCTTGCTTTGCAGGTCCTCAGGTCCAGGAATCCGTTTTCAGTGCACTGCTGGTGTTAGTTGTTCTTGCAGAATCCCCCTATCACGACTATTGTGCTCTTTAGGGGTACTAGGTATACTTTACTGCTACTTTTCAGGGTCTTGGAGTGTGTAGGAGGCTGGACTGGCTTGTAGTGAGTACCAAGGGGTACTTGCACCTTGCACCAGGCCCAGTTATCCCTTATTAGTGTATAGGGTGTCTAGCAGCATAGGCTGATAGATAATGGTAGCTTAGCAGAGCAGCTTAGGCTGAACTAGGAGACGTGTGAAGCTACTACAGTACCACAAGTGTCACTTGCACAATATCATAAGAAAACAAAATACACAGTTATACTAAAAATAAAGGTACTTTATTTTTATGACAATATGCCAAAGTATCTTAGAGTGTACCCTCAGTGAGAGGATAGGAAATATACACAAGATATATGTACACAATAACAAAAATATGCAGTATAGTCTTAGAAAACAGTGCAAACAATGTATAGTTACAATAGGATGCAATGGGGACACATGGGGATAGGGGCAACACAAACCATATACTCCAAAAGAGGAATGCGAACCACGAATGGACCCTAAACCTATGTGACCTTGTAGAGGGTCGCTGGGACTATTAGAAAATAGTGAGAGTTAGAAAATTAGCCCTCCCCAAGACCCTGAAAAGTGAGTGCAAAGTGCACTAATATCCCCCAAAGACAAAGAAGTCGTGATAGAGGAATAATGCAGGAAAGACACAAACCAACAATGCAACAACGGTGGATTTCCAATCTAGGGTACCTGTGGAACAAGGGGACCAAGTCCAAAAGTCACAAGCAAGTCGGAGATGGGCATATGCCCAGGAAATGCCAGCTGTGGATGCAAAGAAGCTTCTACTGGACAGAAGAAGTTGAGGTTTCTGCAGGAACGAAAAGGGCTAGAGACTTTCACTTTGGTGGACGGATCCCTCTCGCCGTGGAGAGTCGTGCAGAAGTGTTTTCCCGCCGAAAGAACACCAACAAGCCTTGCTAGCTGCAAATCATGCGGTTAGCTTTTTTGGACGCTGCTGTAGCCCAGGAGGGACCAGGAGGTCGCAAATTGGACCAAGAGGTAGAGGGTACGTCGAGCAAGACAAGGAGCCCTCTCAGCAGCAGGTAGCATCCGGAGAAGTGCCAGAAACAGGCACTACGAGGATGCGTGAAACGGTGCTCACCCGAAGTTACACAAAGGAGTCCCACGTCGCCGGAGACCAACTTAGAAAGTCGTGCAATGCAGGTTAGAGTGCCGTGGACCCAGGCTTGGCTGTGCACAAAGGATTTCCGCCGGAAGTGCACAGGGGCCGGAGTAGCTGCAAAAGTCGCGGTTCCCAGCAATGCAGTCTAGCGAGGTGAGGCAAGGACTTACCTCCACCAAACTTGGACTGAAGAGTCACTGGACTGTGGGAGTCACTTGGACAGAGTTGCTGGATTCGAGGGACCTCGCTCGTCGTGCTGAGAGGAGACCCAAGGGACCGGTAATGCAGTTTTTTGGTGCCTGCGGTTGCAGGGGGAAGATTCCGTCGACCCACAGGAGATTTCTTCGGAGCTTCTAGTGCAGAGAGGAGGCAGACTACCCCCACAGCATGCACCACCAGGAAAACAGTCGAGAAGGCGGCAGGATCAGCGTTACAGAGTTGCAGTAGTCGTCTTTGCTACTTTGTTGCAGTGTTGCAGGCTTCCAGCGCGGTCAGCAGTCGATTCCTTGGCAGAAGGTGAAGAGAGAGATGCAGAGGAACTCTGATGAGCTCTTGCATTCGTTATCTAAAGCTTCCCCAGAGACAGAGACCCTAAATAGCCAGAAAAGAGGGGTTGGCTACTTAGGAGAGAGGATAGGCTACTAACACCTGAAGGAGCCTATCAGAAGGAGTCTCTGACGTCACCTGGTGGCACTGGCCACTCAGAGCAGTCCAGTGTGCCAGCAGCACCTCTGTTTCCAAGATGGCAGAGGTCTGGAGCACACTGGAGGAGCTCTGGACACCTCCCAGGGAAGGTGCAGGTCAGGGGAGTGGTCACTCCCCTTTCCTTTGTCCAGTTTCGCGCCAGAGCAGGGCTAAGGGGTCCCCTGAACCGGTGTAGACTGGCTTATGCAGAATTGGGCACATCTGTGCCCAACAAAGCATTTCCAGAGACTGGGGGAGGCTACTCCTCCCCTGCCTTCACACCATTTTCCAAAGGGAGAGGGTGTAACACCCTCTCTCAGAGGAAGTCCTTTGTTCTGCCATCCTGGGACAAGCCTTGCTTGACCCCAGGAGGGCAGAAACCTGTCTGAGGGGTTGGCAGCAGCAGCAGCTGCAGTGAAACCCCAGGAAAGGCAGTTTGGCAGTACCAGGGTCTGTGCTACAGACCACTGGGATCATGGGATTGTGCCAACTATGCCAGGATGGCATAGAGGGGGCAATTCCATGATCATAGACATGTTACATGGCCATATTCGGAGTTACCATTGTGAAGCTACATATAGGTAGTGACCTATATGTAGTGCACGCATGTAATGGTGTCCCCACACTCACAAAGTCCGGGGAATTGGCCCTGAACAATGTGGGGGCACCTTGGCTAGTGCCAGGGTGCCCTCACACTAAGTAACTTTGCACCTAACCTTTACCAGGTAAAGGTTAGACATATAGGTGACTTATAAGTTACTTAAGTGCAGTGTAAAATGGCTGTGAAATAACGTGGACGCTATTTCACTCA
Organism: Pleurodeles waltl; assembly: GCF_031143425.1. Classification (NCBI taxonomy): domain Eukaryota; kingdom Metazoa; phylum Chordata; class Amphibia; order Caudata; family Salamandridae; genus Pleurodeles; species Pleurodeles waltl. The sequence continues at coordinate 23,656,715 of NC_090444.1, read as the reverse complement.
GGCTGCAGTGGCAGGCCTGTGTAAGAAATGTCAGAGCTCCCTATGGGTGGCAAAAGAAATGCTGCAGCCCATAGGGATCTCCCGGAACCCCAATACCCTGGGTACCTCAGTACCATATACTAGGGAATTATAAGGGTGTTCCAGTAAGCCAATGTAAATTGGTAAAATTGGTCACTAGCCTGTTAGTGACAATTTGGAAAGAAATGAGAGAGCATAACCACTGAGGTTCTGAATAGCAGAGCCTCAGTGAGACAGTTAGTCACTACACAGGTAACACAGTCAGGCACACATATGAGCACTGGGGCCCTGGAGAACAGGGTCCCAGTGACACATACAACTAAAACAACATATATACAGTGAAAAATGGGGGTAACATGCCAGGCAAGATGGTACTTTCCTACACAACCCCCCCCCAAACGAAGGACAATAAGACTAGCCATGCCCTGATGAGTCTTCATTGTCTAAGTGGAAATATCTGGAGAGTCCATCTGCATTGGAGTGGCTACTCCCAGGTCTATGTTCCACTGTATAGTCCATTCCCTGTAGGGATATGGGCCACCTCAACAATTTAGGATTTTCACCTTTCATTTGTTTTAGCCAAAGTAGAGGTTTGTGGTCTGTCTGAACAATGAAGTGAGTGCCAAACAGGTATGGCCTCAACTTCTTCAGTGCCCAGACCACAGCAAAGGCCTCCCTCTCAATGGCAGACCAACGCTTTTCTCTAGGGGTCAACCTCCTACTAATAAAAGCAACAGGTTGATCCTGGCCCTCAGAATTAAGTTGTGATAGGACTGCCCCTACTCCTAATTCAGATGCATCAGTCTGGACATATAATTTTTTAGAGTAACAAGGGCTTTTCAGGACAGGTGCAGAGCACATGGCCTGCTTCAGCTCCTCAAAAGCTTTCTGACAGTTTGCTGTCCATAATACCTTTTTAGGCATTTTCTTGGATGTGAGGTCATTAAGAGGGGCTGCAATGGAGCCTAGGAAGGCTCTCACCTGAGTCTGAGTTGTAGGGGGAACCCAATCAATAATTGTTTGGATTTTCCCCTGAAGTGGTGCAATCTGTTCCCCACCAACAAGGTGTCCCAGATAAACCACCTTCCCCTGCCCTATCTGGCACTTTGAACCCTTGATAGTGAGGCCTGCCTTTTGCAGGGCCTCCAAAACTTTCCATAGGTGGACCAGGTGATCATCCCAGCTGGAGCTAAAGACAGCTATATCGTCCAAATATGCTGCACTGAAAGCCTCCAGCCCTTGCAGGACTGTGTTCACCAACCTTTGAAAAGTGGCAGGTGCATTCTTCCAACCAAAAGGCATTACTGTGAACTGGTAATGTCCTCCAATGGTTGAAAATGCAGTTTTAGGTTTAGCATCTTCTGACAATTTGATCTGCCAATACCCTGCAGTCAAGTCAAAAGTGCTTAGATACTTGGCAGATGCCAGTGTATCTATGAGCTCATCTGCCCTGGGTATAGGGTGAGCATCGGTTTTGGTTACCAAGTTGAGACCTCTGTATTCTACACAAAACCGCATTTCCTTCTTCCCACCTTTGGAATGAGGTTTCGGTACAAGTACCACAGGAGAAGCCCATGGACTTTCAGAGTGCTCAACCACTCCTAGTTCTAACATTTTCTGGACCTCTTGCTTTATGCAGTCCCTGACATGGTCAGGCTGCCTATAGATCTTACTTTTGACAGGCAAGCTGTCTCCAGTATCTATAGTGTGCTCACACCAAGAAGTGGTACCTGGCACAGTAGAGAAGAGTTCAGAGAATTGATCTAGGAGATTTATGCAATGATCTTTCTGCTCAGCAGTAAGGCAATCAGCCAAAACTACACCTTCCACAAGAGCATCTTGTTCTGTGGAAGAGAAGAGATCAGGTAGAGGATCACTGTCTTCTTCCTGTCCCTCATCAGTTGCCCTGAGCAGGGTGAGATCAGCCCTTTCATAGTAGGGTTTCAGGCGGTTTACATGGAGTACCCTAAGGGGACTCCTTGCAGTGCCTAAGTCAACTAAATAGGTGACTTCACCCTTTTTCTCAACAATTGTGTGGGGTCCACTCCATTTATCTTGGAGTGCCCTTGGGGCCACAGGCTCCAAGACCCACACTTTCTGCCCTGGTTGGTACTGAACCAAAACAGCCTTCTGATCATGCCATTGCTTCTGGAGCTCTTGGCTGGCCTGAAGGTTTTTACTGGCCTTTTTCATGTACTCAGCCATCCTTGATCTGAGACCAAGTACATAGTCCACAATATCTTGTTTTGGAGCTTTTAAAGGTTGTTCCCAACCCTCCTTGACAAGTGTGAGTGGACCCCTAACAGGGTGTCCAAAAAGAAGTTCAAAGGGGCTGAAGCCCACTCCTTTCTGGGGTACCTCCCTGTAGGCAAAAAGGAGGCATGGTAACAGGATATCCCATCTCCTGCGGAGTTTTTCAGGGAGACCCATAATCATGCCTTTGAGAGTTTTGTTAAATCTCTCCACCAGTCCATTAGTTTGTGGATGATAGGGTGTAGTGAACTTATAAGTCACACCACACTCCTTTCACATGGCCTTTAAGTAAGTAGACATGAAATTGCTTCCCCTGTCTGATACTACTTCCTTTGGGAAGCCCACCCTGGAAAATATTCCCAGGAGGGCCTTTGCCACTGCAGGAGCTGTATTGGTCCTTAAAGGAATAGCTTCAGGATATCTTGTGGCATGGTCCACTACCACCAAGATAAACCTATTGCCTGAAGCAGTAGGAGGGTCAAGGGGGGCAACTATGTCAACCCCTACCCTTTCAAAGGGAACCCCAACCACAGGCAGTGGAATAAGGGGTGCCTTTGGGGTGCCACCTGTCTTGCCACTGGCTTGACAGGTTTCACAGGACTTACAAAATTCTTTTGTGTCCTCAGACATTCTAGGCCAATGAAACAAGGGAACAAGCCTGTCCCAAGTTTTCATTTGTCCCAGATGCCCAGCTAGGGGAATGTCGTGGGCAAGAGTTAGGAGGAACTTTCTGTACTCCTGAGGAATCACTAATCTCCTGGCAGCTCCAGGTTTAGGATCCCTATGCTCAGTGTACAAGAGGTTGTCCTCCCAGTAAACTCTGTGAGAGTCACTGACATCCCCATTAGCCTGTTTGACAGCTTGCTGTCTTAGACCCTCTAATGTGGGACAGGTTTGCTGTGCCACACTCAGCTCCTCCCTGGCAGGCCCCCCTTCACCCAAAAGCTCAGCAGTATCTGCTTCAAGCTCCTCTGGTGTAGGTTCTGCACAGGGAGGGAATTCTTCTTCCTCAGAAGTTGAATCCACTGTAGAGGGAGGGATAGTAGGAAGTGGTTTGCTTCTACTAGCCCTAGCTTTAGGGAGCACTTGGTCAACTGTTCCAGGATCCAAGCTTCCCTGTCCTTTTTGCTTTTTGGCCTGAGCCCTGGTTAAAGCAAAAATATGCCCTGGGATGCCCAGCATTGCTGCTTGGGCCTCCAACTCCACATCTGACCAAGCTGATGTCTCCAAATCATTTCCTAGTAGACAGTCTACAGGTAAATCTGTGGCTACCACAACTTTCTTTGGACCAGTAACCCCACCCAGTTGAGATTTACAACAGCCATGGGGTGGCTAAGTGTGTTGTTGTGAGCATCGGTTACTTGGTACTGGTGACCAAGTAGGTGTTGTTCAGGGTGGACCAGTTTCCCTATGACCATAGTCACACTGGCTCCAGTGTCCCTGTAGGCCTGAACCTCAACACCATTTATTAGGGGTAGCTGCTTGTACTTATCCATATTAAGGGGACAATCAACTAAGGTGGCTAAATCAATAGCCCCCTCAGAGACTAACACAGCCTCTGTGGCCTCCCTAACAAGGCCAACCCCAACTAAGTTACCAATAGTGAGCCCAGCTACTCCCTTGGATTGGCTATTAGTAGGTTTGCTCCCACCACCACTGCTATTAGTAGGGACACTAGGTGTAGCAGTAGGGGTTGTAGTGGTAGGAGGCTTGGTGCTTTTCTTTGGACAACTGGGATCTGTTGTCCAATGGCCTTTTATTTTACATAAATAGCACCATGGTTTCTTTTCCTTGTTCTGATTAAAAGAGGATTTGGGCCCACCACCCCCACCAGAGTGTTTTTGTGGGCCTGATGAAGACTCATTTTTAGATTTGTCCCCACCCTTGTCAGAAGACTTACCATCCTTCTTTTTGTTGCCATCTTTGTCACCCCCTGTATGAACTTTTCTGTTCACCCTTGTTCTGACCCATTTGTCTGCCTTCTTTCCCAACTCTTGGGGAGAGGTCAGATCAGAGTCCACCAAGTACTGGTGCAACAAATCAGACACACAATTATTAAGAATATGCTCTCTCAGGATCAAGTTATACAGGCTTTGAAAGTCAGTAACCTTACTGCCATTTAACCACCCCTCCAAGGCCTTCACTGAATGGTCAATGAAATCAACCCAGTCTTGTGAAGACTCCTTTTTGGTCTCTCTGAACTTCATCCTGTATTGTTCAGTGGTTAAGCCATAACCATCCAGGAGTGCATTCTTAAGTACTGTAAAATTATTGGCATCACTTTCTTTCACAGTAAGGAGCCTATCCCTACCTTTTCCACTAAATGATAGCCATAGGATAGCAGCCCACTGCCTTTGAGGGACATCCTGTACAACACAGGCCCTCTCAAGTGCAGCAAACCACTTGTTAATGTCATCCCCCTCCTTATAAGGGGGAACTATCTTATGCAGATTCCTGGAATCATGCTCTTTTGCAGGATGACTATGGGGAATACTGCTGCTGCCACCATGGGTTTCTAAACCCAACTTCTGTCTTTCCTTCTCTATTTCTAAAGACTGTCTATCCAAATCCAGCTGTTGCTTTTTAAGTTTCAGTCTGGTTTGTTCCACCCTCAACTTATTGAGTTCCCTTTCTAACAGTCTGTCATCAGGGTTGGTGGGAGGGACATTTCTAGATACAGAGGTATGATGGGAATGAACAGAAGGAGACCTGTCCCTTACAGAGGCCACCCTAACAGCTTGGCTAACAGAAACATCAGTACCACTGTGGTGAGAATAAATGCTTTTGCTATGATGTGAGACAACACTATTTGTATGGTGTGGCTCTCCATCATTACCAACTATGCTAGACTGTCTAGTAATGGGCAGGCTAGGAAGTTTCTTTCCTGAATCTTTTCCTGGGGGAGTCCCTGGATCACATTGGGAACCATTAGCTACTTTTTCAACAGATGTGGCCCCTTTTGCCTTATCTTGTTCTCTAAGCATGTTAAGTAACAATTCCAAGGAAGGATTCTTCCCTACACTGAAACCTCTCTCTACACAGAGACTCCTTGCTCCTTTCCAGCTAAGGTGGTCATATGCAAGTTCGGACAGATCAACATTTTGGCCTGTGCCAGACATTTTTAGAGAGAGTTAAAGTGATAGAAAAAGAGAAAAAAGTTTTCAGAACTTTTTAGAAAGACGGAAAAAACTTTTTAAACTTTTAAGATCTTTTTGAAAGTTTAGAAGTACTTTTCAGCACTTTAGAAAAGAGTGAAAAGAGGAAATGCAAAACTTTTTAGCTATGTATACACACACTGAACTTGTTTTGTATATTTTTCTCTTATGAAAAGTACAACGACAAGAGTGGTAAGTAGTCTCAAAGCACTTATCCCACCGCTGCACAACCAATGTAGGAGGCTGGACTGGCTTGTAGTGAGTACCAAGGGGTACTTGCACCTTGCACCAGGCCCAGTTATCCCTTATTAGTGTATAGGGTGTCTAGCAGCATAGGCTGATAGATAATGGTAGCTTAGCAGAGCAGCTTACGCTGAACTAGGAGACGTGTGAAGCTACTACAGTACCACAAGTGTCACTTGCACAATATCATAAGAAAACACAATACACAGTTATACTAAAAATAAAGGTACTTTATTTTTATGACAATATGCCAAAGTATCTTAGAGTGTACCCTCAGTGAGAGGATAGGAAATATACACAAGATATATGTACACAATACCAAAAATATGCAGTATAGTCTTAGAAAACAGTGCAAACAATGTATAGTTACAATAGGATGCAATGGGGACACATAGGGATAGGGGCAACACAAACCATATACTCCAAAAGTGGAATGCGAACCACGAATGGACCCCAAACCTATGTGACCTTGTAGAGGGTCGCTGGGACTATTAGAAAATAGTGAGAGTTAGAAAATTAGCCCTCCCCAAGACCCTGAAAAGTGAGTGCAAAGTGCACTAAAGATCCCCCAAAGACAAAGAAGTTGTGATAGAGGAATAATGCAGGAAAGACACAAACGAACAATGCAAGAACGGTGGATTTCCAATCGAGGGTACCTGTGGAACAAGGGGACCAAGTCCAAAAGTCACAAGAAAGTCGGAGATGGGCATATGCCCAGGAAATGCCAGCTGTGGATGCAAAGAAGCTTCTACTGGACAGAAGAAGCTGAGGTTTCTGCAAGAACGAAAAGGGCTAGAGACTTCCCCTTTGGTGGACCGATCCCTCTTGCCGTGGAGAGTCGTGCAGAAGTGTTTTCCCGCCGAAAGAACGCCAACAAGCCTTGCTAGCTGCAAATCGTGCGGTTAGCGTTTTTGGACGCTGCTGTGGCCCAGGAGAGACCAGGAGGTCGCAAATTGGACCAGGAGGTAGAGGGGACATCGAGCAAGACAAGGAGCCCTCTCAGCAGCAGGTAGCACCCGGAGAAGTGCCAGAAACAGGCACTACGAGGATGCGTGAAACGGTGCTCACCCGAAGTTACACAAAGGAGTCCCACGTCGCCGGAGACCAACTTAGAAAGTCGTGCAATGCAGGTTAGAGTGCCGTGGACCCAGGCTTGGCTGTGCACAAAGGATTTCCGCCGGAAGTGCACAGGGGCCGGAGTAGCTGCAAAAGTCGCGGTTCCCAGCAATGCAGTCTAGCGAGGTGAGGCAAGGACTTACCTCCACCAAACTTGGACTGAAGAGTCACTGGACTGTGGGAGTCACTTTGACAGACTTGCTAGATTCGAGGGACCTCGCTCGTCGTGCTGAGAGGAGACCCAAGGGACCGGTAATGCAGCTTTTTGGTGCCTGCGGTTGCAGGGGGAAGATTCCGTCGACCCACGGGAGATTTCTTCGGAGCTTCTAGTGCAGAGAGGAGGCAGACTACCCCCACAGCATGCACCACCAGGAAAACAGTCGAGAAGGCGGCAGGATCAGCGTTACAGAGTTGCAGTAGTCGTCTTTGCTACTTTGTTGCAGTGTTGCAGACTTCCAGCGCGGTCAGCAGTCGATTCCTTGGCAGAAGGTGAAGAGAGAGATGCAGAGGAACTCTGATGAGCTCTTGCATTCGTTGTCTAAAGTTTCCCCAGAGACAGAGACCCTAAATAGCCAGAAAAGAGGGTTTGGCTACTTAGGAGAGAGGATAGGCTACTAACACCTGAAGGAGCCTATCAGAAGGAGTCTCTGACGTCACCTGGTGGCACCGGCCACTCAGAGCAGTCCAGTGTGCAAGCAGCACCTCTGTTTCCAAGATGGCAGAGGTCTGGAGCACACTGGAGGAGCTCTGGACACCTCCCAGGGGAGGTGCAGGTCAGGGGAGTGGTCATTCCCCTTTCCTTTGTCCAGTTTCGCGCCAGAGCAGGGCTAATGGGTCCCCTGAACCGGTGTAGACTGGCTTATGCAGAATTGGGCACATCTGTGCCCAACAAAGCATTTCCAGAGGCTGGGGGAGGCTACTCCTCCCCTGCCTTCACACCATTTTCCAAAGGGAGAGGGTGTAACACCCTCTCTCAGAGGAAGTCCTTTGTTCTGCCATCCTGGGACAAGCCTGGCTTGACCCCAGGAGGGCAGAAACCTGTCTGAGGGGTTGGCAGCAGCAGCAGCTGCAGTGAAACCCCAGGAAAGGCAGTTTGGCAGTACCAGGGTCTGTGCTACAGACCACTGGAATCATGGGATTGTGCCAACTATGCCAGGATGGCATAGAGGGGGCAATTCCATGATCATAGACATGTTACATGGCCATATTCGGAGTTACCATTGTAAAGCTACATATAGGTAGTGACCTATATGTAGTGCACGCATGTAATGGTGTCCCCGCACTCACAAAGTCCGGGGAATTGGCTCTGAACAATGTGGGGGCACCTTGGCTAGTGCCAGGGTGCCCTCACACTAAGTAACTTTGCACCTAACCTTTACCAGGTAAAGGTTAGACATATAGGTGACTTATAAGTTACTTAAGTGCAGTGTAAAATGGCTGTGAAATAACATGGACGTTATTTCACTCAGGCTGCAGTGGCAGGCCTGTGTAAGAATTGTCAGAGCTCCCTATGGGTGGCAAAAGAAATGCTGCAGCCCATAGGGATCTCCTGGAACCCTAATACCCTGGGTACCTCAGTACCATATACTAGGGAATTATAAGGGTGTTCCAGTAAGCCAATGCAAATTGGTAAAATTGGTCACTAGCCTGTTAGTGACAATTTGGAAAGAAATGAGAGAGCATAACCACTGAGGTTCTGAATAGCAGAGCCTCAGTGAGACAGTTAGTCACTACACAGGTAACACAGTCAGGCACACTTATGAGCACTGGGGCCCTGGAGAACAGGGTCCCAGTGACACATACAACTAAAACAACATATATACAGTAAAAAATGGGGGTAACATGCCAGGCAAGATGGTACTTTCCTACAGGTATCTTTGACACCCTGACTGTTTTCTTATAGTCCCAGCGACCCTCTACAAGCTCCCATAGGTCTGGGGTCCATTCGTGGTTCGCATTCCACTTTTGGAGTATATGGTTTGTGTTGCCCCTAGACCTATGCTTGCCTAGTGCAACCTATTGTAATTCTACACTGTTTGCATTACTTTTCTGACTCTTACTTACCTGTTTTGGGTTTGTGTACATATATCTTGTGTATATTACTTACCTTCTTACTGAGGGTACTCACTGAGATACTTGTGGCATACTGTCATAAAAATAAAGTACCTATATTTTTAGTAACTCTGTGTTTTCTTATGATATTGTGCATATGATATAAGTGGTATAGTAGGAGCTTTGCATGTCTCCTACTTCAGCCTAAGCTACTTTGCCATAGCTACCTTCTATCAGCCTAAGCTGCTAGAAACACCTCTATTCTACTAATAAGGGATAACTGGACCTGTCACAGGGTGCAAGTACCACAGGGTACCCGCTATAAGCCAGGCCAGCTTCCTACATTAACCCCCTCCGCCAAAGTTGTAATCAGGCCCTATATCTAATTTTGATATAGTATATACAGAGTCAGCTTCCTACAGTGATGGATCAGTGGTGGGGTCTCAGACTTTGCATTTGCTGGACTACTCAGCCAATACCTGATCACACAACTAAATTCTAAAATTGCCTTTAGAAAACAAATTTTAGAATTTTGACTATTTAAAAAAAAAAATTAAAGTCCTGCTAGGGCCTTGTGTACGTCCCTGTTAGCATCTCTTTTAAGTTTAAAAGTTAGGATTTAGTTACCAGAAGTAGTTTTTAGTTTCTAAAAAGTAATCCCAACTTTATTGACATAATGAGCAGCACAATGAGATGGTGATGAAACTCAACCTCTCCCCTTACCTCCATCTGGGGATGGCAGAGTTAAGGACTCTCTGTAAGCTGAAGAAAATTAGAACGGGTTCCAACCCTACCAAGGTCAAGCTCCAGGAGCTCTTGGCAAAGTATACAAGGGACCACCCCGCTGAGGAGGAAGACCTCCCTTCAGATGGGGAAGAAGATAGGGATCAGGAGGTAGAACTCCCCCCTCCTAACCTAACTAGGGAGATTTCTTGAATGCCTGTTCAAGTGCTTCTGCAGGTGCTGCCTGCTTATGCGTGGGCTCCCTGTGTTGCTGAGCGCCCCCTCTGTCTCCTCATCCAAGTGGCGACCTCCTGGTCCTTCCTGGGCCTGGGCAGCACCCTTTTTCTTCAACCGTGAATCTTGCAGCTAGCAAGGCTTGTTTGCGGTCTTTCTGCGTGGAAACAACTCTGCATCCTCCAGCACGTCGTGGGACATCTTCTGATCAAAGGAGAAGTTCCTGGCACCTTCCGTTGTTGCAGAATCTTTGGCTTCTTCCACCCGGAGGCAGCACTTTTGCACCTTCATCTGGGGTTTAGTTGGCGCCTGTCCTCCCTGGACACTTGCGTGACTCTTGGACTTGGTCCCCTTCCTTTGCAGGTCCTCAGGTCCAGGGATCCGTCTTCAGTGCTTTGCAGTCAGTTGTTGTCCTTGCAGAATCCCCTATCTCGACTTTACTGTCTTTCTTGGGTAGTAGGGTAACTTTACTCCTACTTTTCAGGGTCTTGGGGTGGGGTATCTTGGACACCCTTAGTGTTTTCTTACACTCCCAGCGACCCTCTACACACTACACTAGGTCTGGGGTCCATTCGTGGTTCGCATTCCACTTTTGTAGTATATGGTTTGTGTGCCCCTAGGCCTATTGTCTCCTATTGCATTCTATTGTGTTCTACAGTGTTTGCACTACTTTTATAACTGTTTGCTTACCTGATTTGGTTTGTGTGTGTATATTTTGTGTATATTACTTACCGCCTAAGGGAGTATATCCTCTGAGATACTTTTGGCATATTGTCACTAAAATAAAGTACCTTTATTTTTAGTAACTGAGTATTGTGTTTTCTTATGATATAGTGCTTTATGATATAAGTGGTATAGTAGGAGCTTTGCATGTCTCCTAGTTCAGCCTAAACTGCTCTGCTATAGCTACCTCTATCAGCCTAAGCTGCTAGAACACCTCTAATATACTAATAAGGGATAACTAGACCTGGCACAAGGTGTAAGTACCACAAGGTACCCACTATAAGCCAGGCCAGCCTCCTACACCCATGCCATTGGAGTCAAGGTAGCCTGGCTGATGGAAGGGTAATACACTGAAACTGGTCCCAGGATGCTTGTTTCCAGTCCAGGGAGAACCTGGTTTGGCAGTTCGGGCTTCACTGTCCCATGGGAAGCAGGATCAAGACTGATTTGTATATGGCTGGCTCCAAACTGGAATGACATTGGTAGCAATAAATGAGGGATTTAGGCCCAGATCTCTGTACTGGGGGTGAATATTTGACAGTGTTCAGCGTTCCATCCATCATTTATTCTTTTTTGCACCACTCCAGTTTGAGCCAGCAATACTGTGTTATCAGCATACTGTAGGATGTTGATTTTTATTTCTGCCAATCTTGACATACACACTCTTTGTGAGGGAGGTGTGAATGAAAAGATAAAGGGGCCCATAGGCAACCTTGCTTCAGCTCTTTATTCGTGGGAATTCTCCCTGACACCACCCATTTGGATGTTAATCTTATCTTCACCTACTTATTGGAGTTTTGTTGTAGTTGGACGCTTTCTCCTAGGTGAGACTGCGGCTTTAGGGATGATAGCACTTTTGTTTGTAGGCGACTAAGCCAATCCTACAACAAGTCGCAACTGTCTGCCCAACCCTCCTGGCTCTCAAGCAGTACCTCACCAAAAACCCAAGCAGTAAAAGGTGATTTGTGGCAGGCTGTACGCATGGACTCTAGAGAGCGACATCTCTGGGGAGTCGTGGTGGAACAGAAGTTATCCTTTTCTCATGTTAGCAATAAGTCTCAGTCACACACTGTCAATAAAGGCGATGCAGGAAAGTTTCCAATAGTTTTATTAAAAAGACTGCAAGCTACGATAAAATGCATGAGCTGCAATGATTAGGATATTGAACAATGCAAGAAGCAGAATTGTGAAGATGAGAGTTGTGAATACAAAAACCCCCACCATCTTGCACTAAACAGGAAATGTGAAATACCCTAAAACCCTAGCATGGAGAACCCAATCTCTAACCTAACGAGAACTTGGTGTGTAAACCTAATATGTCAGTACTAGGTCCATGAGAAGTGCCCCCAACCCTCGTTACCTTGGAATTAGGTCTCTAGATCAAACTCAGTGGTAACACGAAGGCTGAATTTGCATCAAGGCAACGTGCAGCAAATATGGCATCGATACAATCTGCAATACTGACATTGTCAAAAGCTGTGGTGAAGTAAATTTGAGCCACATAATACATTTTCTCTTTATTGGTCAGGTTGTTCTCCACAAGCACTGATAGCACCAGTAAATTATCCTCAATACTACAGCCTTCAGCAAATCCAGTTTGGAAGAGAGGAATACATATTTTCTCTGAGGCCTGCTTATCTAAACCTTTTAAGAGCAGTTCTGCATATACCTTGCCTTCAACATCCAGGAAAGCAATGAGACGAGAGCTCTGAGGGACTCTATTTGACCTCTTTTTATGTATGGGAACCAGCAGCAAGCCTCTCCACCTCTCTTGTAAAGTGTGAGGTGGGAAAGGGGTGTCCACAGGCATCTTTCCTCCACCAAGACCCACTCGTTCATGTCTCAGCCATTTCCCTACACAAGGGGTCTGGTTGATCTCACTCTACTGCCAATCTGCACTTACCCAACAGGAGACCCAGTGAGGTGAACCTATATTGTATTTTATCTTTCCTGGGCTGTGGTATAAGGCCCAACAAACAAGGTTTTATTATAGTTTCTACAGGAACAGACCCTGCTCTTCTCCAGCTCATCGCCACCTCCCCCAGTAGTTTGAGGCTGGCACACAATCCCAGGTGTAAATGTGGCATTTGCCTACGTGCATCTAAATCTTACCGAGGAGCAGCCTGGGTTATATTTTTTTGTAATCTCTATGTGCGATGTAAGAAACGGAAATGTATCAACTCAAACTTTGCGTTACTAGTTATGTGTTGCACAAGGGCACACGCTGTCTTCCACTCATCGTTTATTAATGGTTCATGTAAATCGTCCTCCATTTTTGTTGGACTTTTAGAGTTAGTCGTGGTCCATTCGTTTTTAGTACTCTGTAAAGCTGTCAGATCAAGTGGCGAGTGTGGATCGTCCCAGACAATGCGTTAAGGGTGTTGCTTGACTGTGGGGCCTCTCTATTAATCAATCAATGAGGGTCTATGAAGCACAGCTAATCACCCGATAGGGTATCCAGGTGCTGCAGGTCCCAGAGGCATATTCGAACGGCCAGGTCTTGAGGGCCATTCAGAATCCAGAAGTGAGGTGATAGTCTGAAGGTGCGTGGGAAGCCTGAGCTTTTTGCTCCGATGTGAGAATAGGAGCGTCCTCCACTTAAGTTTCAGTAGATACGGGGAGTATAGGCAAGTGAAAGGGAGATGGTTGGTGGAAATTCAGGCGGTGGTTAAATTACGCAGGTCCTTGGTTGTGTACAGCTTTGTGTGCATGGGTCAGCAGCTTGAATTGGCATCATTATTGATCAACTGAGAACAAGCTCTGACCAATATTTCACTGAAAACTGAGGGACAGTAGACTTCGAGGTGAAACTGTGGGAGGCCATTGAACCAGGAGTCACAGGGCAGGCAAGGTCTCTGATCGCAAGTGAGACCAGGTAAAGAGGAAACACTGGATCAGCTGGAAGAGGAGATCCTCAATATTGAGTGACTAAATCTCTTGCAAGGGGACGGGGGGAGAATCCACCAGCTCTGCCTGAAGCAGAAACAACATAGAAACCTTATTAAAAGTTACACTTGTGCTGTGATCCCCTCCTCCTACAGCAGATTATTTGAAGAGGGGAAGAAAGCAGGTCATTTCTTGGCCTGGCTGGGGAAAGAGAGCGATATAGAAGCTGGGTCCTAGAGGTTAGGGATGCGATGGGACGGACAGTCAAGGAAAATTATGAAATTAAATTGCAGAATAATTTGTGAAATATACACATTCGCAGACATACAAATCCAAACCCATCAAAGCCCTGGGAGAAAGAAAAACATTATTATGGATATAAAACTTCACACGCTGCCACAGGAAGAGCAGGCAAAATATCTGCATCATAAGTAGAACTACAATCTCGAAAAGAGACAGGGCTGAATATCCTACCAACTCGATTCTAACAACCAAGGTCACAAACCTCTCCACATGTGCTTCAGATGTTTCTTGTGGCCAAGGATCCGGTCGGGCATCCATGTGATCTGAGGCTGACCACCATAGTAGTGATGCTGAGAGAAGATCCATTGAAGGATCGTGCCTCATACTGGCCTATGTCATTGTTCAACGCAGAAGCCAAATGTTTAGCCAAGGTCCTGGCGAGCAGATTGAAGAGTGTGAAACCTAATCCATCCAGTTCAATCTGGTGTTTGTCAACTACGGGACCAAAGGTCAATCTGTGTCCATTCTTTGGGGTTCTGGGATATGTGGAGATGGTTTGGCAACCAGTGCTGGTGACATCACTTGATGCACCATGGCGTGTGATACCGTGGAGCGGGTTCTACTTGTTTACAGGATCCCAGTGACACATAACAGACATACTGAAAACATAGGGTTTTCACTATGAGCACTGGGCCCTGGCTAGCAGGATACCAGTGAGACAGTGAAAACACCCTGACATACACTCACAAACAGGCCAAAAGTGGGGGTAACAAGGCTAGAAAGAGGCTACCTTCCTACAAGCGGGTTCTACATGTTTACAGTCATGGAAAGATTGGGATTCGGGCCTTGGTACAAGCAGTGAGTAGAGCTCCTATATCGACAACCACTGGCCAGGGTAAGGAAGAACTGTACACATTTTAGACAATTTGAACGATGGGATGGATACCAGACAGCGCTGCCCACTGTCACCCATGGTCTCTACATTGGCACTGGAGCTCCTCACAGCCTGGATTACGGAGGATCCAATAAGAAGAGTTTGAGTTGGGGCACTACACAAGAGGAAGGGATGTTGTACACATGATATCATGAGGCAGAGCCCAAGATGACCGTCGCCAAAGTACTGCAACTATTTGGAAATTTGGGGAAAATATTTAGGGTGCAAAATAAACCGGGGGAAGTTTAATATAATTGTTACAATGGGTGCAGTGCTTTAAATGGGCCGGTACTCACAGGTACTGAGTACCGGCACTTTTTATTTTTACTGCTGTGAGTACCGGCACTTCTCTGCCTGCAATGAGAGTACTGGTACTCATAAAAGGCTCGTTGCTGCTCGTGCTTCTGAGCTCGAGGCTGTGAAAGTGGAGCCTGCCTGGACGACACTGTGACAGCCAAACTGCCTTTGTAGCCCCGAGCTGAGCCACTGTTGAACTATTCAGCATACTCTCATTTGCATAATGTCCGGTTGCCCAGGATCACACACTATGTTGGAGGATGGAGCATGGCCATTAAGGCCCTGCACTGTCACTCTCGTTCACACTATCTCGTGAACTTCTGAACACACTGAAGCACAGTGACAGGCGCAATTAAGAAAGCCACAGGCCACGGAGGTAAGGAGTTTAAAATGGCTTTTATCCCACCCGAGTCTCTTGCGTTAGCGTCTGTGTGTTGGCTCGCTTGTGTGTGCCTGGTTTGTGTAAGAGGAAAGTGACGGAAAAAGGGAGAGAATGGGGACACTCGGGATATATTTTAAAGAAAATATGTGGAATGCTGTGTGAGTTAATCTCTGCTTGTTTATTTCTGGGTGTGCGTGCACTCAAGAATATTTAAGTATTGTGCCAAATGCAAGCATAAAGTAGCCATTAACAAGCTGAAAATATTACAAAACAAGGAATAGCATCATGTTTGGCCTCCATTTTGTGTGACAAGTTAACCTGTTGTATTAATACATTTCTCACATGGTTTGGTGTGTGCTGCAACTCGTATAGGAGTAATTATTAATGCTGCTATTCCAGTCAGTTTCCAGGGCACACCGATTATTAACTTGCTGGGGCCAATAGTGCTGCTGTCGATGGCTTGGATGCATTCCTGGTTTAGGGATTCTTCCATTTTGATTTAGTGCCTATTCCCAGCAGGTCTTCACGCCACTCGCTATTAACAAACGTAAAGGTAAAAGGCCTTCCCCATTTCACCTTTTAAAGAAAGGCTGCCCTCCGAAAGGCACCCCTATCACACCTTATTTACAGTGTGCATTCACACCCAGTCTGGGCCTCTTGCAGTGGTGCAAAAAGTGGAGGGGGCCTCCCTGCCAAGAACATGGAGGGCCCCCCTCCAGACTAACCCATGCCAGGTGCTGTGCTGAGGGGGCCTCCCTGCAAAGAACATGGAGGGCCCCCCTCCAGACTAACCCATGCCAGGTGCTGTGCTGAGGGGGCCTCCCTGCAAAGAACATGGAGGGCCCCCCTCCAGACTAACCCGTGCCAGGTGCTGTGCTGAGGGGGCCTCCTGGAGCTACGCCCCCCACATGCACTGCCGGGTGTGTGGGGGCCTTTGTTGCACCAGTGGCCTCTTGAGGTGTTTTGGTCCTTGCTGGGCATTTTCAAATTCAGCAACTAGAAAAGAGAACTAGGGGCACTTTCAGTTAATTTATTTTATAAATCAACGCAGTATTATATCAGTTGCACAGGAACTTCATGCCAATCACTAGTACAATCACTACATCTGGCTAACAGTGAACATATTCTCTGTGTTGTGTTGAGGATACACCATCCTCTACATCAGGCACAGTCAAATCTACTTCTTAGCGAAACTGGTAAACACTTAATAAGATGCATGCTCAATTCCCTGTACATAATGTTGGTCCATTAGTAGCACTTATCTCAATGCACAGTGCTGGCCCAGTCACTCAACATTGTGGCATGACCTGCGGCTGCTGGCTGGTTGTCAGATGCCTACTGAGGTTTTCGGTATATTGGTATTTACAAGTGACAAGCCAAAGTCTTGGACCAAAACCTCTATACATTACTTACTAAATTCAACAATGATGTCAAACACTGGAGAAGGTGGCCGCTCTCACTTTTGGGTACAGCGGACATATTTAAGATGCCCATTGTGAGAAAGTAGCCTCTTTCTAGCCTTGTTACCCCCACTTTTGGCCTGTTTGTGAGTGTATGTCAGGGTGTTTTCACTGTCTCACTGGGATCCTGCTAGCCAGGGCCCAGTGCTCATAGTGAAAACCATATGTTTTCAGTATGTTTGTTATGTGTCACTGGGACCCTGCTAGTCAGGACCCCAGTGCTCATAAGGTTGTGACCTATATGTATGTGTTCCCTGTGTGGTGCCTAACTGTCTCACTGAGGCTCTGCTAATCAGAACCTCAGTGGTTATGCTCTCTCATTTCTTTCAAATTGTCACTGACAGGCTAGTGACCAATTTTACCAATTTACATTGGCTTACTGGAACACCCTTATAATTCCCTAGTATATGGTACTGAGGTACCCAGGGTATTGGGGTTTCAGGAGATCCCTATGGGCTGCAGTATTTCTTTTGCCACCCATAGGGAGCTCTGACAATTCTTACACAGGCCTGCCACTGCAGCCTGAGTGAAATAACGTCCACGTTATTTCACAGCCATTTTACACTGCACTTAAGTAACTTATAAGTCACCTATATGTCTAACCTTTACCTGGTAAAGGTTAGGTGCAAAGTTACCTATACCTAGTGTGAGGGCACCCTGGCACTAGCCAAGGTGCCCCCACATTGTTCAGGGCCAATTCCCCTGACTTTGTGAGTGCGGGGACACCATTACACGCGTGCACTACATATAGGTCACTACCTATGTGTAGCTTCACAATGGTAACTCCGAATATGGCCATGTAACATGTCTATGATCATGGAATTGCCCCCTCTATGCCATCCTGGCATAGTTGGCACAATCCCATGATCCCAGTGGTCTGTATCACAGACCCTGGTACTGCCAAACTGCCTTTCCTGGGGTTTCACTGCAGCTGCTGCCAACCCCTCAGACAGGTTTCTGACCCCCTGGGGTCAAGCCAGGCTTGTCCCAGGATGGCAGAACAAAGGACTTCCTCTGAGAGAGGGTGTTACACCCTCTCCCTTTGGAAAATGGTGTGAAGGCAGGGGAGGAGTAGCTTCCCCCAACCTCTGGAAATGCTTTCTTGGGCACAGATGTGCCCAATTCTGCATAAGCCAGTCTACACCGGTTCAGGGGACCCCTTAGCCCTGCTCTGGAACGAAACTGGACAAAGGAAAGGGGAGTGACCACTCCCCTGACCTGCACTTCCCCTGGGAGGTGTCCAGAGCTCCTCCAGTGTGCTCCAGACCTCTGCCATCTTGGAAACAGAGGTGCTGCTGGCACACTGGACTGCTCTGAGTGGCCAGTGCCACCAGGTGACGTCAGAGACTCCTTCTGATAGGCTCCTTCAGGTGTTGCTAGCCTATCCTCTCTCCTAGGTAGCCAAACCCTCTTTTCTGGCTATTTAGGGTCTCTGTCTCTGGGGAAACTTTAGATAACGAATGCAAGAGCTCATCCGAGTTCCTCTGCATCTCTCTCTTCACCTTCTGCCAAGGAATCGACTGCTGACCGCGCTGGAAGCCTGCAAACCTGCAACATAGTAGCAAAGACGACTACTGCAACTCTGTAACGCTGATACTGCCGCCTTCTCGACTGTTTTCCTGCTTGTGCATGCTGTGGGGGTAGTCTGCCTCCTCTCTGCACCAGAAGCTCCGAAGAAATCTCCCGTGGGTCGACGGAATCTTCCCCCTGCAACCGCAGGCACCAAAAAGCTGCATTACCAGTCCCTTGGGTCTCCTCTCAGCACGACGAGCGAGGTCCCTCGAATCCAGCAACTCTGTCCAAGTGACCCCCACAGTCCAGTGACTCTTCAGTCCAAGTTTGGTAGAGGTAAGTCCTTGCCTCACCTCGCTGGGCTGCATTGCTGGGAACCGCGAGTTTTGCAGCTACTCCTGCCCCTGTGCACTTCCGGCGGAAATCCTTTGTGCACAGCCAAGCCTGGTTCCACGGCACTCTAACCTGCATTGCACGACTTTCTAAGTTGGTCTCCGGCGACGTGGGACGCCTTTGTGCGACTTCGGGTGAGCACCGTTTCACGCATCCTCGTAGTGCCTGTTTCTGGCACTTCTCCGGGTGCTACCTGCTGCTGAGAGGGCTCCTTGTCTTGCTCGACGTCCCCTCTCTCTCCTGGTCCAATTTGCGACCTCCTGGTCCCTCCTGGGCCACAGCAGCGTCCAAAAACACTAACCGCACGATTTGCAGCTAGCAAGGCTTGTTGGCGTTCTTTCGGCGGGAAAACACTTCTGCACAACTCTACAAGTCGAGAGGGATCCGTCCTCCAAAGGGGAAGTCTCTAGCCCTTTGCGTTCCTGCAGAAACCGCAGCTTCTTCTGTCCAGTGGAAGCTTCTTTGCACCCGCAGCTGGCATTTCCTGGGCATCTGCCCATCTCCGACTTGCTTGTGACTTTTGGACTTGGTCCCCTTGTTCCACAGGTACCCCAGATTGGAAATCCAGCGTTGTTGCATTGTTGGTTTGTGTCTTCCCTGCATTATTCCTCTAACACGACTTCTTTGTCCTTAGGGGAACTTTGGTGCACTTTGCACTCAATTTTCAGGGTCTTGGGGAGGGTTATTTTTCTAACTCTCACTATTTTCTAATAGTCCCAGCGACCCTCTACAAGGTCACATAGGTTTGGGGTCCATTCGTGGTTCGCATTCCACTTTTGGAGTATATGGTTTGTGTTGCCCCTATCCCTATGTTTCCCCATTGCATCCTATTGTAACTATACATTGTTTGCACTGTTTTCTAAGACTATACTGCATATTTTTGCTATTGTGTATATATATCTTGTGTATATTTCCTATCCTCTCACTGAGGGTACACTCTAAGATACTTTGGCATAATGTCATAAAAATAAAGTACCTTTATTTTTAGTATAACTGTGTATTGTGTTTTTGTAGGAAAGTACCATCTTGCCTGGCATGTTACCCCCATTTTTCACTGTATATATGTTGTTTTAGTTGTATGTGTCACTGGGACCCTGGTAACCCACGGCCCCAGTGCTCATAAGTGTGCCTGAATGTGTTACCTGTGTAGTGACTAACTGTCTCACTGAGGCTCTGCTAATCAGAACCTCAGTGGTTATGCTCTCTCATTTCTTTCCAAATTGTCACTAACAGGCTAGTGACCATTTTTACCAATTTACATTGGCTTACTGGAACACCCTTATAATTCCCTAGTATATGGTACTGAGGTACACAGGGTATTGGGGTTCCAGGAGATCCCTATGGGCTGCAGCATTTCTTTTGCCACCCATAGGGAGCTCTGACAATTCTTACACAGGCCTGCCACTGCAGCCTGAGTGAAATAACGTCCACGTTATTTCACAGCCATTTTACACTGCACTTAAGTAACTTATAAGTCACCTATATGTCTAACCTTTACCTGGTAAAGGTTAGGTGCAAAGTTACTTAGTGTGAGGGCACCCTGGCACTAGCCAAGGTGCCCCCACATTGTTCAGAGCCAATTCCCTGAACTTTGTGAGTGCGGGGACACCATTACACGCGTGCACTACATATAGGTCACTACCTATATGTAGCTTCACCATGGTAACTCCGAATATGGCCATGTAACATGTCTATGATCATGGAATTGCCCCCTCTATACCATCCTGGCATAGTTGGCACAATCCCATGATCCCAGTGGTCTGTAGCACAGACCCTGGTACTGCCAAACTACCCTTCCTGGGGTTTCACTGCAGCTGCTGCTGCTGCCAACCCCTCAGACAGGCAGCTGCCCTCCTGGGGTCCAGCCAGGCCTGGCCCAGGATGGCAGAACAAAGAACTTTCTCTGAGAGAGGGTGTGACACCCTCTCCCTTTGGAAAATGGTGTGAAGGCAGGGGAGGAGTAGCCTCCCCCAGCCTCTGGAAATGCTTTGTTGGGCACAGATGTGCCCAATTCTGCATAAGGCAGTCTACACCGGTTCAGGGACCCCTTAGCCCCTGCTCTGGCGCGAAACTGGACAAAGGAAAGGGGAGTGACCACTCCCCTGACCTGCACCTCCCCTGGGAGGTGTCCAGAGCTCCTCCAGTGTGCTCCAGACCTCTGCCATCTTGGAAACAGAGGTGCTGCTGGCACACTGGACTGCTCTGAGTGGCCAGTGCCACCAGGTGACGTCAGAGACTCCTGCTGACAGGCTCCTTCAGGTGTTAGTAGCCTTTCCTCTCTCCTAGGTAGCCAAACCCTCTTTTCTGGCTATTTAGGGTCTCTGTCTCTGGGGAAACTTTAGATAACGAATGCATGAGCTCAGCCGAGTTCCTCTGCATCTCTCTCTTCACCTTCTGATAAGGAAACGACCGCTGACCGCGCTGGAAGCCTGCAAACCTGCAACATAGTAGCAAAGACGACTACTGCAACTCTGTAACGCTGATCCTGACGCCTTCTCGACTGTTTTCCTGCTTGTGCATGCTGTGGGGGTAGCCTGCCTCCTCTCTGCACCAGAAGCTCCGAAGAAATCTCCCGTGGGTCGACGGAATCTTCCCCCTGCAACCGCAGGCACCAAAAAGCTGCATTACCGGTCCCTTGGGTCTCCTCTCAGCACGACGAGCGAGGTCCCTCGAATCCAGCGACGCTGTCCAAGTGACCCCCACAGTCCAGTGACTCTTCAGCCCAAGTTTGGTGGAGGTAAGTCCTTGTCTCACCTCGCTGGGCTGCATTGCTGGGAACCGCGACTTTGCAGCTACTCCGGCCCCTGTGCACTTCCGGCGGAAATCCTTTGTGCACAGCCAAGCCTGGGTCCACGGCACTCTAACCTGCATTGCACGACTTTCTAAGTTGGTCTCCGGCGACGTGGGACTCCTTTGTGCAACTTCGGCGAGCACCGTTTCACGCATCCTCGTAGTGCCTGTTTCTGGCACTTCTCCGGGTGCTACCTGCTTCAGTGAGGGCTCTTTGTCTTGCACGACGTCACCTCTCTCTTTAGGTCCAATTTGCGACCTCCTGGTCCCGCCTGGGTCCCAGCAGCGTCCAAAAACGCCAAACGCACGATTTGCGTGTAGCAAGGCTTGTTGGCGTCCTTCCGGCGGGAAAACACTTCTGCACGACTCTCCAAGGCGAGAGGGATCCGTCCACCAAAGGGGAAGTCTCTAGCCCTTTTCGTTCCTGCAGAAACCTCAGCTTCTTCTGTCCAGTCGAAGCTTCTTTGCACCCGCAGCTGGCATTTCCTGGGCATCTGCCCATCTCCGACTTGCTTGTGACTTTTGGACTTGGTCCAACTTGTTCCACAGGTACCCTAGATTGGAAATCCACAGTTGTTGCATTGCTGGTTTGTGTCTTTCCTGCATTATTCCTCTAACACAACTCTTTTGTCCTTAGGGGAACTTTAGTGCACTTTGCACTCACTTTTCAGGGTCTTGGGGAGGGTTATTTTTCTAACTCTCACTATTTTCTAATAGTCCCAGCGACCCTCTACAAGGTCACATAGGTTTGGGGTCCATTCGTGGTTCGCATTCCACTTTTGGAGTATATGGTTTGTGTTGCCCCTATCCCTATGTTTCCCCATTTCATCCTATTGTAACTATACATTGTTTGCACTGTTTTCTAAGACTATACTGCATATTTTTGCTATTGTGTATATATATCTTGTGTATATTTCCTATCCTCTTACTGAGGGTACACTCTAAGATACTTTGGCATATTGTCATAAAAATAAAGTACCTTTATTTTTGGTATAACTGTGTATTGTGTTTTCTTATGATATTGTGCATATGACACTAAGTGGTACTGTAGTAGCTTCACACGTCTCCTAGTTCAGCCTAAGCTGCTCTGCTAAGCTACCATTATCTATCAGCCTAAGCTGCTAGACACCCTATACACTAATAAGGGATAACTGGGCCTGGTGCAAGGTGCAAGTACCCCTTGGTACTCACTACAAGCCAGTCCAGCCTCCTACATTGGTTGTGCAGTGGTGGGATAAGTGCTTGAGACTACTTACCACTCTTGTCATTGTACTTTTCATAAGAGAAAAATATACAAAACAAGGTCAGTGTATATACACATAGCCAAAAAGTTTTGCATTTCCTATTTTCACTCTTTTCTAAGTGCTGAAAAGTACTCCTAAACTTTCAAAAAGTTCTTAAAAGTTTAACAAGTTTTTTTTCTGTCTTTCCAAAAAGTTCTGAAAACTTTTTTTCTCTTTTTCTATCACTTTAACTCTCTCTAAAAAATGTCTGGCACAGGCCAAAGTGTTGATCTGTCCAAACTTGCATATGACAACCTTAGCTGGAAAAGAGCAAGGAGTCTCTGTATAGAGAGAGGTTTGAGTGTAGGGAAGAATCCTGCCTTGGAACTGTTAATTAACATGCTTAGAGAACAGGATAAGGCCAGAGGTGGCCCATCTGTTGAAAAAGTACCTAATAGTTCCCAATCTGATTCAGGGACTCCCCCAGGAAAAGATTCAGGAAAGAAACTTCCTAGCCTGCCCATTACTAGACAATCTAGCATAGATGGTAATGATGATGAGCCACACCAAAGAAATAGTGTTGTCTCACATCATAGCAAAAGCATTTATTCTCACCATACCGGTAGTAATGTTTCTGTAAACCAAGCTGTTAAGTTGGCTTCTGTAAGGGACAGGTCTCCTTCTGTTCATTCCCATCATAGCTCTGTTTCTAGAAATGTCCCTCCCACCAACCCTGATGACAGAATGTTAGAGAGGGAACTCAATAAGTTGAGGGTGGAACAAACCAGACTGAAGCTTAAAAAGCAACAGCTGGATTTGGATAGACAGTCTTTTGAATTAGAGAAGGAAAGACAGAAGTTGGGTTTAGATACCCATGGTGGCAGCAGCAGTATTCCCCATAGTCATCCTGCAAAAGAGCATGATTCCAGGAATCTGCACAAGATAGTTCCCCCTTATAAAGAGGGGGATGACATTAACAAGTGGTTTGCTGCACTTGAGAGGGCCTGTGTTGTACAGGATGTCCCTCAAAGGCAGTGGGCTGCTATCCTATGGCTATCATTTAGTGGAAAAGGTAGGGATAGGCTCCTTACTGTGAAGGAAAATGATGCCAATAATTTCCAAGTTCTTAAGAATGCACTCCTGGATGGTTATGGCTTAACCACTGAACAGTACAGGATAAAGTTCAGAGAGACCAAAAAGGAGTCTTCACAAGACTGGGTTGATTTCATTGACCATTCAGTGAAGGCCTTGGAGGGGTGGTTACATGGCAGTAAAGTTACTGATTATGACAGCCTGTATAACTTAATCCTGAGAGAGCATATTCTTAATATTTGTGTGTCTGATTTGTTGCACCAGTACTTGGTGGACTCTGATCTGACCTCTCCCCAAGAATTGGGAAAGAAGGCATACAAATGGGTCAGAACAAGAGTGAACAGAAAAGTTCATACAGGGGGTGACAAAGATGGCAACAAAAAGAAGGATGGTAAGTCTTCTGACAAGGGTGGGGACAAATCTAAAAATGAGTCTTCATCAGGCCCACAAAAACACTCTGGTGGGGGTGGTGGGTCCAAATCCTCCTTTAATCAGAACAAGGAAAAGAAACCATGGTGCTATTTATGTAAAATAAAAGGCCATTGGACAACAGATCCCAGTTGTCCAAAGAAAGGCACCACAGCTCCTACCACTACAACCCCTACTGCTACACCTAGTGTCCCTACTAATAGCAGTGGTGGTGGGAGCAAACCTACTAATAGCCAATCCAAGGGAGTAGCTGGGCTCACTTTTGGTAATTTAGTTGGGGTTGGTCTGATTAGGGAGACCACAGGGGCTACTTTAGTCTCTGAAGGGGCTATTGATTTAGCCACTTTGGTTGCTTGCCCCCATAACTTGGAGAAGTACAAGCAACTAACCCTAATAAATGGTGTTGAGGTCCAGGCCTACAGGGACACAGGTGCCAGTGTCACAATGGTGATTGAGAAACTGGTGCACCCTGAACAACACATACTTGGACACCAGTACCAAGTAACCGATGCTCACAACATAACAAAAAGCCACCCCATGGCTGTTGTAAAACTCAACTGGGGGGGGGGTAACTGGTCCAAAGAAAGTTGTGGTAGCTTCAGATTTACCTGTAGACTGTCTATTAGGGAATGATTTGGAGACATCAGCTTGGTCAGATGTGGAGTTGGAGGCCCATGCAGCAATGCTGGGCATCCCAGGGCATATTTTTGCTTTGACAAGGGCTCAGGCCAAAAAGCAAAAAGGACAGGGAAGCTTGGATCCTGGAACAATGGACCAAGTGCTCCCTAAAGCTAGGGCTAGTAGAAGCAAACCACTTCCTACTATCCCTCCCTCTACAGTGGATTCAACTTCTGAGGAAGAAGAATTCCCTCCCTGTGCAGAACCTACACCAGAGGAGCTGGAAGCAGACACTGCTGAGCTTTTGGGTGAAGGGGGGCCTGCCAGAGAGGAGCTGAGTGTGGCACAGCAAACCTGTCCCACATTAGAGGGTCTCAGACAGCAAGCTGTCAAACAGGCCAATGGGGATGTCAGTGACTCTCACAGAGTTTACTGGGAGGACAACCTCTTGTACACTGAGCATAGGGATCCTAAACCTGGAGCTGCCAGGAGATTAGTGATTCCTCAGGAGTACAGAAAGTTCCTCCTAACACTGGCACATGACATTCCCTTAGCTGGGCATCTAGGACAAATGAAAACTTGGGACAGGCTTGTTCCCCTGTTTCATTGGCCTAGGATGTCTGAGGACACAAAAGAATTTTGCAAGTCCTGTGAAACCTGTCAAGCCAGTGGCAAGACAGGTGGCATCCCAAAGGCACCCCTTATCCCACTGCCTGTGGTTGGGGTTCCCTTTGAAAGGGTAGGGGTTGACATAGTTGGCCCCCTTGACCCTCCTACTGCTTCAGGCAATAGGTTTATCTTGGTGGTAGTGGACCATGCCACAAGATATCCTGAAGCAATTCCTTTAAGGACCACTACAGCTCCTGCAGTGGCAAAGGCCATCCTGGGAATATTTTCCAGGGTGGGCTTCCCAAAGGAAGTAGTATCAGACAGAGGAAGCAATTTCATGTCTGCATACTTAAAGGCCATGTGGAAGGAGTGTGGTGTAACTTACAAGTTCACAACACCCTATCATCCACAAACAAATGGACTGGTGGAGAGATTTAATAAAACTCTCAAAGGCATGATTATGGGTCTCCCTGAAAAACTCCGCAGGAGATGGGATATCCTTCTACCATGCCTCCTTTTTGCCTACAGGGAGGTACCCCAGAAAGGAGTGGGCTTCAGCCCCTTTGAACTTCTTTTTGGACACCCTGTTAGGGGTCCACTCACACTTGTAAAGGAGGGTTGGGAACAACCTTTAAAAGCTCCTAAGCAGGATATTGTGGATTATGTACTTGGCCTCAGATCAAGGATGGCTGAGTACATGAAAAAGGCCAGTAAAAACCTTCAGGCCAGCCAAGAGCTCCAGAAGCAATGGCATGATCAGAAGGCTGTTTTGGTTCAGTACCAACCAGGGCAGAAAGTGTGGGTCTTGGAGCCTGTGGCCCCAAGAGCACTCCAAGATAAATGGAGTGGTCCCCACACAATTGTTGAAAAAAAGGGTGAAGTCACCTACTTGGTTGACTTAGGCACTACCAGGAGTCCCCTTAGGGTGCTCCATGTCAACCGCCTGAAACCCTACTATGACAGGGCTGATCTCACCCTGCTCATGGCAACAGATGAGGGACAGGAAGAAGACAGTGATCCTCTACCTGATCTCTTCTCTTCCACAGAACAAGATGCTCTTGTGGAAGGTGTAGTTTTGGCTGATTGTCTTACTGCTGAGCAGAAAGATAATTGCATAAATCTCCTAGGACAATTTTCAGAACTCTTCTCTACTGTGCCAGGCACCACTTCTTGGTGTGAGCACACTATAGATACTGGAGACAGTTTACCTGTCAAAAGTAAGATCTATAGGCAGCCTGACCATGTCAGGGACTGCATAAAGCAAGAAGTTCAGAAAATGTTGGAACTAGGAGTGGTTGAGCACTCTGACAGTCCATGGGCTTCTCCTGTGGTACTGGTACCAAAACCCAATTCTAAAGATGGAAAGAAAGAAATGCGGTTTTGTGTAGACTATAGAGGTCTCAACTTGGTAACCAAAACTGATGCTCACCCTATACCCAGGGCAGATGAGCTCATAGATACACTGGCATCTGCCAAGTATCTAAGCACT
Organism: Pleurodeles waltl; assembly: GCF_031143425.1. NCBI lineage: Eukaryota > Metazoa > Chordata > Amphibia > Caudata > Salamandridae > Pleurodeles > Pleurodeles waltl. The sequence goes on along the minus strand of NC_090444.1, from coordinate 23,629,841 downwards.
TTTGATTTGACTGCAGGGTATTGGCAGATCAAATTGTCAGAAGATGCTAAACCTAAGACTGCATTTTCTACCATTGGAGGACATTACCAGTTTACTGTAATGCCTTTTGGTTTGAAAAATGCACCTGCCACTTTTCAGAGGTTGGTGAACCAGTCCTGCAAGGGCTGGAAGCTTTCAGTGCAGCATATTTGGACGATATAGCTGTCTTTAGCTCCAGCTGGGATGATCACCTGGTCCACCTATGGAAAGTTTTGGAGGCCCTGCAAAAGGCAGGCCTCACTATCAAGGCTTCAAAGTGCCAGATAGGGCAGGGTAAGGTGGTTTATCTGGGACACCTTGTTGGTGGGGAACAGATTGCACCACTTCAGGGGAAAATCCAAACTATTATTGATTGGGTTCCCCCTACCACTCAGACTCAGGTGAGAGCCTTCCTAGGCCTCACTGGGTATTACAGGAGGTTCATTAAGAACTATGGCTCCATTGCAGCCCCTCTTAATGACCTCACATCCAAGAAAATGCCTAAAAAGGTATTATGGACAGCAAGCTGTCAGAAAGCTTTTGAGGAGCTGAAGCAGGCCATGTGCTCTGCACCTGTCCTGAAAAGCCCTTGTTACTCTAAAAAATTCTATGTCCAGACTGATGCATCTGAATTAGGAGTAGGGGCAGTCCTATCACAACTTAATTCTGAGGGCCAGGATCAACCTGTTGCTTTTATTAGTAGGAGGTTGACCCCTAGAGAAAAGCGTTGGTCTGCCATTGAGAGGGAGGCCTTTGCTGTGGTCTGGGCTCTGAAGAAGTTGAGGCCATACCTGTTTGGCACTCACTTCATTGTTCAGACAGACCACAAACCTCTACTTTGGCTAAAACAAATGAAAGGTGAAAATCCTAAATTGTTGAGGTGGTCCATATCCCTACAGGGAATGGACTATACAGTGGAACATAGACCTGGGAGTAGCCACTCCAATGCAGATGGACTCTCCAGATATTTCCACTTAGACAATGAAGACTCATCAGGTCATGGCTAGTCTTATTGTCCTTCATTTGGGCGGGGGTTGTGTAGGAAAGTACCATCTTGCCTGGCATGTTACCCCCATTTTTCACTGTATATATGTTGTTTTAGTTGTATGTGTCACTGGGACCCTGGTAACCCAGGGCCCCAGTGCTCATAAGTGTGCCTGAATGTGTTACCTGTGTAGTGACTAACTGTCTCACTGAGGCTCTGCTAATCAGAACCTCAGTGGTTATGCTCTCTCATTTCTTTCCAAATTGTCACTAACAGGCTAGTGACCATTTTTACCAATTTACATTGGCTTACTGGAACACCCTTATAATTCCCTAGTATATGGTACTGAGGTACCCAGGGTATTGGGGTTCCAGGAGATCCCTATGGGCTGCAGCATTTCTTTTGCCACCCATAGGGAGCTCTGACAATTCTTACACAGGCCTGCCACTGCAGCCTGAGTGAAATAACGTCCACGTTATTTCACAGCCATTTTACACTGCACTTAAGTAACTTATAAGTCACCTATATGTCTAACCTTTACCTGGTAAAGGTTAGGTGCAAAGTTACTTAGTGTGAGGGCACCCTGGCACTAGCCAAGGTGCCCCCACATTGTTCAGAGCCAATTCCCTGAACTTTGTGAGTGCGGGGACACCATTACACGCGTGCACTACATATAGGTCACTACCTATATGTAGCTTCACCATGGTAACTCCGAATATGGCCATGTAACATGTCTATGATCATGGAATTGCCCCCTCTATACCATCCTGGCAGAGTTGGCACAATCCCATGATCCCAGTGGTCTGTAGCACAGACCTTGGTACTGCCAAACTACCCTTCCTGGGGTTTCACTGCAGCTGCTGCTGCTGCCAACCCCTCAGACCGGCAGCTGCCCTCCTGGGGTCCAGCCAGGCCTGGCCCAGGATGGCAGAACAAAGAACTTCCTCTGAGAGAGGGTGTGACACCCTCTCCCTTTGGAAAATGGTGTGAAGGCAGGGGAGGAGTAGCCTCCCCCAGCCTCTGGAAATGCTTTGTTGGGCACAGATGTGCCCAATTCTGCATAAGCCAGTCTACACCGGTTCAGGGACCCCTTAGCCCCTGCTCTGGCGCGAAACTGGACAAAGGAAAGGGGAGTGACCACTCCCCTGACCTGCACCTCCCCTGGGAGGTGTCCAGAGCTCCTCCAGTGTGGTCCAGACCTCTGCCATCTTGGAAACAGAGGTGCTGCTGGCACACTGGACTGCTCTGAGTGGCCAGTGCCACCAGGTGACGTCAGAGACTCCTGCTGATAGGCTCCTTCAGGTGTTAGTAGCCTTTCCTCTCTCCTAGATAGCCAAACCCTCTTTTCTGGCTATTTAGGGTCTCTGTCTCTGGGGAAACTTTAGATAACGAATGCATGAGCTCAGCCGAGTTCCTCTGCATCTCTCTCTTCACCTTCTGATAAGGAAACGACCGCTGACCGCGCTGGAAGCCTGCAAACCTGCAACATAGTAGCAAAGACGACTACTGCAACTCTGTAACGCTGATCCTGCCGCCTTCTCGACTGTTTTCCTTCTTGTGCATGCTGTGGGGGTAGCCTGCCTCCTCTCTGCACCAGAAGCTCCGAAGAAATCTCCCGTGGGTCGACGGAATCTTCCCCCTGCAACCGCAGGCACCAAAAAGCTGCATTACCAGTCCCTTGGGTCTCCTCTCAGCACGACGAGCGAGGTCCCTCGAATCCAGCGACGCTGTCCAAGTGACCCCCACAGTCCAGTGACTCTTCAGCCCAAGTTTGGTGGAGGTAAGTCCTTGCCTCACCTCGCTGGGCTGCATTGCTGGGAACCGCGACTTTGCAGCTACTCCGGCCCCTGTGCACTTCCGGCGGAAATCCTTTGTGCACAGCCAAGCCTGGGTCCACGGCACTCTAACCTGCATTGCACGACTTTCTAAGTTGGTCTCCGGCGACGTGGGACTCCTTTGTGCAACTTCGGCGAGCACCGTTTCACGCATCCTCGTAGTGCCTGTTTCTGGCACTTCTCCGGGTGCTACTTGCTTTATTGAGGGCTCTTTGTCTTGCTCGACGTCACTTCTCTCTTCAGGTCCAATTTGCGACCTCCTGGTCCCTCCTGGGCCCCAGCAGCGTCCAAAAACGCCAAACGCATGATTTGCGTGTAGCAAGGCTTGTTGGCGTCCTTCCGGCGGGAAAACACTTCTGCACGACTCTCCAAGGCGAGAGGGATCCGTCCACCAAAGGGGAAGTCTCTAGCCCTTTTCGTTCCTGCAGAAACCTCAGCTTCTTCTGTCCAGTCGAAGCTTCTTTGCACCCGCAGCTGGCATTTCCTGGGCATCTGCCCATCTCCGACTTGCTTGTGACTTTTGGACTTGGTCCCCTTGTTCCACAGGTACCCTAGATTGGAAATCCACAGTTGTTCCATTGCTGGTTTGTGTCTTTCCTGCATTATTCCTCTAACACAACTCTTTTGTCCTTAGGGGAACTTTAGTGCACTTTGCACTCACTTTTCAGGGTCTTGGGGAGGGTTATTTTTCTAACTCTCACTATTTTCTAATAGTCCCAGCGACCCTCTACAAGGTCACATAGGTTTGGGGTCCATTCGTGGTTCGCATTCCACTTTTGGAGTATATGGTTTGTGTTGCCCCTATCCCTATGTTTCCCCATTGCATCCTATTGTAACTATACATTGTTTGCACTGTTTTCTAAGACTATACTGCATATTTTTGCTATTGTGTATATATATCTTGTGTATATTTCCTATCCTCTTACTGAGGGTACACTCTAAGATACTTTGGCATATTGTCATAAAAATAAAGTACCTTTATTTTTGGTATAACTGTGTATTGTGTTTTCTTATGATATTGTGCATATGACACTAAGTGGTACTGTAGTAGCTTCACACGTCTCCTAGTTCAGCCTAAGCTGCTCTGCTAAGCTACCATTATCTATCAGCCTAAGCTGCTAGACACCCTATACACTAATAAAGGATAACTGGGCCTGGTGCAAGGTGCAAGTACCCCTTGGTACTCACTACAAGCCAGTCCAGCCTCCTACAGTTTTCTTATGATATTGTGCATATGACACTAAGTGGAACTGTAGTAGCTTCACACGTCTCCTAGTTCAGCCTAAGCTGCTCTGCTAAGCTACCATTATCTATCAGCCTAAGCTGCTAGACACCCTATACACTAATAAGGGATAACTGGGCCTGGTGCAAGGTGCAAGTACCTCTTGGTACTCACTACAAGCCAGTCCAGCCTCCTACACCCAGTGCTCATAAGTGTGCCTGAATGTGTTACCTGTGTAGTGACTAACTGTCTCACTGAGGCTCTGCTAATCAGAACCTCAGTGGTTATGCTCTCTCATTTCTTTCCAAATTGTCACTAACAGGCTAGTGACCATTTTTACCAATTTACATTGGCTTACTGGAACACCCTTATAATTCCCTAGTATATGGTACTAAGGTACCCAGGGTATTGGGGTTCCAGGAGATCCCTATGGGCTGCAGCATTTCTTTTGCCACCCATAGGGAGCTCTGACAATTCTTACACAGGCCTGCCACTGCAGCCTGAGTGAAATAACGTCCACGTTATTTCACAGCCATTTTACACTGCACTTAAGTAACTTATAAGTCACCTATATGTCTAACCTTTACCTGGTAAAGGTTAGGTGCAAAGTTACTTAGTTTTGAGGGCACCCTGGCACTAGCCAAGGGCCCCCACATTGTTCAGGGCCAATTCCCCTGACTTTGTGAGTGCGGGAACACCATTACACGCGTGCACTACATATAGGTCACTACCTATATGTAGCTTCACAATGGTAACTCCGAATATGGCCATGTAACATGTCTATGATAATGGAATTGCCCCCTCTATGCCATCCTGGCATAGTTGGCACAATCCCATGATCCCAGTGGTCTGTAGCACAGACCCTGGTACTGCCAACCTGCCTTTCCTGGGGTTTCACTGCAGCTGCTGCTGCTGCCAACCCCTCAGACAGGTTTCTGCCCCCCTGGGGTCAAGCCAGGCTTGTCCCAGGATGGCAGAACAAAGGACTTCCTCTGAGAGAGGGTGTTACACCCTCTCCCTTTGGAAAATGGTGTGAAGGCAGGGGAGGAGTAGCTTCCCACAGCCTCTGGAAATGCTTTCTTGGGCACAGATGTGCCCAATTCTGCATAAGCCAGTCTACACCGGTTCAGGGGACCCCTTAGCCCTGCTCTGGCGCGAAACTGGACAAAGGAAAGGGGAGTGACCACTCCCCTGACCTGCACCTCCCTTGGGAGGTGTCCAGAGTTCCTCCAGTGTGCTCCAGACCTCTGCCATCTTGGAAACAGAGGTGCTGCTGGCACACTGGACTGCTCTGAGTGGCCAGTGCCACCAGGTGACGTCAGAGACTCAATCTGATAGGCTCCTTCAGGTGTTGCTAGCCTATCCTCTCTCCTAGGTAGCCAAACCCTCTTTTCTGGCTATTTAGGGTCTCTGTCTCTGGGGAAACTTTAGATAACGAATGCAAGAGTCAATCCGAGTTCCTCTGCATCTCTCTCTTCACCTTCTGCCAAGGAATCGACTGCTGACCGCGCTGGAAGCCTGCAAACCTGCAACATAGTAGCAAAGACGACTACTGCAACTCTGTAACGCTGATCCTGCCGCCTTCTCGACTGTTTTCCTGCTTGTGCATGCTGTGGGGGTAGTCTGCCTCCTCTCTGCACCAGAAGCTCCGAAGAAATCTCCCGTGGGTCGACGGAATCTTCCCCCTGCAACCGCAGGCACCAAAAAGCTGCATTACAGGTCCCTTGGGTCTCCTCTCAGCACAACGAGCGAGGTCCCTCGAATCCAGCAACTCTGTCCAAATGACCCCCACAGTCCAGTGACTCTTCAGTCCAAGTTTGGTGGAGGTAAGTCCTTGCCTCACCTCGCTGGGCTGCATTGCTGGGAACCGTGACTTTTGCAGCTACTCCGGCCCCTGTGCACTTCCGGCGGAAATCCTTTGTGCACAGCCAAGCCTGGTTCCACGGCACTCTAACCTGCATTGCACGACTTTCTAAGTTGGTCTCCGGCGACGTGGGACGCCTTTGTGCGACTTCGGGTGAGCACCGTTTCACGCATCCTCGTAGTGCCTGTTTCTGGCACTTCTCCGGGTGCTACCTGCTGCTGAGAGGGCTCCTTGTCTTGCTCTACGTCCCCTCTCTCTCCTGGTCCAATTTGCGACCTCCTGGTCCCTCCTGGGCCACAGCAGCGTCCAAAAACGCTAACCGCACGATTTGCAGCTAGCAAGGCTTGTTGGCGTTTTTTCGGCGGGAAAGCACTTCTGCACAACTCTACAAGTCGAGAGGGATCCGTCCTCCAAAGGGGAAGTCTCTAGCCCTTTGCGTTCCTGCAGAAACCGCAGCTTCTTCTGTCCAGTGGAAGCTTCTTTGCACCCGCAGCTGGCATTTCCTGGGCATCTGCCCATCTCCGACTTGCTTGTGACTTTTGGACTTGGTCCCCTTGTTCCACAGGTACCCCAGATTGGAAATCCAGCGTTGTTGCATTGTTGGTTTGTGTCTTTCCTGCATTATTCCTCTAACACGACTTCTTTGTCTTTAGGGGAACTTTGGTGCACTTTGCACTCACTTTTCAGGGTCTTGGGGAGGGTTATTTTTCTAACTCTCACTATTTTCTGATAGTCCCAGCGACCCTCTACAAGGTCACATAGGTTTGGGGTCCATTCGTGGTTCGCATTCCACTTTTGGAGTATATGGTTTGTGTTGCCCCTATCCCTATGTCTCCCCATTGCATCCTATTGTAACTATACATTGTTTGCACTGTTTTCTAAGACTATACTGCATATTTTTGCTATTGTGTATATGTATCTTGTGTATATTTCCTATCCTCTCACTGAGGGTACACTCTAAGATACTTTGGCATATTGTCATAAAAATAAAGTACCTTTATTTTTAGTATAACTGTGTATTGTGTTTTCTTATGATATTGTGCATATGACACTAAGTGGTACTGTAGTAGCTTCACCCGTCTCCTAGTTCAGCCTAAGCTGCTCTGCTAAGCTACCATTATCTATCAGCCTAAGCTGCTAGACACCCTATACACTAATAAGGGATAACTGGGCCTGGTGCACGGTGCAAGTACCCCTTGGTACTCACTACAAGCCAGTCCAGCCTCCTACACCCATGCCTTGGCCAAGTTTCTATATGTGCTTCAGAATACCCTGTGCGTCTTCCCGACAGAACTCTTCAAGAGGTTAGAAGCGGAGGTAGGCCACTGCTGGGGATAGAGGGCCTGGCCATATCCAAGTATACTGATGAGGGGGGTTTACCAGGGTATACCAGGGTGGGGGCTCTCCGGATCTCAGGAAACATTACTATCCCAGTTAGTTGGCTACAATGAGTGACTGGGTATTTGCAGTTCAAGCGGAACCAATGGCGAGGATCGCAAAGAAGGCTCTTGGAGACAGAGGGTGTTGTGCAGCACAAACTTCACAAGGGCCTGTCACTCACATACAGACACTGCTATCAGTTTGCAATGAAGTGACCGCATATTTAGGATGGCAGGAGATATTAACAGTGGAATCTTTGTTGCAGGATAGAGATACATTAGCAGAAGGCGGTAGCTTGAAAAGATCCAAAAAGTGGGATTTGACTGGAGTTACTAAGCCGCGAGTCCTATGGGCAAATGGTGAGATTGTCCAACTGGAGGGTGTCCAGTCTGAATAACCATTGGCGGAATCTGAAATATATGTACTTACAGGTACAGCATGTCATGGCATCACATCTAGAGAAAGGGATGGATATAGCAGCCCCAAGACCTCTGAAAGGTGGACACCGACTGATCTCCTCACTAGAGAGGCTGTATCTTAGTCTATAAAAAGGCAATACATACTTCCCCTGGTATCCTTGACAAGCTCAGAGCAGGGAGGGCTTGGGCTTGGGGGGGACTCTGAGGAGGATGAATGGTGGGGAGAACTTAGGGCCCAACAAGACAGAGTGATACGGTCTAGTTTTCAGCTCATACAGCTCTGTATCCTGCTTACATTGTATTATTCAGGAGTTGTCCTGCAAAAGATGTGAAGGAGATAGGTATAGCAGTGTGTGAGAGGTTGTGCCAGGTGGGATCTTTTTTTAATAATCTTTGGTCTTGGAAATGTATGGAGCAAGAAATGAGGACCAGGGTTGTGATGGTGGTCAACCTGTTTGGTTTGAATATACAGGAGAAGAAGGTGTCCCCAATACTTGAAACTATGGGTGGCCCTGGGCCTGGTTGTGGCAAAGCTACATTGTGGGGCATTATGGTGAGTAAGAGAGAGACGTCAATCCTACAAGCCTGGGAAAAAAACATAGACTGGTGACCTGGAGGTGGTGGGGGATTGGAGGATCATGGAAAGCCTATGGGGGAGTGAGAAACTGCCTCTAGGGATACAGTAGCCATGGAGGGAAACAGGAGTGAATGGGAGTAAAGGTGATGGGCTTCCAACGCTGATAGACACCACAAAGTACTCCCGGGGGTTCACTGCTCACTGCTACCTACCTGGGTCATTCTGATGTTGGTGTCATAATGTTCTTTGTTCTGTGTACAAATCTGAATTAAAATATTTAATTAAAAATAGATTGCTTTACTTCTATGTAAAACACAGTAATATGGTGGGAATTATCTAACTTTTTAGAATCGCATCAAACCTCGAAGCATCAGTGTGATGTGATGTCTTACTTAAGACCCTGCAGTCGGCTGTCTCCATCCTTCAGCTCTCTACAAAAGGCCTTCATCCCCTCGTCTCCAATGTTATTTCCAGAGAGGTCCAGTTCGGCCAGGGACAGGTTTGTCCTGAGAGCTCTGGCGAGATGAGCACAGCACAGGTGGGTGAAGTCACAGCGTATCAACCTGCAACAAGAGGGACACGCACGGCTACGTTATCAGCAGTCTCACAATGACAAGGTAAGGCCAATCGGCTGCCCTGTTGCTGCTAACAGGAAGAGCACTGGGGGCATATTTAAGACCCCTAGCTCTGAGCACTGCTCCATATTTACAAGGAGGTGTAACACCACTTTTTTGTGGCGTTACGCCTCCTTGTAAATATTAGCCCTCCTGACACAGATTTTTGTGTCAGAGGGGTGTGCAATGGTGTTGCGGTGGACGTTCCACTGAAACACCCATTGCTTTTAAGGCTGCCTCAGATTTACATGTTGTAAACCTGAGGCAGCGCATGGCAAAACGAGGAGGAATGCTTTATTCCTCCTTGTTTTTTGCTTTTTCTAGGTGTGCTGCATTCCGCAGCACACATAGAAGAAGCAAAATGCCATGGACAATAGTTTACGTGCAGGAAGGGACACTTTCCTGCACATAAACAATCATTCAAAATGGCTCTTTGGTACTTCCATGTGTGCTTCATTTTGCAGTAAACATAGAAGTGCCACATCGCCATTATAATTTGTTTATGTGCAGGAAGGGACCCTTCCTGCTGATAAACAATCTATCCCCTCAACGCAGACACCCTTGCACTACGGTTGGTGCTAGGCAGCTTAATTCAGCACCAGCGCAGGGGGAAACGCTGGGGTGCACCGTACTCCTCTAAATACGGCACACCTCCGTGTTTCTAAGGGCCAGGAAGGCGCTGCTATTTTTGGCACAGCACCGCGCTGCACCACTATAACATAAATCTGGGCCTATGCTTCTTATGTTGTGTGGTGAGACCAGTGGTAATCATGACACACCATAATCAACATAAAAGATTTCTATGAGCAGAAGATAGTATTATGTTGGCTTCTACAGGGGACATTGGCTGAAGGACACATATTGACTGTGGCCTTCTAAGGGGTTTAGCATAATATTTGTCAAACCAAAGCTTATGGTTGTATGGTTGTGTTGATTCACAGATGACAATTCCATCAATTTCAACTTAAACACACACACATTCACTGAAAAAAACAAAGGTTAAAGTGACGTTATAGCTAGGTGCTGAAATGAGGTAAAAACGAATATTTACTCATCCTCTAACCAAAATAGTAGAAATTATTTAGTATTTGTCAAGCAACCTTGAAAATAGCAGAGAAACTTCACTATTTACCCGGCCGCTGGCTAAATCATTAAGATTTTGCACTATTTGTCCCGACAGCCATGCAAATAGCAGAAAGACTTCACTATTTTCCAGGCCGCTGGCTAAATAGTAGAAATTCTGCACCGTTTGGCCAGCAATCATGCAAATAGCAGAAAATCTTCATTATTTATCTTACTGCTGGCTACATATTGGAGATCCTGCACTGGACATCTGGCAGCTGTGCAAATAGCAGGACAACTTAAATATTCACCCAGCTACTGGCTAAATAGTAGAGATTCTGTACTGTTTGGCCAACAGTCATGCAAATAGCAGGAAAAGTTCACTATTTCCAGGTCACTGTCTGAACAGTAGAAATTATGCACTATTTTGATTTTGCTTGCAGTTTTTGGAAAACGTCTCCCCCCTTCCCCCAGGCTGCCAGCATCTTGTCCTAAAGGGAGCCTTTCTGCTTTGCAATTTCGTTACTACCCCAACTCAGGGGTCATTAGCTCTTTAATGATTTGACAGAAATTGCAGACACGATCTATCAATAAATTCCTTTCTGAATCAGAAAAGGAAGGGAGGAAACCCCTATTGATGAACCCTCCTACGTGCAATTCAGAAGTGATTGCAGTACCTTGAGACCTTCACGGGTGAGTAGTATGCTTTACAAATACCTTGATTGATTGATTGAAAAGTCCTTTCACTAGTTTAAAGAAATTCCCAACTCATAAACAGGATTTTGTACCTAATGAGAAGTATGGAGGGCATGTCTAAAATGATACCCAAGTAGGAGCGTCCTCCAGGAGCTCAGCCGCCTGAGTCGAGTGGATCCGGTGCCGGCCGACCACCAGGTTACCGGCAGCAGCGGGCGCATCCTGCCCGACTACAGACAGAGAAAGGTGGGCGGCCAAGCAGCCTGACAAGAAGCGAAGTGGGCCGTGAATGGCTCCAGTGGTGTGTGGAGCACGATCTGCCCTTCCTACCTCTCCATACTTAGGTGGGTCTGAGACCGGATTCGGGGTTCGGTGAAGACCAGCAAGGACCGGCTCCAGAGGGGCCTGCCTGGAGGTGAGCAGAGACCTAGTGTGACCTGGAGTGAGAAGGTTAGCAATCACTTCCTCTCTAAAGCAAAGGACGTGGAGAGGGTGTCAGACCTGACTGCCTGCCTGATCGGCTAAGTACATCAGGAATAGTGCGGACAGCCTGGTGGTGAGCGGTGAGAGCGGATGATGCTCTGTATGACTGTCTGCTATCAATGGGGAGGCGGAAGGATGCAGGGGCAGTGGTGAGAGGTGATGGACCTGTGCATCACAATCTAAGCCTTTCCTTGGCGCAGGCAGTGATACCTCCCCTGCGGACTCCCCTTGCATGCAGACCTGGAGGACTGGACCCTCATCTCTGCCAGCCTCTACACCAGAGCCCCATCCACCACAGAAGAAGGGGCTGCCACACCTGACAAAGGCCCTGCATGCCCGGTGCATGAGTGATGGTGAACTGACTAGCAGATCCTCCCCCCCGCCAGGAAGCCCACACAAGGATTCCTTGACGTCTGAAGCACCTGAGGGGTGGTGGGGCCAGTCTGCCTCTGTGCTAGTTGGAGCTCTGGCACACACTGCGTTGCCCTAATCCCTATCTTCTCTGATGACCCGGGCAGCCCACCCCGTGCAGCAATGGCCCCCCAGAGTATTTCCAAGAAAGATAATGCCCTAAACACCGTTCACCAAACCCCGGCGAGAAAGGCAGGCTTGGATGTGACAGGAGGAATGTCAGGAGCGATGCCCCAGTAACACGGTACTTTCTGAAACAACTCAATTGAGTCTCAGTCTCACTACACCAGACATGTGTATCATTGTAGGGGGAATTTCAACATTGTGATCGAAGTCTGCAGAGAGACATGGCCACACTAGCGCACTGTCCCCAGCCCTTCAGCAATGGTTCACAGAGGTGGGCTGACACACCTGGTGGCAGGCGCATCCAGCGGCGCGGGATTACACACCTGGCGGCAGGCGCATCCAGAGGCGCAGGATTACAGGGGCTGACTGTAGGAAAGTACCATCTTGCCTGGCATGTTACCCCCATTTTTTCACTGTATATATGTTGTTTTAGTTGTATGTGTCACTGGGACCCTGGTAACCCAGGGCCCCAGTGCTCATAAGTATGCCTGAATGTGTTACCTGTGTAGTGACTAACTGTCTCACTGAGGCTCTGCTAATCAGAACCTCAGTGGTTATGCTCTCTCATTTCTTTCAAATTGTCACTAACAGGCTAGTGACCATTTTTACCAATTTACATTGGCTTACTGGAACACCCTTATAATTCCCTAGTATTAGGTACTGAGGTACCCAGGGTATTGGGGTTCCAGGAGATCCCTATGGGCTGCAGCATTTCTTTTGCCACCCATAGGGAGCTCTGACAATTCTTACACAGGCCTGCCACTGCAGCCTGAGTGAAATAACGTCCACGTTATTTCACAGCCATTTTACACTGCACTTAAGTAACTTATAAGTCACCTATATGTCTAACCTTTACCTGGTAAAGGTTAGGTGCAAAGTTACTTAGTGTGAGGGCACCCTGGCACTAGCCAAGGTGCCCCCACATTGTTCAGAGCCAATTCCCCGGACTTTGTGAGTGCGGGGACACCATTACACGCGTGCACTACATATAGGTCACTACCTATATGTAGCTTCACCATGGTAACTCCGAATATGGCCATGTAACATGTCTATGATCATGGAATTGCCCCCTCTATGCCATCCTGGCATTGTTGGCACAATTCGATGATCCCAGTGGTCTGTAGCACAGACCCTGGTACTGCCAACCTGCCCTTCCTGGGGTTTCACTGCAGCTGCTGCTGCTGCCAACCCCCCAGACAGGCATCTGCCCTCCTGGGGTCAAGCCAGGCTTGTCCCAGGATGGCAGAACAAAGAACTTCCTCTGAGAGAGGGTGTGACACCCTCTCCCTTTGGAAAATGGTGTGAAGGCAGGGGAGGAGTAGCCTCCCCCAGCCTCTGGAAATGCTTTGTTGGGCACAGAGGTGCCCAATTCTGCATAAGCCAGTCTACACCGGTTCAGGGGACCCCTTAGCCCTGCTCTGGCGCGAAACTGGACAAAGGAAAGGGGAGTGACCACTCCCCTGACCTGCACCTCCCCTGGGAAGTGTCCAGAGCTCCTCCAGTGTGCTCCAGACCTCTGCCATCTTGGAAACAGAGGTGCTGCTGGCACACTGGACTGCTCTGAGTGGCCAGTGCCACCAGGTGACGTCAGAGACTCCTTCTGATAGGCTCCTTCAGGTGTTAGTAGCCTATCCTCTCTCCTAGGTAGCCAAACCCTCTTTTCTGGCTATTTAGGGTCTCTGTCTCTGGGGAAACTTTAGATAACAAATGCAAGAGCTCATCCGAGTTCCTCTGCATCTCTCTCTTCACCTTCTGCCAAGGAATCGACTGCTGACCGCGCTGGAAGCCTGCAAACCTGCAACAAAGTAGCAAAGACGACTACTGCAACTCTGTAACGCTGATCCTGCCGCCTTCTCGACTGTTTTCCTGCTTGTGCATGCTGTGGGGGTAGTCTGCCTCCTCTCTGCACCAGAAGCTCCGAAGAAATCTCCCGTGGGTCGACGGAATCTTCCCCCTGCAACCGCAGGCACCAAAAAGCTGCATTACCGGTCCCTTGGGTCTCCTCTCAGCACGACGAGCGAGGTCCCTCGAATCCAGCGACTCTGTCCAAGTGACCCCCACAGTCCAGTGACTCTTCAGTCCAAGTTTGGTGGAGGTAAGTCCTTGCCTCACCTCGCTGGGCTGCATTGCTGGGAACCGCGACTTCTGCAGCTACTCCGGCCCCTGTGCACTTCCGGTGGAAATCCTTTGTGCACAGCCAAGCCTGGGTCCACGGCACTCTAACCTGCATCGCACGACTTTCTAAGTTGGTCTCCGGCGACGTGGGACTCCTTTGTGCGACTTCGGGTGAGCACCGTTTCACGCATCCTCGTAGTGCCTGTTTCTGGCACTTCTCCGGGTGCTACGTGCTGCTGAGAGGGCTCCTTGTCTTGCTCGACGTCCCCTATCTCTCCTGGTCCAATTTGCGACCTCCTGGTCCCTCCAGGGCCACAGCAGCGTCCAAAAACGCTAACCAAACGATTTGCAGCTAGCAAGGCTTGTTGGCGTTCTTTCGGCGGAAAAACACTTCTGCACGACTCTCCACGGCGAGAGGGATCCGTCCACCAAAGGGGAAGTCTCTAGCCCTTTTTGTTCCTGCAGAAACCTCAGCTTCTTCTGTCCAGTAGAAGCTTCTTTGCATCCACAGCTGGCATTTCCTGGGCATATGCCCATCTCCGACTTGCTTGTGACTTTTGGACTTGGTCCCCTTGTTCCACAGGTACCCTAGATTGGAAATCCACAGTTGTTGCATTGTTGGTTTGTGTCTTTCCTGCATTATTCCTCTAACACGACTTCTTTGTCCTTAGGGGAACTTTAGTGCACTTTGCACTCACTTTTCAGGGTCTTGGGGAGGGTTATTTTTCTAACTCTCACTATTTTCTAATAGTCCCAGCGACCCTCTACAAGGTCACATAGGTTTGGGGTCCATTCGTGGTTCGCATTCCACTTTTGGAGCATATGGTTTGTGTTGCCCCTATCCCTATGTTTCCCCATTGCATCCTATTGTAACTATACATTGTTTGCACTGTTTTCTAAGACTATACTGCATATTTTTGGTATTGTGTATATATATCTTGTGTATATTTCCTATCCTCTCACTGAGGGTACACTCTAAGATACTTTGGCATATTGTCATAAAAATAAAGTACCTTTATTTTTAGTATAACTGTGTATTGTGTTTTCTTATGATATAGTGCAAGTGACACTTGCGGTACTGTAGTAGCTTCACACGTCTCTTAGTTCAGCCTAAGCTGCTCTGCTAAGCTACCATTATCTATCAGCCTAAGCTGCTAGACACCCTATACACTAATAAGGGATAACTGGGCCTGGTGCAAGGTGCAAGTACCCCTTGGTACACACTACAAGCCAGTCCAGCCTCCTACAATTATTGATTGGGTTCCCCCTACCACTCAGACTCAGGTGAGAGCCTTCCTAGGCCTCACTGGGTATTACAGGAGGTTCATTAAGAACTATGGCTCCATTGCAGCCCCTCTTAATGACCTCACATCCAAGAAAATGCCTAAAAAGGTATTATGGACAGCAAACTGTCAGAAAGCCTTTGAGGAGCTGAAGCAGGCCATGTGCTCTGCACCTGTCCTGAAAAGCCCTTGTTACTCTAAAAAATTCTATGTCCAAACTGATGCATCTGAATTAGGAGTAGGGGCAGTCCTATCACAACTTAATTCTGAGGGCCAGGATCAACCTGTTGCTTTTATTAGTAGGAGGTTGACCCCTAGAGAAAAGCGTTGGTCTGCCATTGAGAGGGAGGCCTTTGCTGTGGTCTGGGCTCTGAAGAAGTTGAGGCCATACCTGTTTGGCACTCACTTCATTGTTCAGACAGACCACAAACCTCTACTTTGGCTAAAACAAATGAAAGGTGAAAATCCTAAATTGTTGAGGTGGTCCATATCCCTACAGGGAATGGACTATACAGTGGAACATAGACCTGGGAGTAGCCACTCCAATGCAGATGGACTCTCCAGATATTTCCACTTAGACAATGAAGACTCATCAGGTCATGGCTAGTCTTATTGTCCTTCGTTTGGGGGGGGGGTTGTGTAGGAAAGTACCATCTTGCCTGGCATGTTACCCCCATTTTTTCACTGTATATATGTTGTTTTAGTTGTATGTGTCACTGGGACCCTGGTAACCCAGGGCCCCAGTGCTCATAAGTATGCCTGAATGTGTTACCTGTGTAGTGACTAACTGTCTCACTGAGGCTCTGCTAATCAGAACCTCAGTGGTTATGCTCTCTCATTTCTTTCCAAATTGTCACTAACAGGCTAGTGACCATTTTTACCAATTTACATTGGCTTACTGGAACACCCTTATAATTCCCTAGTATATGGTACTGAGGTACCCAGGGTATTGGGGTTCCAGGAGATCCCTATGGGCTGCAGCATTTCTTTTGCCACCCATAGGGAGCTCTGACAATTCTTACACAGGCCTGCCACTGCAGCCTGAGTGAAATAACGTCCACGTTATTTCACAGCCATTTTACACTGCACTTAAGTAACTTATAAGTCACCTATATGTCTAATCTTTACCTGGTAAAGGTTAGGTGCAAAGTTACTTAGTGTGAGGGCACCCTGGCACTAGCCAAGGTGCCCCCACATTGTTCAGAGCCAATTCCCTGAACTTTGTGAGTGCGGGGACACCATTACACGCGTGCACTACATATAGGTCACTACCTATATGTAGCTTCACAATGGTAACTCCGAATATGGCCATGTAACATGTCTAAGATCATGGAATTGCCCCCTCTATGCCATCCAGGCATTGTTGGCACAATTCGATGATCCCAGTGGTCTGTAGCACAGACCCTGGTACTGCCAACCTGCCCTTCCTGGGGTTTCACTGCAGCTGCTGCTGCTGCCAACCCCTCAGACAGGCATCTGCCCTCCTGGGGTCAAGCCAGGCTTGTCCCAGGATGGCAAAACAAAGAACTTCCTCTGAGAGAGGGTGTGACACCCTCTCCTTTTGGAAAATGGTGTGAAGGCAGGGGAGGAGTAGCCTCCCCCAGCCTCTGGAAATGCTTTGTTGGGCACAGAGGTGCCCAATTCTGCATAAGCCAGTCTACACCGCTTCAGGGATCCCCCAGCCCTGCTCTGGCGCGAAACTGGACAAAGGAAAGGGGAGTGACCACTCCCCTGACCTGCACCTCCCCTGGGAGGTGTCCAGAGCTCCTCCAGTGTGCTCCAGACCTCTGCCATCTTGGAAACAGAGGTGCTGCTGGCACACTGGACTGCTCTGAGTGGCCAGTGCCACCAGGTGACGTCAGAGACTCCTTCTGATAGGCTCCTTCAGGTGTTAGTAGCCTATCCTCTATCCTAGGTAGCCAAACCCTCTTTTCTGGCTATTTAGGGTCTCTGTCTCTGGGGAAACTTTAGATAACGAATGCAAGAGCTCATCCGAGTTCCTCTGCATCTCTCTCTTCACCTTCTGCCAAGGAATCGACTGCTGACCGCGCTGGAAGCCTGCAACACTGCAACAAAGTAGCAAAGACGACTACTGCAACTCTGTAACGCTGATCCTGCCGCCTTCTCGACTGTTTTCCTGCTTGTGCATGCTGTGGGGGTAGTCTGCCTCCTCTCTGCACCAGAAGCTCCGAAGAAATCTCCCGTGGGTCGACGGAATCTTCCCCCTGCAACCGCAGGCACCAAAAAGCTGCATTACCGGTCCCTTGGGTCTCCTCTCAGCACGACGAGCGAGGTCCCTCGAATCCAGCGACTCTGTCCAAGTGACCCCCACAGTCCAGTGACTCTTCAGTCCAAGTTTGGTGGAGGTAAGTCCTTGCCTCACCTCGCTGGGCTGCATTGCTGGGAACCGCGACTTTTGCAGCTACTCCGGCCCCTGTGCACTTCCGGCGGAAATCCTTTGTGCACAGCCAAGCCTGGGTCCACGGCACTCTAACCTGCATTGCACGACTTTCTAAGTTGGTCTCCGGCGACGTGGGACTCCTTTGTGCAACTTTGGGTGAGCACTGTTTCACGCATCCTCGTAGTGCCTGTTTCTGGCACTTCTCCGGGTGCTACCTGCTGCTGAGAGGGCTCCTTGTCTTGCTGCACGTCCCCTCTCTCTCCTGGTCCAATTTGCGACCTCCTGGTCCCTCCAGGGCCACAGCAGCGTCCAAAAACGCTAACCGTATGATTTGCAGCTAGCAAGGCTTGTTGGCGTTCTTTCGGCGGGAAAACACTTCTGCACAACTCTCCACGGCGAGTGGGATCCGTCCACCAAAGGGGAAGTCTCTAGCCCTTTTCGTTCCTGCAGAAACCTCAGCTTCTTCTGTCCAGTAGAAGCTTCTTTGCACCCGCAGCTGGCATTTCCTGGGTGTTTGCCCATCTCCGACTTGCTTGTGACTTTTGGACTTGGTCCCCTTGTTCCACAGGTACCCTAGATTGGAAATCCACAGTTGTTGCATTGCTGGTTTGTGTCTTTCCTGCATTATTCCTCTAACACAACTTCTTTGTCCTTAGGGGAACTTTAGTGCACTTTGCACTCACTTTTCAGGGTCTTGGGGAGGGTTATTTTTCTAACTCTCACTATTTTCTAATAGTCCCAGCGACCCTCTAAAAGGTCACATAGGTTTGGGGTCCATTCGTGGTTCGCATTCCACTTTTGGAGTATATGGTTTGTGTTGCCCCTATCCCTATGTTTCCCCATTGCATCCTATTGTAACTATACATTGTTTGCACTGTTTTCTAAGACTATACTGCATATTTTTGCTATTGTGTATATATATCTTGTGTATATTTCCTATCCTCTCACTGAGGGTACACTCTGTGATACTTTGGCATATTGTCATAAAAATAAAGTACCTTTATTTTTAGTATAACTGTGTATTGTGTTTTCTTATGATATTGTGCATATGACACTAAGTGGTACTGTAGTAGCTTCTCACGTCTCCTAGTTCAGCCTAAGCTGCTCTGCTAAGCTACCATTATCTATCAACCTAAGCTGCTAGACACCCTATACACTAATAAGGGATAACTGGGCCTGGTGCAAGGTGCAAGTACCCCTTGGTAGCAGGTAGCACCCGGAGAAGTGCCAGAAACAGGCACTACGAGGATGCGTGAAACGGTGCCCACCCGAAGTCGCACAAAGGAGTCCCACGTCGCCGGAGACCAACTTAGAAAGTTGCGCAATGCAGGTTAGAGTGCCGTGGACCCAGGCTTGGCTGTGCACAAAGGATTTCCACCGGAAGTGAACAGGGGCCGGAGTAGCTGCAAAAGTCGCGGTTCCCAGCAATGCAGCCCAGCGAGGTGAGGCA
Source organism: Pleurodeles waltl (assembly GCF_031143425.1). NCBI lineage: Eukaryota > Metazoa > Chordata > Amphibia > Caudata > Salamandridae > Pleurodeles > Pleurodeles waltl. The sequence continues at coordinate 23,610,900 of NC_090444.1, read as the reverse complement.
AGGACTTACCTCCACCAAACTTGGACTGAAGAGTCACTGGACTGTGGGGGTCACTTGGACAGAGTCGCTGGATTCGAGGGACCTCGCTCGTCGTGCTGAGAGGAGACCCAAGGGACTGGTAATGCAGCTGTTTGGTGCCTGCGGTTGCAGGGGGAAGATTCCGTCGACCCACAGGAGATTTCTTCGGAGCTTCTGGTGCAGAGAGGAGGCAGACTACCCCCACAGCATGCACAAGCAGGAAAACAGTCGAGAAGGCGGCAGGATCAGCGTTACAGAGTTGCAGTAGTCGTCTTTGCTACTATGTTGCAGGTTTGCAGGCTTCCAGCGCGGTCAGCAGTCGATTCCTTGGCAGAAGGTGAAGAGAGAGATGCAGAGGAACTCGGATGAGCTCTTGCATTCGTTATCTAAAGTTTCCCCAGAGACAGAGACCCTAAATAGCCAGAAAAGAGGGTTTGGCTACCTAGGATAGAGGATAGGCTACTAACACCTGAAGGAGCCTATCAGAAGGAGTCTCTGACGTCACCTGGTGGCACTGGCCACTCAGAGCAGTCCAGTGTGCCAGCAGCACCTCTGTTTCCAAGATGGCAGAGGTCTGGAGCACACTGGAGGAGCTCTGGACACCTCCCAGGGGAGGTGCAGGTCAGGGGAGTGGTCACTCCCCTTTCCTTTGTCCAGTTTCGCGCCAGAGCAGGGCTAAGGGGTCCCCTGAACCGGTGTAGACTGGCTTATGCAGAATTGGGCACATCTGTGCCCAACAAAGCATTTCCAGAGGCTGGGGGAGGCTACTCCTCCCCTGCCTTCACACCATTTTCCAAAGGGAGAGGGTGTCACACCCTCTCTCAGAGGAAGTTCTTTGTTCTGCCATCCTGGGCCAGGCCTGGCTGGACCCCAGGAGGGCAGATGCCTGTCTGAGGGGTTGGCAGCAGCAGCAGCTGCAGTGAAACCCCAGGAAGGGCAGTTTGGCAGTACCAGGGTCTGTGCTACAGACCACTGGGATCATGGGATTGTGCCAACTATGCCAGGATGGCATAGAGGGGGCAATTCCATGATCATAGACATGTTACATGGCCATATTCGGAGTTACCATTGTGAAGCTACATATAGGTAGTGACCTATATGTAGTGCACGCGTGTAATGGTGTCCCCGCACTCACAAAGTTCAGGGAATTGGCTCTGAACAATGTGGGGGCACCTTGGCTAGTGCCAGGGTGCCCTCACACTAAGTAACTTTGCACCTAACCTTTACCAGGTAAAGGTTAGACATATACGTGGCTTATAAGTTACTTAAGTGCAGTGTAAAATGGCTGTGAAATAACGTGGACGTTATTTCACTCAGGCTGCAGTGGCAGGCCTGTGTAAGAATTGTCAGAGCTCCCTATGGGTGGCAAAAGAAATGCTGCAGCCCATAGGGATCTCCTGGAACCCCAATACCCTGGGTACCTCAGTACCATATACTAGGGAATTATAAGGGCGTTCCAGTAAGCCAATGTAAATTGGTAAAAATGGTCACTAGCCTGTTAGTGACAATTTGGAAAGAAATGAGAGAGCATAACCACTGAGGTTCTGATTAGCAGAGCCTCAGTGAGACAGTTAGTCACTACACAGGTAACACATTCAGGCACACTTATGAGCACTGGGGCCCTGGGTTACCAGGGTCCCAGTGACACATACAACTAAAACAACATATATACAGTGAAAAATGGGGGTAACATGCCAGGCAAGATGGTACTTTCCTACACAACCCCCCCCCCCAAACGAAGGACAATAAGACTAGCCATGACCTGATGAGTCTTCATTGTCTAAGTGGAAATATCTGGAGAGTCCATCTGCATTGGAGTGGCTACTCCCAGGTCTATGTTCCACTGTATAGTCCATTCCCTGTAGGGATATGGACCACCTCAACAATTTAGGATTTTCACCTTTCATTTGTTTTAGCCAAAGTAGAGGTTTGTGGTCTGTCTGAACAATGAAGTGAGTGCCAAACAGGTATGGCCTCAACTTCTTCAGAGCCCAGACCACAGCAAAGGCCTCCCTCTCAATGGCAGACCAACGCTTTTCTCTAGGGGTCAACCTCCTACTAATAAAAGCAACAGGTTGATCCTGGCCCTCAGAATTAAGTTGTGATAGGACTGCCCCTACTCCTAATTCAGATGCATCAGTTTGGACATAGAATTTTTTAGAGTAACAAGGGCTTTTCAGGACAGGTGCAGAGCACATGGCCTGCTTCAGCTCCTCAAAAGCTTTCTGACAGTTTGCTGTCCATAATACCTTTTTAGGCATTTTCTTGGATGTGAGGTCATTAAGAGGGGCTGCAATGGAGCCATAGTTCTTAATGAACCTCCTGTAATACCCAGTGAGGCCTAGGAAGGCTCTCACCTGAGTCTGAGTGGTAGGGGGAACCCAATCAATAATAGTTTGGATTTTCCCCTGAAGTGGTGCAATCTGTTCCCCACCAACAAGGTGTCCCAGATAAACCACCTTACCCTGCCCTATCTGGCACTTTGAAGCCTTGATAGTGAGGCCTGCCTTTTGCAGGGCCTCCAAAACTTTCCATAGGTGGACCAGGTGATCATCCCAGCTGGAGCTAAAGACAGCTATATCGTCCAAATATGCTGCACTGAAAGCTTCCAGCCCTTGCAGGACTGTGTTCACCAACCTCTGAAAAGTGGCAGGTGCATTTTTTAAACCAAAAGGCATTACAGTAAACTGGTAATGTCCTCCAATGGTAGAAAATGCAGTCTTAGGTTTAGCATCTTCTGACAATTTGATCTGCCAATACCCTGCAGTCAAATCAAAAGTGCTTAGATACTTGGCAGATGCCAGTGTATCTATGAGCTCATCTGCCCTGGGTATAGGGTGAGCATCAGTTTTGGTTACCAAGTTGAGACCTCTATAGTCTACACAAAACCGCATTTCCTTCTTTCCATCTTTGGAATGGGGTTTTGGTACCAGTACCACAGGAGAAGCCCATGGACTGTCAGAGTGCTCAACCACTCCTAGTTCTAACATTTTCTGGACCTCTTGCTTTATGCAGTCCCTGACATGGTCAGGCTGCCTATAGATCTTACTTTTGACAGGCAAGCTGTCTCCAGTATCTATAGTGTGCTCACACCAAGAAGTGGTACCTGGCACAGTAGAGAAGAGTTCAGAGAATTGATCTAGGAGATTTATGCAATTATCTTTCTGCTCAGCAGTAAGACAATCAGCCAAAACTACACCTTCCACAAGAGCATCTTGTTCTGTGGAAGAGAAGAGATCAGGTAGAGGATCACTGTCTTCTTCCTGTCCCTCATCAGTTGCCATGAGCAGGGTGAGATCAGCCCTGTCATAGTAGGGTTTCAGGCGGTTGACATGGAGCACCCTAAGGGGACTCCTGGCAGTGCCTAAGTCAACTAAATAGGTGACTTCTCCCTTCTTTACAACAATTGTGTGGGGACCACTCCATTTATCTTGGAGTGCTCTTGGGGCCACAGGCTCCAAGACCCACACTTTCTGCCCTGGTTGGTACTGAACCAAAACAGCCTTCTGATCATGCCATTGCTTCTGGAGCTCTTGGCTGGCCTGAAGGTTTTTACTGGCCTTTTTCATGTACTCAGCCATCCTTGATCTGAGGCCAAGTACATAATCCACAATATCCTGCTTAGGAGCTTTTAAAGGTTGTTCCCAACCCTCCTTTACAAGTGTGAGTGGACCCCTAACAGGGTGTCCAAAAAGAAGTTCAAAGGGGCTGAAGCCCACTCCTTTCTGGGGTACCTCCCTGTAGGCAAAAAGGAGGCATGGTAGAAGGATATCCCATCTCCTGCGGAGTTTTTCAGGGAGACCCATAATCATGCCTTTGAGAGTTTTATTAAATCTCTCCACCAGTCCATTTGTTTGTGGATGATAGGGTGTTGTGAACTTGTACGTTACACCACACTCCTTCCACATGGCCTTTAAGTATGCAGACATGAAATTGCTTCCCCTGTCTGATACCACTTCCTTTGGGAAGCCCACCCTGGAAAATATTCCCAGGAGGGCCTTTGCCACTGCAGGTGCTGTAGTGGTCCTTAAAGGAATAGCTTCAGGATATCTTGTGGCATGGTCCACTACCACCAAGATGAATCTATTGCCTGAAGCAGTAGGAGGGTCAAGGGGGCCAACTATGTCAACCCCTACCCTTTCAAAGGGAACCCCAACCACAGGCAGTGGGATAAGGGGTGCCTTTGGGGTGCCACCTGTCTTGCCACTGGCTTGACAGGTTTCACAGGACTTACAAAATTCCTTTGTGTCCTCAGACATCCTAGGCCAATGAAACAATGGAACCAATCTGTCCCAAGTTTTCATTTGACCCAGGTGTCCAGCTAGGGGAATGTCATGTACTAAGGTTAGGAGGAACTTTCTGTACTCCTGAGGAATCACTAATCTCCTGGCAGCTCCAGGTTTAGGATCCCTATGCTCAGTGTACAAGAGGTTGTCCTCCCAGTAAACTCTGTGAGAGTCACTGACATCCCCATTAGCCTGTTTGACAGCTTGCTGTCTGAGACCCTCTAATGTGGGACAGGTTTGCTGTGCCACACTCAGCTCCTCTCTGGCAGGCCCCCCTTCACCCAAAATCTCAGCAGTGTCTGCTTCCAGCTCCTCTGGTGTAGGTTCTGCACAGGGAGGGAATTCTTCTTCCTCAGAAGTAGAATCCACTGTAGAGGGAGGGATAGTAGGAAGTGGTTTGCTTCTACTAGCCCTAGCTTTAGGGAGCACTTGGTCCATTGTTCCAGGATCCAAGCTTCCCTGTCCTTTTTGCTTTTTGGCCTGAGCCCTTGTCAAAGCAAAAATATGCCCTGGGATGCCCAGCATTGCTGCATGGGCCTCCAACTCCACATCTGACCAAGCTGATGTCTCCAAATCATTCCCTAATAGACAGTCTACAGGTAAATCTGAAGCTACCACAACTTTCTTTGGACCAGTAACCCCCCCCCAGTTGAGATTTACAACAGCCATGGGGTGGCTAAGTGTGTTGTTGTGAGGATCGGTTACTTGGTACTGGTGACCAAGTAGGTGTTGTTCAGGGTGGACCAGTTTCTCTATGACCATAGTCACACTGGCACCAGTGTCCCTGTAGGCCTGAACCTCAACACCATTTATTAGGGGTAGCTGCTTGTACTTATCCATATTAAGGGGACAAGCAACTAAGGTGGCTAAATCAATAGCCCCCTCAGAGACTAACACAGCCTCTGTGGCCTCCCTAACAAGGCCAACCCCAACTAAGTTACCAATAGTGAGCCCAGCTACTCCCTTGGATTGGCTATTAGTAGGTTTGCTCCCACCACCACTGCTATTAGTAGGGACACTAGGTGTAGCAGTAGGGGTTGTAGTGGTAGGAGGCTTGGTGCCTTTCTTTGGACAACTGGGATCTGTTGTCCAATGGCCTTTTATTTTACATAAATAGCACCATGGTTTCTTTTCCTTGTTCTGATTAAAAGAGGATTTGGGCCTACCACCCCCACCAGAGTGTTTTTGTGGGCCTGATGAAGACTCATTTTTAGATTTGTCCCCACCCTTGTCAGAAGACTTACCATCCTTCTTTTTGTTGCCATCTTTGTCACCCCCTGTATGAACTTTTCTGTTCACCCTTGTTCTGACCCATTTGTCTGCCTTCTTTCCCAATTCTTGGGGAGAGGTCAGATCAGAGTCCACCAAGTACTGGTGCAACAAATCAGACACACAATTATTAAGAATATGCTCTCTCAGGATCAAGTTATACAGGCTGTCATAATCAGTAACTTTACTGCCATGTAACCACCCCTCCAAGGCCTTCACTGAATGGTCAATGAAATCAACCCAGTCTTGTGAAGACTCCTTTTTGGTCTCTCTGAACTTTATCCTGTATTGTTCAGTGGTTAAGCCATAACCATCCAGGAGTGCCTTCTTAAGAACTTGGAAATTATTAGCATCATTTTCTTTCACAGTAAGGAGCCTATCCCTACCTTTTCCACTAAATGACAGCCATAGGATAGCAGCCCACTGCCTTTGAGGGACATCCTGTACAACACAGGCCCTCTCAAGTGCAGCAAACCACTTGTTAATGTCATCCCCCTCCTTGTAAGGGGGAACTATCTTGTGCAGATTCCTGGAATCATGCTCTTTTACAGGATGACTATGGGGAATAATGCTGCTGCCACCATGGGTTTCTAAACCCAGTTTCTGTCTCTCCTTCTCTACTTCTAAAGTCTGTCTATCCAAATCCAGCTGTTGCTTCTTGAGCTTCAGTCTGGTTTGTTCCACTCTCAATCTATTGAGCTCCCTTTCTAACAATCTGTCATCAGGGTGGGTGGGAGGGACATGCCTTGAAACAGAAGTATGGTGAGAATGGACAGAAGGAGACCTGTCCCTTACAGAAGCCACCCTAACAGCTTGGCTAAGAGAAACATCACTACCAGTATGGTGAGAATAAATGCTTTTGCTATGATGTGAGACAACACTATTTATATGGTGTGGCTCATCATCATTACCAACTATGCTAGACTGTCTAGTAATGGGCAGGCTAGGAAGTTTCTTTCCTGAATCTTTTCCTGGGGGAGTCCCTGGATCAGATTGAGAACCATTAGCTACTTTTTCAACAGATGGGGCACTTATGGCCTTATCCTGTACTCTAAGCATGTTAATTAACAGTTCTAAGGAAGGATTCTTCCCTACACTCAAACCTCTCTCTATGCAGAGACTCCTTGCTCCTTTCCAGCTAAGGTGATCATATGCAAGTTTGGACAGATCAACATTTTGGCCTGTGCCAGACATTTTTAGAGAGAGTTAAAGTGATAGTAAAAGATAAAAAGTTTGTCAGAGCTTTTAGAAAGACAGAGAAAAAAACTTTTTAAACTTTTTAGAACTTTTTGGAAAGTTAGAAGTACTTTTCAGCACTTAGAAAAGAGCGAAAAGAGCAAATGCAAATTTTTTTTTGGCTATGTGTATATACACTGACCTTGTTTTGTATATTTTTCTCTTATGAAAAGTACAATGACAAGAGTGGTAAGTAGTCTCAAAGCACTTATCCCACCGCTGCACAACCAATGTAGGAGGCTGGACTGGCTTGTAGTGAGTACCAAGGGGTACTTGCACCTTGCACCAGGCCCAGTTATCCCTTATTAGTGTATAGGGTGTCTAGCAGCTTAGGCTGATAGATAATGGTAGCTTAGCAGAGCAGCTTAGGCTGAACTAGGAGACGTGTGAAGCTACTACAGTACCACTTAGTGTCATATGCACAATATCATAAGAAAACACAATACACAGTTATACTAAAAATAAAGGTACTTTATTTTTATGACAATATGCCAAAGTATCTTAGAGTGTACCCTCAGTGAGAGGATAGGAAATATACACAAGATATATATACACAATAGCAAAAATATGCAGTATAGTCTTAGAAAACAGTGCAAACAATGTATAGTTACAATAGGATGCAATGGGGAAACATAGGGATAGGGGCAACACAAACCATATACTCCAAAAGTGGAATGCGAACCACGAATGGACCCCAAACCTATGTGACCTTGTAGAGGGTCGCTGGGACTATTAGAAAATAGTGAGAGTTAGAAAAATAACCCTCCCCAAGACCCTGAAAAGTGAGTGCAAAGTGCACTAAAGTTCCCCTAAGGACAAAGAAGTCGTGTTAGAGGAATAATGCAGGAAAGACACAAACCAACAAAGCAACAACTGTGGATTTCCAATCTAGGGTACCTGTGGAACAAGGGGACCAAGTCCAAAAGTCACAAGCAAGTCGGAGATGGGCAGATGCCCAGGAAATGCCAGCTGCGGGTGCAAAGAAGCTTCTACTGGACAGAAGAAGCTGAGGTTTCTGCAGGAACGAAAAGGGCTAGAGACTTCCCCTTTGGTGGAGGGATCCCTCTCGCCTTGGAAAGTCGTGCAGAAGTGTTTTCCCGCCGAAAGAACGCCAACAAGCCTTGCTAGCTGCAAATCGTGC